>NC_046665.1:61991201-62014391 GCF_010883055.1 Belonocnema kinseyi
TCTAGTCGGGAGTGGTGCTGACTGAAAACAGATGATTTGGAGCGATTCGCGCGCCATCTGTTGGTCATTCTAAGGACTTATTGAACTACCCTCGTATTTATGGAGAAAAATTGAAAGGACCAATCATGTTGCTGTGCGAGAGAGATAGCTTATTTTCCAGCCCTAGTCAGTGGTGGCAGAACGCGGATATCTCTGGCATGCGCAGTAGTTATTCCTGTGTATTTTTACGTTATGTAAGATTGTAAGGCCATGTGTAAATTTAAAAATACACAAGAATCACTACTGCGAATGCTCGAGATATCCGCGTTTGCATATGGATGCTAAATTCCCCACACATGAAGTTGTTCGATATTTAAGATGCAAAGCTCTTTCTATACGCGTAATAATAGCATCCTCAGATTTAACTAAATTAAAAAAAAAACATTAGGAAAATGTACAAATACAATTTGATCAAAATAAAAACTATTTGATCAAATTTTCTATTAATAGACATTAATCTAGAAAGTTTGAAATATTTTTCAAATCATTACTTTATTATTAAAGTTAAATAATATGATACCATTTTAACGTTATTATTATTTACAATAATAAATTTAACTTCATTAATTAAAAAAAATAATTATTTAAATTAGAATTAAAAATACGAGAACTGAATCTAAAATTATTTAGGGGCAATAAAATTATACAATTTGAATAGTAATTTATTTTTTGTCAATATATACATTTTTATTCAATTCTCGTACTGTTTGTTGCGTATTTTTTTTTACTGTTTTTTAAATGAAAGTAACAGAACCTCGATTTGAACTTCTCGCCAAATAATGATGCAAATTTTTATTTATAACTTGAGCATTAAACCTTTTTGACAATAAATAATGCATTGAAAATTATAATAAACATTCGAAACATTCATGCGTTAGAAAGAGAGATTTGATAAACTAGATTAGTGGGCATCGGAAGCCCACCCGTAGTAATTATAATCCACATACCTTCAGCTTTTTTAAGACCTTGGCATGTTTGACAACAGCTGCCAAGATTTCAAAACAGTAACATTTGACTTTTCGTATCCCATCTTGTGGCTATTTCATACCTTACATACTCGGTATGTCGTACATCAAGATCGAGAGATATCTGAATCCCTACCGAGGTACAGTGAACATCGTTATAATTTTACCTGCAACAAAATATACACCCAAATTTTTACTGTGCGCTAATTGTCCAAATTTGTAGAAAAATTGCTTTTAACAATATTCCTTCAGATACTTATCTGAAACATAATATCATCGTTTATCGCTTTGTAAAATAAAATACATTTTACTGGTTGAAATTTGAAATTCCAGACTTTTTTCTATTTAAGTTTATACGCAATGTTTCAAAATTTGTATATCCAAATTTATATACATTTTTACATGCGAATTTTAAAAAGGAACTGAAAAATGTAATTAGATCTTTAAATAAATGATATTATGTTCAAACAAATTTTGTATTCGACTCAAAAAATTAATAAAAAAATGCCTGGGTCCAAACAGAGTTGTGAGAAAAATATTAAAGAGTGTAGAGGCAATTGAAAATGATTGCTTTTCTTTACTAGTTACAGCCGTCTATTCAGCATGATCTTTTCAGCATAATATTGCTACGGGACCATTTTCTTTGGCCCTTGACGTACCTACGAAAACAGTATGCTAATTAAAAAATATTTTCAACGCAAATAAAATTAGATTAAGAAATCGTAGATTTTTTTATATTTTCACACAAAAAATGGACGTTTTTCATCCCTCATACGTCGCATGAAACTTGTACAATTTTCTTATATAATATATTTAGGTTCTAAATGCATGTTTAACCAATTTTCTGCAAAATTTATATTTAACAAGGAACTCGTTCTCTAATTACTGCCATTATAATAGTTTCCAGAATCCTAAAAAAGTCATCAAACATTTTTCAATTCCTATACATTTTCAGAATCTTTTAAAATTCTTTGAAAACTATTAAAATAGCTTAAAATCTTATGCACTCTCGTGAATTAGACATTTTTAATTCCTTAAATATAAATTAAATTAAACTTATTAAGTGGGACGATGGTCGTGGGGGCTAAAGCGTAGGCTTTGGACCCACTCCTTTGGCTTGCGGGTTTGATTCCCGCCTCGCACTCTGGAAGAGTCTCGGTGGCCCATGCGGTAAACACTAGCCTAGCAAGGGAGTTGTTCATCTTCGGAGAGTCGTGGGACCGGTACCTCTAGAGAAAAAGGTTTTCTCTAAGTACTTAAGGCTGTTGCTCTTGGTGGTTCGGAACCCACCTTAAACTATAGGTCCCCCTTCCACCACCAAGTAAGTGTGTGGAGGGTGTGTAAAGGAATAGAGAAGGTGTAAGAAAAATGTAAATCCTTAGGGGACACATTAGAAGCTTCCATTCCAAATTAAACTTATTCACTGAGATTCTCTATAATAATACCATTTAAATCCATATAGAAAGCTTTGAAATTCCTTGAAAACTTTTTAATCTTCTAAAATTTCATACAATTTTTTTAATATTGTAAAAATTATTAGAATATTTTTAAATGATTTGGAATTTTCGAAATCGTTTTTAATTTTCTTTCAATTTATTTTCTAAATTTCTATAGATATCACTTCAAGCATAAATCAGACTTAAAATTTCTTAAAATAAAATAAAATTCTTTCAAATCTTATAAGATATTCTTTAACTCTTAAAATTCTTTAGAATCTATTAGAATAGATTTCAATCTTTTTAAAATCCGCAAATCCTTTTAAAATAATTGAAGGTTTTATAAAATTTTTTAAATCTTAAAATTCTTTAAATCTTTTAAAATTCTTTAAATCTGTTGAAATCTTTGTGAATGTGACCAGATTCGTTGAAATTTTTGAAATCTCTTAAAATTCTTTGGAATATTTTAAAATAACTTCACTCTTACTTTCTTACTATTTAAATTCTTGAGCAAATATGGATTATAAATTTTATATTAAAATTGAGAAACCAGAAATTTTTTTTAACCTATTCAAATTTTCAGTTGCAGTAACTTTTTCAATCCTTTTTTGGACCACCCTAGTGTTAAAACTAATTTCAAATGCGGCCCTTTAAAATCCGAATAAAGTTAAAAACAATCTTGCGAGCATAATTACCTGGAAAGGATGTCTGTGAAATTATAATTGAAATATGGCACTAGTTTCGAACTATGATTGCAAATTTGGTAACTATACTCAGCAAAAGGAGACTCAATCAGCATCATTAAATTTGATGTTGTTACACCGGATTGTATACATACCTCAAAGTTGGTAGAACTTAGTACAAACAAGCGACGCTATTTCGTACGACGTAATTATGTCTTCATGTGTGGTCGTCCCTTCTATATACATACCTATTCAGGCAGTGAAACCCATAGAGATGAATCTCACGTTCCCTGAAATTACTGAGCGACATCCGCTATGATTTCGATGAGCTTCATTTAACAGCGTCCTTATTAATTAAATTCTAAATGTTAAAACAGGAAACGTACAACTCACTTCCTCACATTGAACAAATCACTTTCATAGCAATTAATTACTGTTGTATATCAAATCAAAATTATTAACGTCAATCGGGTTATTCCAGGAGAGTGAGGATACTTAAAAACGAGAGATTAAGAACCTGCAGTTTTCGCAAGATGTCTCCGAAATAAAATAATTTAGAATAATTTATAATAAAGAGTTGGAAAGGTCATTCGATTCCGCGTTAAAAGCGTTCTGTTTGAAGTAGGGGAGATGAGGGTATGGTGCGGGGCTAAAATGTTCTATAAATTAAAACTGAAATGTGATTTTGATATCTGTATTTTTTGCTGAGAAACCCACATTATCCAGTTACATATTCCATTACTTAAAACCGTTTCTTAAGTACTTAATTATTTGATATTTAATTAGTTCGTTGGTCTTGCATTTCTGTCAGCATACCTCATACCATGGGGCATGATGTGCATCATATTACTGCTGGTTTATTTCAATAATATCCCAGTGGGCACCGGAACATCCTAAAGACGTCCTTAGGACGTCTTTAAATGTCCTGGGACATTCTTGGATATTGGCTTGTAAGTCCTAGGGTCGTTATAAAGACAGCATTAGGACGTCCTAAAGACGTTCTATGTTTGGCCTAAAGTTGTCCCAAGGATGTCCGCAAGGCTGGTCCTAAAGACACCCCAAAAAGACCTATAAGAGACATGATTATTTTTTCACGCTAAAAAGCGAAAGACCTCCCTGTGAGCACCAGGACATCAAAAGGACGTCCTAAAAACGTCTTTATATGTCTACGACATTGTGAGTATAATGTGAGCCATTAAGAGTATGAAATTCAATGTCGACACAGAATATTATTGTAGGACTTTAAACAAGCTTAAAATGTTAATTATCATTTGTTTTTTGGGGGTTTAAAAATGCTACAACTCTGAAAATTTTGATTTCATTGAAAAAAGTCATGCGACTAAATTCTTCGTGTTTCAAAGTACTATGGACAATCATAAATAGAATTTCCAAATCTGGAAAAAACATGGTTTCGAAAATTTTTTAAATGTGTTCTGTCATTGAGATATTATTCAAAATGGCTGGTTAACGAACTCGTTCTATCTTTTTGGGTCCTGAAAAAGTGTGCCGAAGCACACAATACTACAGACTACAGACAGACAAGCAGACAGATACCTTCATAAAAATAGTTTTTTTCTGATTCAGGGTGTCTCAAAACGTGTAGATTTGATAAAAACCGACCATGTCAGATTTTATACAAAACCAATACAATAGTCTTGTCACCACCATTTAAAGTTCGTAAGGGCACACCGTGATCCTTTATAACATTCTGAGTACGTCCGTAGGATGTTCTCAAGGATGTCCTGAGGACAACCTACGGACGTCCTCAGACATGGTGGCTTTTCATAAAATGTCCAAGTTTTGAGACTCCCTGAGTCAGAAAAATCTATTTTCATGAAGGTGTCTGTACAGAATATATGAATATATCATATATCAGGATGTATGAATATCCGTACAGAAAATTATTGAATTTTGCAAACAGTAGTATAAAAAATTTTCAAAATACGCTCACTTTTTGAATTTGTATTCAAAACGGCTGTCTAACGAACTTGACCTTCATTTTGAGATAGTAAAAGAATTTACCAAAGGAAATCCGATCAGTTCATTCGTTCGAAAGTTATCATGCTATAAAAAAACCATCCACGGACGGACAGAGACGCAAATTCGTTGTGCGACTAGAATGAGATGCGCAAACTGAAATTCGCCGGCGTGCGCGCGCACCCTACCGATAGAAACCTGGCAGGTTTGAGACTATTTTAAGATTCGATTTGAATGATTTAATCTCTGAGATAGTCAGAGATATCTGGGTTCTTTTCGAAGTCCTTTTAGTGGTTCTTTTTAAAGGGATGCGATGGTAATATAATTTTCCTTTTGTATTCGTCACTTACCGGGCGGGCAGAGTTATTTACAGTAGTTGACCGTCGCTAACCCGACACTCCTTTTTAAAATTTTTCTTCAAATTATTAACTCTTTGTTTTTAATTGATGAATTTTCTCATCATACTTATTTATAATTATAACTTATATACTAATATACAATTTTCTAGTTAGATTAAAAAATATTGTCTTTTTGGCGTATCTCATTCTGTTTACGAGAAACGTTCTATTAATTTCAATTTTAAACACTTGGAAAAAAAGTTAGATATCCGAAATTATCGCAACCCGTAGATTACGAATTATTATGTTTTTGGCTGTTAACTATGAAATTAAAAAATATATATTTCTGAGCTTTAATCCGAAAGCTTAACAAAAGAACCTTGAGTGCCAGCTACTCTATTGATATAGCTTTTCTGCTTGTTATTTATGATCGAATTCTTATTTCAATTTCAGCCTCTCTGCTTGTTATTTATGATCGTATTTTTATTTAAATTTCGGAAAGGATATTTTAAAGCCTTTCAAAAATTTAAACGAGTTACCTAGGCCTTTAAATATATCTGAGTGCCTGTGGAGAATTTCTCAGAGCATCTCAGAGCCTTGAAAATCTGTAGCATATACTCTGAGATTTCTATCGGCAGGGCAGTCCTCAAAAGTACTTCATTAAAGAAATTTCATTCTTTTAATTCAGCAGAATTTCCTAATTTAAATCGTAATGTATCCTGTATATTATAGTTTTTCAGGTAATCCTAGTAAGGGACTCATCATTGTCCTAAAAAAGATCACTTTACCGATTTTAGGATTGTGGTATTTCATATTTCACAAGTGACCTAGTGGAACTCCTATGAGCATTAAACTTAAACTTTGAAAGGAAATCACATAGGATGTCTTCATGGTGTCTTTATGATGACTTTATGATATCTCCGTGTAATTTAGAAATTTATGATAAATCAGTTTTTCCACTTTTAGAAAAGTTTAGGGCGACGAAATGCCAGAGATAGGACCTTTTAAAGACATCCTTAAGCCGTACTGATAACATCTTTAAGATATACTTTATGGGACTAGATTAGAACGTCTTTATTACGACCTTATGACGTCTTTTTGTAAAAGCCTAAAGACGTCCACAAAAAGACGTCTTTAGGATGACTTTAAGCCAAGTGTGCCCACTGGGATGAACAGTGTAGAATTAAAAGTGTAAAATATAGCAAGTCTTAAGAATATAGTGTGACAACAAAAAATAACTCGAGACCCAATCAACACTTAATAAATGTTTTCTTACCAATCAAAGTAAAGTATGCCGCAAAACTTAATTATAACCTCTTACTCCTTAAACATTCTATTCAGCATGTAAATATCTGCACTTTCCTTCAATAGATAGCTTGTTTACTGACAGGTACCAAAGGCGCGAAAATTAAAAACAGGCATTTATCAATAATATTCGTAATCATATTTATCAATTTTTTGTTCACCTGATGTAATTATAACCAACCTAATAAATAAAGAAAATTGCCTAAAGTGTGTTTGAAATTAAAAATTATCATTACCTGAGTAAAAATGCTTTGACTTAAGTTCGACTTGGTATTGTCTTGAGTTCGTCTCCAAGACATCGATGTCTGGTTGCGTCTCAAAACTGAATCGAGACAGAGGCCTCCGTTCTAATTTTATGGCCGCGACAGGTAAAACAGCGTTTACTTGTCTCAAGACGAGACTTGTCTTGGCTGAGATGGTCGAACTTTTTCGGCTCATAAATGAGATTAAAATTGACGAATGAAAATTTTTTATTTATTAAATTACTTATTTCTAATTAAAAAATTCAGAATCTGTGCGTCTAAACGCGTATAACCCTGAACAATTTTCTTCAAAAAAATAAAAATGTTAAGTTTCTAGAAGAATCTCCTAAATGAGTTGCTTGAATATATGATTACAAGTTTGTCATGAGGACAACCGCAGGACTTCGCCGGGAGCGGGTGCTATTTTGAAAAAATGCACCCGATCCTAGCGAAATCGCGGTAAAATTTCAGCCACAACCACGTCTCAAGATCGTGAGATAGGTACTTACAGTCTGTAACGGAATCAATACGACGATCCGGAAAAAGTCGCGTGGATGCTTTTCAGGCTACTAACCAGTGACAGATTGACACCTCCAAGAGCGCCGATGAAAAGGACGATTAGTTTGGCAGAATATTCCGGGTACAATCGTCGCAACGCCCTTATGGGGTATCTATACCTCTCTTTCTTCTCATTCTTCTTGGCTATGATGTTTTTGTCAGTTGGTGTCCAAAATTCAATAACGAACACGGTTCGCTTTTCTAAGTCAAGGATAACCATGTCAGGCCTCGAGTGTACAACAGAAACAATTGTCGAGAATATAAAGTTCCAGTATATAGAGCAATTTTCATTCTCGACAATTGACTCCATTTTGCTAGGAGCATTTAGAGGAGCGATATTAAGGTTGATGCCGTAATAGTGAAGGAAATGGTAATAAAGCACTCTTAGTACCGCATTGTGCCTCTGGATGTAGGTTAGTCCCTCATGAGCTGGACAACTAGATAGTATGTGTACTAAATGCTCGGGATGTGCATGGCACGTCCTGCAGCTATCATCGGGAATGTCTTGGCTCAATATGTGGCGACGGTTTGTTAAGGTGGAAATGACACAGTCTTGACATGCGAAAATGTAACCCTCCGTGCCAGACTTCAATTCGGGTAATTTAAGGAAAGCAAAAGTTAGCTCACACGACATTGACTGAACCTCCACATTTCTGTGGATGATGCCGTGCATCCTCTTATCGAGGAGCTGTTCACGGAAATTTTTCTCTTTTGCTTTCTTAATACGAGATTTCAGGAGTGAGAACTCGAGGTTGATAATATTTTATGCATTTTGCTCACCCCTAATAATGAAGTTAAGTTCGAGTTTTTCAGCAGCCTCTTCCGCTGCTCTGCACAGCAACGCTCCTTTGCCCACTTCTTCGTGCTTCCTGACCAATTTCAGAAGCGGGTCTCTTCCATTTGCAACTCTATGTTCTATACTGAGAATGATCCTGTTGTGAAGACATTCGAAATTCAATATTCCGCGAACACTTTGACGGCGACAAATGTAGAGTCGCGGAATAGAAGACTTTAAATGCATGCTTCTGTTCATGTGCATAACCTTTCGTGTCCCGATATCAAGGGATCTGAGCTCGTTCTTCGTCCATGGTACCACGCCAAATAAATAGAGTACTACCGATACGGCAAGCATGTTCGTTGCAGATACTTTGTTCCTCGCCGACATTTAGTGGGAAAAAAACACCTTTTTTGGACAAAAATCGACCGACAGTGCAATTCTTAACAGATTTTGATGTTTTTTTTTAGAAATGACCGTAAGGCTTACAGTTATAACAAACACCTGCGGAAATTTTAATTCGACTTAACGTACATTTTTCATTTAACAACAAAGTTACAACTTTTTGTTGCTAAACTTTTCCGTGATACGATTTTTTCTAAGACCTTCCAATTAATTAAAAAAGGTCATAAATCAAATAAATAAGTAACTTAAAATAATTTCCAGTGGGTTAGAGTAACTACAAAAATTGTTAATAATGCTATAAACAAATTAATTGACAAAAGTAATTTTTTCGTGATTCGCAATGATTAGATAATTTGAACCCATAGCTTTTGTATAAAGTATCACAGATAATGAGGTGCGCTTACAATAAGTTAAGAATAGATGATAATTGCCAATTATTTAAACAATTTCTATAAACAAGTGCACATTTGGGCCATTTTCTCATGAATATGATTGATTTTTTTGCATAATCAACTTGAAATGTCTTACCAAAGATACGTTGCTGTAATATTTTTCATAGTGATCGAAAAGTGTTGATTATTTAAACAATGTTCATAAACAAATGCACATTTTGAGCATTTTTTCATGTATAAGCTTGATTTTTTTTGTAGAATCAATTCTAAATATCTGGCAAAAGACTTTTTGCTATTATATTTTTAATAGTGACAAAGACGGAGATCCGCTTGAGCTGCGGTAGTGTACGGACGTTTAACTGTAATACTGAGACTCTAATTTCCGTGTCTCAGTGTTTTTTCCGGTTTATTTTGTGAGGTGCTTGGTGTACTAGTGTATCTTCTTTTCTGAGTGTCAGAACCCCCTTTTTTGCGTTTTTTCACGCGATCTGATGTGTTTCTGATTGTTTCGTGCTGCCTTACATTCATGGCTAAGTGTGTACATCCAAGGTGAAGGTACACATTTGCACGAATTCTTCATTTGCTTCTTCTCATGCTGAGTTACGCAAGGAGGTCAAAGTCATCAATGATAACAGTAAAGGTATTTCCTCGGAATTTTCCAAAATACAGAAAAAGCTTTCTACACTGGAGAATGAAGTAGCGATCCTCCACCAACAGGAATGAGCAAAGAACATAATTCTCTTTAACCTACAGGATGACGAGGAACACAATAATGATATTATCTCCTTAATCCTAAACTTATTTCAAAAGATCGACCTGAGAATTCCTGAAACCGCACTCGCTGACGCCTTTAGACTTGGGAAGCAACGGAATGGACGTCCAATAATCATTAAATTCATCTCTTCCCGATGGGCCAGATCCATTTTCAAAAAAATTCCTGAATTACGGGAGCTAAATCTCTCCATTGCTAACGATCGCAACAAGAAAGAGAGATAAGAAAGAAAGGTTCTACTGGACCATGTGCGAAAGCTTAAGGATTCCGGCTATCAGGCATATGTAAAGAAAAACGTACTGATTGTGAATGGCAACACTGTTCTTCCTGAAGATGTTCCTTCTCTAATTCGGGATGGTGTGGCTGATAATGACCAAAATATTTTTAAAGATGCCAGAGAAACACCTCCTAATGAGTTTAAAACTCCCAGGCAGAAAAGAGGTCGCCCCCCTAAGAAATCTCCCCCCAAGAAACCTGGAGAAAACCTGTTCAATAAACGACTTGAAAGTTACTTCTGCGAGGGCCCCCAGAAAAGTTCTCAAACCAGACGAAATACACGCTTGCTGCAATCAACAACTGAAGACTTCATGTCAAACAATTCAAACCTTAGCAATCTGGCGAAAGCGGCCGTGCACAATGGACCGAAGAATAAAATTGACCTTTTAAAGTAGCAACCAGGATTCTACGAAGAGAACACAACTCGAACTCCTATCATCGATATAAGCAATTCTAGTGCTCCAAGGCTTATCTTTTGGAACGTTTAGGGACTGTCCAATCTATCTGATTTTGAACATAACCTCAGAAATAACGACATCCTATGTATCTGCGAGACGTGGTCAGCAGCTGATACGGTAACACATCCTTATTTTCTCAATAGCTTTCAAGCAGTCTGTTGCCCAGCAACCAGCTGTGCTCTGTATGGCAGAGCTCAAGGCGGGCTTCTCATCTGTTATAAAAACACACATTTGAAACTTGAGGTAATAGAAATCAATGACAACTATATCTTTGTAAAAATCGCGTATGAATGTATTGTTTTTATTCTGGGCCTAGTGTACTTTTCACCATCCAAGACTATAGAATACTTTTTATCTAACTTTGACGATTCTCTCGCGCAGATATTTAAAGATAATCCTAATATCCCAATTGTCATAGGAGGCGATTTTAACTGTCGTGTTGCCAATTTAAATTAGTTAGATTCTGCGATTGTGTCTAATAAGGCGTTCTCCACTAACCGATGTTCTACAGATAGCTTTATAAATAGTAGGGGAAAGCTGTTCGTCGACTACATGGAAAAAAGCGATTTAATCTTACTGAATGGCCCATCTTTTAGATCAGATCTACCTCTGAGAAGTTATGTCCGACATATAATCGAAAGACTGTTTTAATTTGTACTAATGTGCAACTTATAGACATATTACTGTACTATAAATGTTTTTATTAATCTACTTTCGGATCTCCACTTGCATAGACCTAATGGTCCCCAAAGTGATTTGATTTATTTATTTTATGTGCAATTTTTATGAAATTTGTAACTAAGTCTTTAATAAATCTACTACTACTACTACTACTACTACTACTACTACTACTACTACTACTACTACTACTACTACTACTACTACTACTACTACTACTACTACTACTACTACTACTACTAATAGTGACAAAAACTGATGATTATTTAAACAATTTTTATAAATAATTGTTAAATAGTCTAATTGGTTATCAAAAAAATTTAATTTTTTGATAGTCATCATTGTTGGTAGACAACATCATGCTAACAACCATGTTGTTAAAAATTCATCCTTTTGGGCTGAAAATGTATGTTTCATGCCAGAAAAGTTATCCTTCTGAGTTAAAAATTTATCTTCTTTGTTTGAAAATGAACAATTTCGTTGAAAATTCAACTGTCTTCGAAAAAATTGGTCTTTTTGACTTCAAAATGTTACCATTTGGTAATTAACGCAACTGTTTGGCTGCATTTTTGTTTTGTTTTTTAAATCATCTCTTTGGTATACAATTTTTTTGCTTGAAAATTGAACTACTTTGTTAAAAACGTATGTGTCGACTTAAGAGAATTGATAAATGTGAAATCCATAATAAGCAAATAGCAACTTTGCTTTTAGGGAAGAAGGGAGGTCAAAAAAAGCTTAAAATTGGTAACGATGTTCACGGATGACCCATAACTGGAAAAATTTTCCGTATGACAAGAAAGTGGCTTCACGCCACCACGCCCTATCAGGCCTCGACTACACTACTAATGACAGGTTTGAAAATTACATATTCTACCGTGCAAATGACAAAAAGCGCAACTGACAAGTGGGAGTCCGCGTCGTGCTACGCATGCGCGTCGTTCAGTTAATGCGTTCATTTCAACTTAATATGTTATTAATATTAACTGAAATTTAATTGGCTTTGGCTTTGACTTATTGCAGTGATAAATGTTATTTTAATAATATAACTACAGAATTTCAGACGAAATGTTATCAGATTATTTAAGTATCGCTGTAAATGTTATTGTAATAAAATAACTACAGAATTTAACACAAGGTGTAATGAGGTTATATAAGTATCATTTTAAGAGTTTAATTGTTATTTAATAATATAAATGTACAGTTTAAAAGAAACAGTGTTATAATTGTTTAAGTATCTTTTTATGTTCTAATGCATCTGTAATATAAGATTCCGTACACTTCTCGACAAATTGTCTTATATGTAAATTGAAAAATTAAATCATTGCCAATAAATAGTGTTCTCTTTTTAGTCCCATTAACCAAAATTCATTCTCTTAATTAAGTTGTAAAATACCATTCGGGTACATATATTAAAACATAGTAAATGCATCTAATAATAATAAATGTAATAATTAAGAAGTTTAGAAATTCTTCTTTAAAACAAATCAGTACGATGTAATTGCTAGAATAAGTGATATAAAATTAGAATGACTCTACAGACTAATAAACGCAAAATTGGATATTTTTACATACTGATCAATACATTTATCTTCATATACAGAATCTTTAATATTTTATTTGTGTTGCCCAATGATAGTGAGTGAATTTTTTTTTTATAGCAGAAACGCTATTTCCAGACAAAGTAGATGAAATTGTAAGTAAGCGTAACTGCACAATTTCAGTGAAATCGATAAAAATACATCTTTCTTTTCGTAAAATCTAGTAATTTAGTATTTTTTATGTAGAAAGCTACTTATTGTTGTTTAAAACTCGTTTAAATATAAATTTGGTACATTATACTTTTCTCACTTCCAGCGTACAGTTAGCTACTCTGCAGATACGCTCATTTTAAATTGAAAGGTTAGTATTACTGGCAGAAGTATGAACTCTCCCTTAGGTTGCAGGTTCCCCTTAATAATTATAATTAACTAGATCATGCAACAACAATGGTAATGTAAAAAAAAGAAGATAATATTGCATGAACCACACCAATTTGATGAGAAGAGTGGTGTGAAATCTGAAATATGGTGAAAGGGGGAGGGAGGATCGAGGGACCCGATTACTTATTAGCTTTTGGGTGCATTTTGATCGGGGTATAACAAGGGATATGGGTTCTTGCATCGCGCCGAGGCGGTGATTAGAGGGTAGTTTGCAGATGCATGGATAGGTGGTTGGTTAATTTTCAATTACCCGAACCGTCGAGGTGGTACGGGCACACGGGACGACGTCGACGGATTAGCGTTGCCCAACGGATCAGAGCGTCCGGTCGTAATCTGGATAACCACCTACCTGCGTCTACCTGCACAGCTGATGCTGCTGGCTGCTGGACAATCCACTTGCTCACTGATCAACTTGGTGATTGAATACAGCCGCCCGTGGTCCAGGCAATTAATTCGAATAGGTTTGCCATCACGGACTTGAGAGCCTATACGCCTCCGACACTAAAAACAATATTAACGAGATTTTAATCTAGCGGAAGTTCAAAAGCTACTGTCAACACTTTCTCCATAAAACAAAAAAACGTACAAAACTAATATTTAATTTGTGTCAAAAATATTCTGAGAAGAGTAGTACAGTGAATTTATCCTGAAAAAATGGGGTTTAGGGGAAAAATGAAGGAAGCTATTTTGTTTCATAAATCGTCAGTGGGGCATGTGAAAAATGAAAAACTAAGTTTTTGGGGACACCCCCTTATGGATTTTGAACAAACTCAAAAAGTTTTTGGATTTGATTTTCCGTGAGAACGGTAGATAGGAGGCACCGAAATTGCAAAAAATCAGTTTTTGCTCTTTTTCAGCGGGCAAACAAAGTATTTTTTACCATTGCGGTAATGTAAAAGTTGTAGAACAGGTAAAACCTTTTACGACGAATATATTTTATCTTCCCAACGACGCACTGTTTCGTAGATACGGCGTATTTAATTTCTGATATCAACTTTTTCCAGTTTTTTGTACTCATTTTAAAGAGAAGGCTTCAGACTTCATTTTCTGTGACTTATAAATTTACAAATTGTTTTTTAGATATTATCAGGAGCTGAATTTTAATCTTGAAAATTGGAAAAAATTATAAGAAAGCTCGATCTATCTCACTCTCTATTTATAAAAGTAATAAGTGAGTGGGCTATCGTACGTGGAAACAGATGGAAAGGTCTTTGGTACAAATTGAGGACTTACAACATATTTTGAAATACTTGAAGCATAAAAATGTTAGATTCTAATAGGTGAATTATTTCTTCAAACTTCTGGCACCATACATTATTGTTTTCATAAACGTTCTAAATATATTAAAATTATTAAAACCTCGCAACTTCAAATACGCGGCATGATGTTTGAAAAAACTTGTGAAGATGGTAATAATGCTTGAGAATAGATCTGCCGTGATTTGAGAAAACACCGTTAACTGCAAAATGGACGAAGCCGAGAAAATCGACGAAAACTATTTGAATCTTTACTCGCGTGTATCGCGGATACTAATTCATTTTCTGCAGTTTTTTGTTGTTGCTATTGACTAATTTGCATGTAAACTTTTCATTTTTGCAACACAACTTGTTAAAAATATTAATTATTTATCTAAAATGCTGTTAACGGTGTTGATTGGGATGCTCAAATTCAGAAAACGCCGTAACGGGCACTTATGGCTCTCTTCGAATCACGGACCTCAGAAATAGGCCTGTCGTGATTTGAGAAAACGCCGTTCACGGCAAAAGAATTTCGCAACTAAAAATAAATGTAGTTACGGCGTTTCTCGAATCACAGATGTTTTTTCCGATGTTCGATGGTTCCGGAAAACGGTGTATGCGCGTACGGACCTCTTGGAAATGACGAAGGCTCGAGACCACCGCCCGATAATTTAGTAAAGTCCGTTAGTGCCCGTTGCGGCTTTTTCTCGAATTTTTCTGTGACGTATTCAGCTGTCCATGATTTGAGCCTGCAGTTAATGGTCAGTTACGGCTCTCTTCCACATCAAGACTTGCCAAATTTTGTAGTTAACGGAATTTTTCCAAAATTTAGCAATAATTATTCTAAAAGTTATTAACAATTTGAAGAAATTATTTTAATAGTCAGGTGCATCTTTTTCTTGAAGATTTCAACGATTTGAAAAACTCATTTTTCGATATTTTGCAGTTTACGGTGTTTTCTCAAATCAGGGCAGAGTTGACCTTTCAATAAACAACAATAATTTTTTACAACAAAATAGGCCTTTGAAAAAATACAATGAATTTCCTACAAACTATTATAGTTCAATTACATGACAAAGTTTTAACTAAATATAGTGTAATTAAATTTTCATATGGAAAAATAATATTTAATCCAAAAAATTAGCAAAAAAAATCTTTTATCCAAGACAAAAGACGAATTTTATACACAAAACAGTTTAATTTTGAACCAAAAATTATGAAATTATAACAAAAAAGTGAATTTTCTACTGAATAGATCAATTTTCAACCACACGGTTCAACTTTTAACTAAATAAATGCACTTTTAAGAAAATAGTTAAACTTTTAACTTAAAGACATGAATTTTCAATCAAAAATATAACGGCTGAATGGCTGAATGTTAACAAAAAAATTTAATATTAAATAAAAAATATTTAATATTATGAAAAACTAGGCATCTTTTATAAAATTGTTGAATCCTCAATCAAAAAATATTTATTTTCTACTTAACAATTGCATTTTTAACCAAAGAATTTATTTTCGAACAAAAAAGATGAATTTTAAATAAAATGTTTCAACTCTTCAACAAATTGTTGAATTTTCAACCAAGATTAATTATTTACCGACGAACGGCGAATATTTTCACACAAATAGTTTTAATATTAGATTTCTATTTTCAATTTACAACCCGTATTTTGTACAAAACAGGCTAATTTTCTATTAACTTGTTGGATTTATCACAAAACTGTTGAATTTTCTAGCCATTAAGATTAATTTTCTACAAAGCGGTTGAAATTTTAACCCGAAAATTATAAGTTTGCAGCAAGAAAGTTAATTTTCAACCAAGCCATTAAATTTTCATCTAAAATTATCAATCTTAAACAAAAAAAATGACGTTTTGATCAAAAAGTTCAAATGTCAGCTAAGGAGTTTAGTTTTCAACTTGAAAATATATATTGAAAAAACATCGTACCCATGTCAGAAAGCATAGAAAAATCGTAATTCGAAAGACTTTACGCAATGTATGCACGTGCTTTCAGGTTTTATATGGTTGTGAACCTTATAACAATTGGACAATTTTAATAAAGGGTAATATTTCGTCTTATTATAATAATTTTGAAATATTCTTTTGAATTATTGAGGGCGTCCACCTCCACTCCTTTTTACATGCATTCGTTCAAAAAATTAACAATCCCCCCCTCCCACCGAAAAGTCACATGCATCCGCCATTAAGGGGTAGTTAGGGAATATAAACCTGGACATGAAAGTCAGAGAATGCCAAGGAAATCCTGACAAAGGCAACATTTTGTTGATCAAATGTAGCTGAAGTAAATTTTATTATTTTGGTGGAAATTTAGCATATTTAAAAAAAATCATTATTTCTGTAAATTTATCCATTAAAATTTTTTAATCTCTTAAGAAATGTTGAAATCGCTAAAACCTTTTTAGGAATTTATGATATTCTTTCAATTCTTTAAAAAACAAATTTTGTAATCCGCTGCATTTCTTCGAGATTCCGCAAAAACTTTTAAAATGATTGAAATAGCTGGAAATCTTAAAATCCCTGATACCCCTTCGAAATTGCTTGATTAAAAAAACTCCGAGAAATACGGCTAAGACGAATCCAACGATATCCTTAGCTTTTTACAGGAATATTCGTTTTCTGAAATTAAAGGTAAAAAAAATCTAATTTATATGCAATTGCATATAGATTAGAACTCATCTGGGGGTATTTGATTGCAGAATCTAATGATGTACTTGAAAATATGTTTTGCATAATTAAACGATTAGTTTTCTTTGAATAAATTTAAAAATTTTTAAATTTATATGTATGTTTATATTTTGCGTAACTAGAAATATCCAAATTACTGTTTTTTAAATATGGGAATCATATAATATTTCCTACAAAGCTGATCAATTATTTAAAAAAATTCAAAATTATTTATGTTTTTTAATTTATTATAAATTAATGATGTCCACTGTAAATAATAGTTACCCGATTCTTAAATTTGAGTAGTGTGACTTCAAATAGTAATTTTAAATTTTGTCTGTTTTTAATTTCCTCGACATGGAACCCATATTAAATGAGTTAAACTGTCCGATTAGATAGATGGTGTTGTTTAAGGTTTCTCGTTCGATCACTGAAGTTAAAGCCCGCTGGACTTCGGTTGTTAGTCGGATGGGGTCCGTCGTACTTAAGAAGCCGATTTTATCAGCTCTAAAAAACAAACCAAAGTAAACATTTTTTAACCAAACAACGCACGATATAAAAAAAGTCAGGAGAACAAAAATTTGCTTTTTGAAAGCCCTACAAGCTTCTCATAACAGCTTTCAAATTTTTGTTGGAAAATCTCAAATTCGCTTCTGGATAGGACGTACAATTTTTTTTATTTATAAACATTGAGTTTAAAAATAAAAAAATGAAGTTAATAACTCTTGAAATAATTTTCGTCTTCTTTTTTTTTGCAAATGCACATGTACCGAAAAGCGCGGATCTGCATAAAATTAATAAATACTATATCAATAATGGTACAGATAAATAATTTTTGTTTATAATATTTCGAAATCTTTTGACATCCAATTAAATGTTTCGGAATCTTATAAAGATCCTCTGAAATTCATGGATATACTTTAAAGTCTTTGAAATCTCTTTAAATGCTTTCAACTCCCTTGAGATCTTTGAGACCTCGTAAAATATTTTTAAAATGCTTTGAAATTTTTAAAAATTCTTTGAAAACTTAAGAAATTCCTTAAACTCTTTTTTAAATGTAGTAAGTGTACTAAAATTCTTTGAGTTTATGTAAAATCCTTAAGATCCCATTAAACTCCCTAAGGATCCTTTAAAATATGTGGAAATTCCTTAAAATCTGTAAAAATCGGCTGAACTTGAAATGTTAGGCAATTCCTTATAGTCTTATGAAAATTTGAAACATTTCTTAGAAATTACGTAAAAGCTTTTGAAATCCTGGAAATCGCTTCAAGTCCTCAAATTTCATAAATATTCCTTGCAGTCCTTTGATCTACGAATAAATTCCTGAAAATCTTTTTATTTATTTATTTTAATGCAATTTTCACTAGATATGCATGCACATATGAGTGCCGTCGAAATTTTCTTAGAGGTTACGTTGATACATAAACAGTCGTCGTTCGACAACTATGTATACCTCTTTGCGTCTTCCTTGGACGTCAGATTGAAGAAATAGTATTTCGCTGCTCATCTTTTAATCTGAGTAACTAGCAATACGTTTTATATTTCCAAAAATAACATGTGCAGAAATTGCCAAATATTTGCCTTATTTCCGAGTTGGGCCAGATCGGGCACACAATTTTGTGGATGTTAAATGTGACTCCCTCTAGACCCAGGCTTAACAGCTAATCTTGACAGTAGATGGCGCCCCATTAATTTCGAGGCCTAACGTGGGTTGATTCCAAATCTCCTAAGTTTTAATGTAAAGTGTCAAACGTCAAAATTATTTCAAATAATAATTAAGAAAGCGACAAAATAAGTTTAACAAATACACAAGACGAGTGCGTAGGCATCGTAAACATCAAAATATTCCTGAGTTACGAGTTGAAGACTATAATAAGTAAATTTATGAAGCATTTTAAGATGAAACCTAACCTCGAAATCAGATTATTTATTTATAAGAAAATAAACAAAAGCAATATTTAATGTCTTGAAT
Organism: Belonocnema kinseyi; assembly: GCF_010883055.1. Lineage (NCBI taxonomy): Eukaryota > Metazoa > Arthropoda > Insecta > Hymenoptera > Cynipidae > Belonocnema > Belonocnema kinseyi. Next base: position 62,010,379 of record NC_046665.1, read on the forward strand.
GTGAAAATGAGTTACATCAAAAATGACGTCATAAGCATATTTATTTTCACGTATTTTTAGGTGATTTGATATAATCGTTACATGTGAAATCAACCTTCTTATTGTAGTATAGTCGGTTTTGCGAAAATAACTTGAAGAGCCAGTGCAATATTATAATCCCCTTATTTCCAAATAACTTATTACATTTAAGTTTAATATAGAAATTGAAATCAACTTCAATTCATAAATTCAAACAAAAACATATTGCAAAATACTTCAATAGTTTCTCATGCATAAATGATGGCTGTTATATTACGTCTTTCGACTGTTTCCGTTTTCTCCAAAAAAAGTTTTAAAACAAATATTTTCTTTCTAGTCTTACAAACTCTAATGTTTTATATCGTGGTCTGTTTGATAATCTGATTTTTATATTCTAAAATTTCAGTTTAGGAGGTGATATATACGATTTTAATATTATTTAATTCAGGAATCCTTTTGAATTACGATTAATCAAAATAAATTAATATGGACCCAAATGGGGCCAGACCGGGTTATCTCTGGGCGCTGCGCTTGGGCCCCGATCGGATATCGCGTTTTATTTCGAATCCACCCCTATCCAGATAGCCCGATTTGAGCCCATTCTGTCTGATCTGGCCCCGATCAGATTCATATTGGCATTTCTGCACGGGAAGTTACTGAATAAAAGATTAAAATGTGGATCAGAGCGGCAGAAAATGATTTGCGAAAGGATTTTTCAATCTATTCTAATTAAAAACTTTAGGAATAGTTTTTGTATTGGTTTCAATCGACGTAACATCTATATATGTGATCATCGTTCCATATTTGGACGTCAGCTAACAAGATGTCTACACGCCGAGGGGCCATAGAATAATATCAGTTGCATGAGACAAAACATATTTTTTTTATTATGTAAGGAAAAGTGATTTTTTACCTTAAGTGTATTTATATATAATTCGTTTTTTATTTTTAGAAAGCTAATTATTTAAACCATAAAAACTTTCTGTCAGAAGTGATTTCTGTCTAAATTAATAAAAAAATAAAGTTTTATCTCGTGCAATTGGTATTGTTGTTTGGCCCTCGACGTTCAGACATCTTTTGGACTCTTGGATGACGCCGACCCAACCCGAGAAACCTAACTACGACTTGTTTCGATTCTGAATTTCGTTTTAATTATTTAGGTGAGGTTTATACCGACGTGTTTACACGACATGCTTTTTCTTCGAAATTGTATTCATTCACCAATTTCAATTTTTTTACTGTGTTTCCGTTTTTAGTCGAAAAATAAACAGCGAAATATTTTGAAAGCTTTGAAATAATTCTGAAGTAGGAGAAATCTGTGTGAAATCTGGTGAAACATTTTCAGATCTTTCCAAATTTTTAAAATCTTTTCGGCGTCATTTGAAATGGTTTATAATCTTTAAGATAGTTTTAACTATTTGGAATATTTGATTTCAAAGATTTGAAAAGAATTCACAATCGTTTAAAAGATTTCACAATTATTTAAACAAATTTCAAAAAGACGTGCAAATCAGATTTTAAATATTAAATATTTAAATATATTCAAAGGAGAAAGGACAAAAATAGCATAGATTTCAATAAGATTTTCGACAATTTCACAAATATTTAAAAAATTTAAAATATGTTAAAGATTTTAAATAGTTTTAAAAGACTCCAGAAAGATTTTAAATATCTGGAAAGATCTGAAAATGTTTTAAAAGATTTAACGAGGATTTCTACCATTTCAGATATATTTCAAAGCTTTCAAAATATTTTACAATGGTTATTCAAACATTTCAAACCGTTTACAAAGAAATTAAAGCTTTTAAAACATTTCGTAATGGTTTCAAAGATTATTTTTTGCCTGTAATATTCTACAAAAAACAATAAAAAATGAACAGGATCGTTTTGAACAAGATGGCAGGATAAATCGAAGAAAGGAAATCGTCATGAAACAAGGACATGCCCTACAACCATTCTTAATGAGCGTTGGTTTGCAGATTGACAACCTTATTGCCATTTAAGTTTATGTTGATGGCCATAAATATGGCATGGAAAGCCTTCTGAAATCACTGGATGTTTGCTTCAAGTGTATCCATGCATTTAATGCAAGTTATTCAGTTACTGCAGTACAGGTGTGGAATTTTATTCAGCGGCATATTTACAATATACGCACTGAATTCGACGATAACAGCAGTTCATAAAAGATTATGCTATTAGATTTCTTATAGAATAATTCTCAATAATAATTAAACTATTAAATCATTAACCATTTTTAATTCTTTTATTTCCATTTTTTATTCCTTTTAATTCTTGTAGAGAACTTTTATGGGACGAAATATATCTGCCAAAGAATAAGAAGCGTAATAAAGTGCCCATTAACGCATAAGAAAACTGTGAGCTCTTATCATTGAAACGCGTTCCACGTGGAAAATTTTTTATTGCTTGTTAAGTATTACTAGTTTAGTATAAGTAGTCAGTGGCGGACTAGCATGGGGGCGCCCCCTAAGCCATGCCAAGGCGCCCCAAAAAGATTATATTGTTTAAACATTTAAATATATGTTAGATTTTAATGAAAAGAGTGAAAAGAATATCCAATAATATCCACGATTTACATTTGTACTCCTATTAGTAATACCAGTCAAGTAAAAAGTGTCCTCCAATTTCTTTTCACCCATGTTATTCCTAAGAAATTCCCTAATGCACGTTTTGGATTCTATTAAAGAAAATATTCTAAAATGAATAATACATTATTTATATTGAAACAGTTAAAGTGAAAAGAATATTTTTGTAATCAACTACATAACGAAATTTTAAATTCATTTGTTCCCGATGCAATCCAAGATATATTAATTGTTTAAAAATGTATAGGACACCTAAATGCATTTTTTATGGGCGCCCGCTAATATATTAATTTTTTACATATGTTGACTTTCGATGGCGCCCATACGTACCTTAAGGGAGTTTCCAGATCCACTTATTTATGTAATAAGTAATAATTTAATTTATTACAAAATGTGGACTAATTATCGGCTGTATTTAATTATTTTAGTAATAGTTGAGCTTCAACTCAATTTTTAAATAAAAATGATAACTCGTTAGTCGCAATTTTCTCTAAAACAAGTTATTAAAATACGTTTCGAGAGTTCGGATCAAAGGAAATATTTAATTATTTTGGAAAATGTAAAATATTGCTGTATTTTTCTATACTTTACTCTAATAATTGTTCTTTTATTATAATTTTAGCATTTTTTGTAATTTTTAATGTTATTTTGAATTGCTTATTTAAATCATGGCCTAAATTTTCGCGGCAAAAATACTTGAAAACTTGCAGTTTATGGTGTTGCAAGTTTTACATTCTTGAAAAATAATAAGAAACATGAGAAAAATTAACAATTGGTTGAACTATTAGGCGAAAAACAATCTGCCCGATGCAGGCACATTCTTATTGTTTTCAAGCTGCAGCGCGTCTAGAGTGTCCGACTTTTGGTTCTTGCGCTTCGCGCTAGATAATTTATTTAATTCACGTTGCATGCACGGTCTTTGTACTTCCCCTCATCTGTGCACAAACTTTTCCAAATTGAAGGTCAAAGCATCGACATAACTGTAATCCGATGATTGCGAATTCTCTTTTGTTAAAGCTCCTTCGGTTTTAATGAACACATTCTCATCATACGTATCTCGTACTTTGCCCTCGATTTTTTCCAAAATGCGAACTTTTCTACATTACGTACAACATTATTATATCAAGCTTATATTACATTTTTTTTGTACCTCGGCCTGGGACTGCGTGTTCAGTTATTGATAAATAAAGCACAAATTTTATTTATAATGAATAATTTAATATTTTTGTTCCTTATTTCTAAATTTTATTTTCATAAAAAATGGCTAATGAAGAATTTGGAGCTCTTTTGTGGGTGACTTGTAACTTGCATATTTAGACTACGCAACAGAATTTTTTATTTATTTTTTTTTGTGTGATCAAAATTTGAGTTTTCGAAAAAAAAGCAAAAAAG
>NC_046665.1:62014401-62017787 GCF_010883055.1 Belonocnema kinseyi
GTTATACTCCTTAGAAACAGTTTTTCCTTTTCTCCGATGACCTCTTTTTAAGAGTTGCCCCCAGTATTGGATCCCCGGCCGCGCCCCTGGGTACCCAGTCCGTCACTTTAAATAGTGCAATACGAGTTTAGGCTTAATAGATAAGCTTTCTACAGAAATGTTGTCTAAGTTTTTACTTTGCGGAAGGCTGTTAATAAACATTGTGATTTTAGTTATAGTGAATAACAAAATGCATTGTTACATGTACATATATTTTTGCAAATCGTCTTTGAAATGATTGATTAGTCCTTGGCGTATTTTACACTGCCTCGATAATAGTAGTGTATATGAGTGCACAGTATCCGGATGTGAAAGGAGGTTCTCCTCCGTGAACTCTTTTAAACGCCAACTTAAATTAAAGATTTATTTTTATTCTGCTTCGCTACACAATAATACTACTGCCCAAAACAGTACTGATAGACCCCCGGATATCGAAGATAATTTATAATAATTATTTCAATGGAGTCTGATAGTGAAAATTCTACTAACGATTTCGTACATGAAAATTACTCTCCTGGTATATTATTGAATGATCGTTTCCACCACTCACATCACAGTAAACCCCAGGAATAAGTTTTATCTTCAATTTATATAAAAACGCTGCAGTATGTTTATCTGACGAAACATAACATTTATCTAATGCAAATATTTATTTGACAGATGTGATATGTCAAACGGCTGCCCCTAGGTTCACCGAAAAAATTTCCTCCATAAATTTCCAAATCCTTGCGGTATCCATTTTTAAATCGTGTCACATTATTGAAATGATTTTAACCAAAATATAATTCACCTACACTCAAAGCATACATAGGATTCAATTTAAATAGTTTATAGTAAGTGTTTTTGTTTACAAATTAAAATGTCTTCATCAGGGCCGACAGAAACTAAAGGTTTGTTCAACAAAAGTGAAGACCTGAATTTCGTTGACTTTTCTTGTCCTTCGATCGCAGAAGCGTAGAGAGAAGATAGGAACCTCTACGTATAAACTAATCAAAGTGCACAATCGTGAGTGTTTGGGAATGATTTCTTAGTTGAAATCTTTTAAATAAAGTGAGACAATTTAAAAAATGAATATCGCGAGGATTTTCAAATTTATAGACGACATTTTTTCTGTGAACTTGAGCGCAGCCGTTTGACGTATCACATATGTAAAATAAATATTTTCGTCAGATGAATTTTATCTTTTGTCCGATAAACATGCTGCAGCGTTTTTATCCAATTTAAAGATAAAAATAATTCCTGGGGTTAACTGTGATGACTCCCAGTACTTCCAGTGCTGGTTCTGCCTTAAATGTTGCTGAAAATTATTTTTCTGCTATATTTCAATTTTAAATGCAAAGAATGATAACAAATTTATACAGTATGCCCCCGATTCCCAGAAAAATCGTGCAATGTGTAATTGTGGATGTTCATGATGTTATTACGGTTCTAATTCAAATATTAGAAGCGAAACGCGCAACTTATTTCATTGAGAAAACTTCTCAAAGCATTTTTAGATCGCATTCTTAAATCTATATTTTCCCTGGATACCCGTACTGCTATTCTTTCCAATATCAGTCAAGGAGAGTTATAAATTAAAACAGTTCGTAAATTTTCGAATAAAATCGTTATGCCTATATCCATCTATTTTGATGATTATGAGACTAGAAATACTATCGGTTCTCATAGCGACATTCACAAGCTAACCCTTTAGCAAATCCTTCTTAAGATAAGGCATATTATATCTCTATTAATGTCCAAAAATTCGATAATAAATTATGATATTAATTAGGAAATCTTATTGCAGAATATAACCAACATCACATAGAGCTTTTTGGTCCTTTAAAACCTAAATTTCATATAATGGTACATTGTCCTCTGTTCATGAAAGGGGTAGGACGATTGGCACATCTGCCGGGAGCAGGAGGTGAATCTAAACAAAAAGAAGGGAAATTAACTGCCGATTGCATTGCAACATGTTTAAATGTCTGAAAAACAAAATAAATTACACAACAATCAATGGTTGCCAAACGGCTGCTTTTAAATCAAAGTTTTTAATCCGGCTTCTCTAGTAAACGTACAAAGGTGTTAAGTGAGGAAATCTCCAATCTTTTAACGAGCGTAACTACTTACCAGGCGATTATCTCATGGCTGACTTTGTAACAGTTTCAAACACTAAATATGCAAACGATTTTATGATTATTCTCGACGAACTGGGCGATGATGAGCAGTACCCAGTTTTCGGAAAAATAAAGGAAAGAATGGCGACGAAGTTAGCCTATTTTTTTGGACCTCACCTCACTAGCGATCTGGAAAAAAATGTAAAGATATATTACAGGCGTTAAATTATTCTAAATTAAAACCAAAATGAGCATCACTTTTCGTTTTTAAAATTTGTTCAAGTTACCCCTATTTATTGGTTTAGAAGACCCCAATAAAATTAAAAAATACGAAATGTCACTAATTATAAAATGATTTTTATCGTATCTTTTCTATAAAGTAAACCTTAGAAAAGTAAAATCATGTATTTTATTGATTGATAAGGGGTTGATGTGAAAAATTATTTTATAATTAGTCGTATTTCCTATTTTTAAATTTCTTTTGGGTCTTCTCAACCCCTAAATAGAGGTCATTTTTTCAAAATTTTCTAATAACGAAAATCGAATTATCACTTTGGTGTTCAATGAAAAGTAATTTGATTCCTGGAACATATTTATATATTTTTTCCCAGATCGCTAGCGAGATCCAAAAAATAGGCTAAAAAATCGCCTATTTTGACCTCACTCTGTTAATTTCTTGAGAAAAAAACGATGTTTTATTTTACTGGACTGCTTATAAAACTGTGCTATTCTACGGCAATTTTTCGCTCACCATGTTATTAAATTTTCTTTTCACAGCTGATCTTAAATGGCACTGTATCCATTAGCATGGACAAATTGAACCCTTTGCAAGTATCCAATCAAGGCAAGGCATCAGTTTCTGTTGTTCAAGGACTGGCTGAACTTGTTTTGAGAGAGGTAGTTTAAAAAACTCATTCTGTACGTGACAAGAGCAAAAAAAAGTATAAACATGCTCCCAAATTACCAGCACTGCACAGTGATCCCAGATCTGAAAAGAGACGTGGTCCAATCCTATTACAGGTTTATGTCCGTGTGAATATAGTAGGAGACGATGTAAATCCTCCTCTTCTGAATTTGAAAACTCGAAAGTGCACGATTGCCGGTCGGAACACTTCGGCGATTCTATTTATATTTCTATCCGCTTTAAAATCAAATGAAGAGATTGAAATTTTAATATTTCCAGGTTTCGATGCTGGCGATTCTCAAGATTTGAATACTTCGCGCGCCTCTTGATATGCGCATATTTTG
>NC_046665.1:62017887-62025896 GCF_010883055.1 Belonocnema kinseyi
CATATATTATTAATGATAAAATTATAATTATGTTATATTATAATAGTCTTATTTATATCTTGATCCGCATTTGAAAGAAATTAAAGAAATTGGCGATTTTGGAATTCATCTCTTTTGGATAAAAACTTAATTATTTGGTTGAAAAATTAATTATTTTATTGAAAATGTAACTATTTTGTGAAAGAGTCCTCTTTTATATCAAAAGCTCAACTACTTTGTTAAAATTTTTATTATTTTTATTTGAAGGTTCATCTCTTTCGTTGAAAATACATTTTTGAAACTGACAATTAAACTATACCATTTTTGGTTAAAAAATCATGTATTTTGTTGAAAACTCGTCTTTCTTTGTAGAAATTGAATTATTTTATGGAAAATTTATGCTTTTTGATTAAAAAATACATGTTTCGGATGAATTATCAACAGTAAATATTTTTTGGTTGAAAATGTTTAGATCGCCGCCGGAAAAGCAGAGTTTGATAAGGAAGAGCGATAACAGTAAGGGTGCTGACGGTAGCGGAGATGAAAGTGTAGTGTCGATGAAAGAGGAAAGACTAAAGGAAATTCGAGAAGTGATGACAAAGGTAATGGGGATTTATGAAAACAAGCAGGAGAAAAGGGGAAAGGTATTAAAGAAGGAAATTAGGCGGGAAATGGCTGAAGTTAAGAAACAAATAAAAAAGTGGGAAGAAATCAGGTAAAAGTTAGAATAGAGGATGCAGTCATTGGAGCAAAAACTAGAGAAGCAGGAAGAAGTTAATAATACAAAGGTAGAGGAAATGAGAGGTAGGATGAAGAACCTTGAAAGCTCGAACGGGGATTGTGGTGGGGGAGAGAGGGATAAGAGGGAGGTGATGACAAAGAAGAGGTTACTGGAATATAGCAGGATTGGAGAGAAAGGATAGGAAGTTTATGAGGACACAATGGGATGTAGTCATAATGACGGAGACGTGGATAGATGAAAACGGATGGGAAAGAGTAAGAGGAAGTTTACCAAGAGGTTACAAATGGCTTGTGCAAAATGCAATGAGGAAAAATGAAAAGGGCAGAGCAATGGATGGAATGGTGATTGGAGGAAGAAATTAATGTATAACAGGGAAAGATAAGACTGGAATGAACAAAAAGAAGGAGTACTAGTAGAAGAGGCAATGATCGGAGGAAAGAAGTGCAAGGTAGTGGGGACTTATGTGAACGTTGTCATGCAGGAAAAAGCAGAGGAGATTAAAGAAATGATTGAAGAAAATAAAGAAGAGATTAGGATGATAATAGGTAGGGATTTCAATGCGAGAACAGGAAATAGAGGAAAAAGGGAATGGGGAGGAGTGAGGGAAAAAAAATCCAAAGATAAGGTACTAAATGGGGAGGGCAAAAAGTTCTTGAAGAGCTTGAAGGAGTTGGGATAGTATATCTTAAACGAAAATATAGAAGGGGATGAAAAAGGAGAATATACATGCTCAGAAAGTGAAAGGGGAACGGTAATTGATTATGTGATAGTGGATGATGAGGTAAGAGGGAAGGTGAAGAAACTAGAGGTAGGTGGATATATTTATTCGGATCACTTTCCCTTAATAGTGACTTTGGAGGGACAAAAAAGCAATAGCAATATGAGTTAAAGGGGGCAAATGTAAAAAGTGTAGGAAAAGCGGATTGGTCAAGGGAAGGAAAAGAACAGTTTAGAGAAAAAATAAGAAATATCAAAATGGGAGAGGAAAATGTGGACGAGGATATGGGAAAAATGATAGGAGAAATAAAAATAGGATTAGAGTGTACAAACAAAAATGAAGTTAGTAAAGGGGGAATAGAAGTGGGTGGGATGAGGACTGCTAAGAGAGAAAAAAAGAGGGTCAGAAAGGAATGAAGAAAGTGGAGAAATGAAAAAAATAATAGGGAAGAATATAGGAAAAAAAAGAAAGAGTATACTGAGTTGTGTCATAAAGAGAAACAGGAAGAGAATGAAAGGTTTGAGCAAAAGGCGGAGAAGGCTAGAACGGAAGAAGAGATATGGAAGGTAGTAAGTTGAGAAAGAAAGAGAGTATATGGTAGAGAAATAGATGAAGAAGAGGACATTTCAAGGGAAGAAATAGTTAAAGTTTTAGGAATAATGAAGGATGGAAAGGCACCTGGCATAGATGAGATTTCAAATGAAGTATGGAAATATGGAGGGGAGGAACTAGAGGAATGGGCATGGATAATGTGTAATAGAGTATGGAGAGGAGAGGGGTGGCCAGAGTTATTGAAAGAAGGAGTAGTTATACCAATCGTAAAGAAAGGCAAGGGAGAGGAGGTTAAAGATTATAAGGAGTGACGCTGATTCCAACACTGTGTAAAGTATATGTAACTATTTTGTCGGAGAGATTGAAGATAGAAGTTGAAAAAAAAAAGTTCGAGTCACCGAATCATGCAGGGTTTAGAAAAGGAATGGGGGTAATGGACAACATATATGTTCTGGACTATCCAGTAAATAAGAGAATGAAAAGGGGAAAAGGGGCAACGATAGCAATGTTCGTAGACTTAAAGGCGGCGTTTGCCTCCTTAAACCGAGAAGAACTAGAAAAAGTTATGATAAAAAGGGGGATAAGAGAGGGATTAATAAAGACAGTATTAGAAGTTTTTAGAAAGGCAAAAAGCAGGGTAAAAGTAGGAGATAGTTTCTGGTTGGTGAGACGTGTGAGACAAGGGTGTCCTCTGAGCCCACTTTTATTTAATTTATTAATATCAGACTTTGAAAAAGAAATGAAGAGAAAAGGTTGGGGAGGAGTTAGGATAGGGACGGAAAAGATATATACACTAGCATAAGCAGACGACACAGGGTTGATGGCAGAGGATGAATACGGGATGGCGGGATTAATTACAGCATTATATAAATACTTAGATGAGAAAAAGCTGAATGTGAATGTAAAAAAACAAAGATAATGAGGTTTAGAAAAGGAGGGGGAAGGAAGAAGGAATGGACAGGGAGATAAAAAGGAATAAAGTTAGAAGAAGTCAAAGAGTATAAATATTTGGGATATATCTTTCTAACTAATTGAGATCATACAGTTCATATAAGAGAAAGTATAAAAAAGCGGCAGGGGTAATGAAACAGAAATGGGGAATAGGAAAAAGAATGTTAAAAAATTGGAGGAGGAGAGTGTGGTTATTTGATACGCTGGTATGGCCGGTATTAGGATATGGAGCAGAGATATGGGGATGGAAAGAAAGGAAAGATATTAAGAGTTTACAAAAAAGATATATTAAGGTGGATACTAAAGGCAGACTGGAGAACGCCAGGATGTATGGTGAGAGAAGAAGCTCAAAGAGATAAGTTAAGTATTAGAGCGGGAAAGAGGGCACGGCAATTTAAGACGAAGCTGAGGGAGGGAAAGGGAAGGGAGTTAGCGAGAAAGTGTTTGATGGAGGTAGAAGAAAGGAGAGGGAGGGTGATCGAATTAACGAGTGGGAAGAAGAAAGGAGGGAGTTCTTTAATGATAGAGAAATAGAAGACGGGACTGGAGTAAACTATGATGAATTGAAAAAAAGGAGAGGGAAAGACAATTAATAGAAAGATGGGGGCGATTGAGAAATTAAAATACAATAAATGGTATAAGATGATAAAAAAGAAAGGGGTGCCAAAGTATTTAGAAAAGGGATGGGGAGAAAGAAGGTGGACCAGAATAGGAAGATTTAGATTGGGAAATGAGGTAAGGGAGGGGATGTACTGGGGAAAAGAAGAGAACAGAAAGTGTAGAATATGTGAATGGAAGGAGGAAACATGGGAGCATGTATGGGAAGGATGTACGAGAGGAACGGAAGATAAAGGAAGCTGGCAAGAAAATGTGGTTAAGATTCTAGGGGAAGATGGATTAGGAGAAGAATGGATGAAGGAGTTGGAGGGTGCTAGAGGGGCGAATGAGAGAGAATGAAAGAATGCACGTGAAAAAGGTATAAAAAAGTGAAAGAGAAAGGAAACGGGAGTTGCTTAGATTAGAATCGTGAAAATTGTGAGTAATGGTAAAGTAAAAGTTAAGTAGACTAAGATGCGTTTGCATTCTCATGCGCTCTTTCTCGCTTGCACTCTTGCTTTTGTTCGCTCACTCCTTTGCTAATGAGTCCTAAATTGTGCTATCGCAAGAAATAGAAATAAGGAACTAGATATAAGACTTTATGTTAATAATTGCAAATAACTCTATATATATAGAAAGGATAAGATTGTGAAAAAAATATAGATATAAACGGAAAGATTGTAAGGAATAGAAGTCATATAAATCCTTAGGGGACACATTATGAATGAAGAAAGAAAAAGAAATATTTTTTGGTTGCAAAGTCGTTTTGTTTTAAATGCAACTGTATTGTTAAAAATTAAAATTATAATTTTTGGATGGGAAATTCGATTATTCACTTACAGTTGAACTACTTAATAAAAGAAATTAAATTTTTCTCATTAAGGATTCATAATTATAGTTGAAGATTCAACTATTTGCCTTGAAATTGGTGTAAAAATTCAGCTTTTTTGTACATAATACTCTTTTTGACTTTAAAATTAAATAATTTCGTTAAAAGTTCATGTATTTTGTTGGAAATTGACCTTGTTTGGTGGACATTCAATCTTTTTGGTTGAAAATGGATCATTTTTGGTAAAAAATGCAATTCTTTGGTGGAAATATCAACTATACATCTTCTTGGGTTTAAAAGTCGATCATTTCAATAAGAGTTGAACCACTTTGTAAAAAAAAATAAGTTTTTTTTTAAGAAAGTTTTTTAATTATTGTTGAGGATTTAGCTATTTGTTTGAAAGTTTAACTTTTTGATTGAAAACTCATATTTTTTGCGAAGAAATTCAACTTTTTGTAGATAATTCGTCTTTTTGACTTTTAAATTAAATAATTTTGTTGAAAATTTATGTATTTTGTTGAAAATTTGTCTTTTTTTGTAGATCATTAATTTTCTTGGTCAAAAATTCATTTGATTGGATTAACAACTTTTTTGAATATTAACTTTTTCTGTTAAAAATTATTGATCTTTATCTGAAAATGTAAGTATTATAGGATTGAATAAAAATTAATCGTATATATTGGTTAAGTTGGAAAATCGCCTTTTTTGTAGAACATTAATCTTCTCGGTAAAAAATTCACCTTTTCCCTTGAAAATGTAACCATTTTGTTAAAAATTCGTTTTTTTTCTAATTAATTGTTTATCACAGTTGTTATCTGGAAATGGAACTATTCCACTTTTGGTTGAAACTTTATCCTGTACATTATATTAGTTAAAACATCAATCATTTGATAGAAAAATAATTTATTTATTTTCGTTTATGATTTTTTTTAATTGAGGGAATTTAAAAATAATATGTTTTAAATTTAATTTAAGGTATTGAAAATTGAAAAAAAAAGATTTTACAAGATGATTCTAAATCCGTTCAAAATTAAAGAATTAATAGATATTAGTTTATAAAATTATTTTCAATGATGACTTCAAATATTATTTTAGTTTAAAAAAACTTTATTTTTAACTTTATTTATAACCCATTCAATTTGAAATTTTTTAATAAAAAAAAGAAAATTTTTTTAATTATCAGCAATATTTGACCGTTCATTTAAAACAATCCATTTCAAGCAACTGTTAAAAACTATACAAATTTGAACAGAATTGTTCGAAATAGAAAGCCTTGAGTCGTTAAATTTGTAATGAGCTAAATTTTCAGTTTGAATGCTACCATTTTAATTTGAAGAAAGTTTCAAAATTAATTTAAAACTTGAAATTATTTCAAATAATTTGAAACACGATGTATATTTTTGTATATTAAGAAAAATTAAGCTTTTTGAGAACTGTAAAATATTTAGAAAGAAAAACAAAAATTGTTGTGATTGCTAAGAAAATTAAAAATGATTTTTTATTTTGAAAAATTAGTTTTAAGTGAGTATTTGAAATGATTTGAAAAATAAAAAAAAGAAATAAAAAGAATCAGGACGATTTTAAGGCAATTTTTTTTATTTCGCAGTTTTTTTAATATTAGGAAAAAAATCTAATTAACAAAATAAATCAATTTATAACCCAAAAGTTTACTTTTTAACAAAATAAATTAATTTTCTATCAAATAATTAGTGTTTTAACTAATACAATGTACAGGATAAAGTTTCAACCAAAAATGGAATAGTTCAATTTCCAGATAAAAACGATTAATTTTTAGTCAATCCTAGATTATAACATTTTCAGTTAAAAAAAAATAATTTTTTACCGAAAAAACATATTTTCAATAAAGTTGTTGAATAAAACATTTTCAACCAGAAGGATTAAATTTCTACCAAACAAGGTCAATTTCCAACAAAATACATGAACTTTAAACGAAATTATTTAATTTTAAAGTGAAAAAGAGTATTATCTACAAAAAAGCTGAATTTTTAACCCAAAAATATGATTTTTAAACCAAAATTTTAATTGTCTACCCAATAGTTTAAGTTTCTATCAAATTGTTGACTTTTAACTTCCAAAAGATATATTTTTTACGAAACAGTAACATTTTTAACAAAAAAGTTAGTTTGAAGGCAAATACTTGAATTCTCAACTATATTTATGAATCCTTAATAAGAAAAAATTAATTTTTTTACTAAGTACTTCAACTTTAAGTGAATAATCGAATTTTCCACCCAAAAATTATGATTTTAATGTTTAACAATACAGTTGCATTTACAACAAAACGACTTTGCAACCAAAAAGTATTTACAGTTGATAATTCATCCGAAACATGTATTTTTTAATCAAAAAGCATAAATTTTCCATAACAAAATTTAATTTCTACAAAGAAAGGCGAATATTTAACAAAATACATGATTTTTTAACCAAAAATAGTATAGTTTAATTGTCAGTTTCAAAAATGTATTTTCAACGAAAGGGATGAACCTTCAAATAAAAATTTTAACAAAGTAGTTGAACTTTTGCTATAAAAGATGACTCTTTCACAAAATAGTTACATTTTCAAAAAAATAATTAATCATGTTTTTCAGGTTATATAATATGGATATTATTACTATTGTATACATATTATTAATGTTAATATTATAATTATAAAATATTTAAATAATATTAATGAATAGTTGACTCACTTTTAACAGAAATAGTTAAACTTGCAACTAAAACAATTAGTTTTCTGCAAAAAAAAGATAAATTTGGAATAAAAGACACAAAATAACCAAAAAAAATTTTCTTAATTCTTTGAAATTCTTTGAAATCGCTCTAAATTATAGAAATTAATTGAAAATTCCTTGGAATTTTGAACTTATTTTTATAATTTTAAGGAATTTGATAGAGTTAAAAAATTTCAAAAGGTTTATTTTTAAAAATTCCAAAGTAATTTAAAAATCTTTTAAAAAAAGTTCTAGGTATTTCAAAAGATTCTGAAGGATTTGAAAAATTTGAGAGAATTTTAAAGGATTCCAAGGAATTTTCAATCGATTGCAGTTATTTAATATGAAATTTTAAAGGATTTAAAAAATTTTTGGGTATTCTTAAAATTTCAAACGATTTTCAAGAGCTTTTAAAGGATGTTTTAAAAGATGGCAAGGAATTTTCAATTTATTTTTATAATTTACAGAAATTCCAAAGAATTAAAAATTTTTTGGAAAGGTTATTTAAAAGAATACCAAAGTAGTTCAGAAACCTTAAATAGAAGTTCTAGTTATTTCAAAATATTTTAAAGGATTTCAAAAATTTGAGAGAATTTAAAAAGATTCCGAAGATTTTTCTAATGATTGCAGTAATTTAATATAAGATTTTAAAGGATTTGAAATATTTCGGGGTATTTTTAAAATTTCAAGGAATCTTCAACTTATTTTTATAACTTAAAGAAATTTCACGGAATTTTAATAACTTTAGCAGGGTTATTTAACACTATTCCAAAGTACTTTAGAAATCTTCCAAAGATGTCAAGGACTTTCAATACGAGGGTAGTTAAATAAGTCCTTAGAATGACCAACAGATGGCGCGCGAATCGCTCCAAATCATCTGTTTTCAGTCAGCACCACTCCCGACTAGATATA
>NC_046665.1:62025996-62032743 GCF_010883055.1 Belonocnema kinseyi
GTATAGAGCTCCAAGGAGATTATGTTGAAAAATAAAAAAAAATTTACCCAAAAAAAATTGTTTTTATACCTCATTCTAAGGACTTATTGAACTACCCTCGTAGATTAGGAAGATTTCGAAATATTTAAGAGTATTTTAAAAGGTTCCAAGGAATTTTTAATTTTTTACAGTAATTTAATATGACATTTTAGAGGATTTTATATATCTTAGGATATTTGAATAGATTCCCAGGCATTTTTAATTGATTTAAATAGTTTAGTATGATATTTTAAAGGATTTGCAGTATTTAAGGGTATTTTTAAAATTTAAAGGAATTTTCAAGAGATATTTTAAAACATTCTAAGGAACTTTCCATTGATTTCAATAATTTAAAGCGATTTTAAAGAATTTTAACTTTTTTTTTTATATTTTCTGGTTGAAAGTGGAACGACTTTGTTAAAAATATAGTTTTTTTTGGTTGAGGATTTATCAGTATAGTTGGAAAACTTTTTTCCCTGAAAATGTAGCTATTTTGTAGAAAATTCATTTGATTTTTGGTTAAAAATTAATTTTTTTAACCAAAAATTTAACTATTCTATGGTTGATTGAAAAGTGGTCTTTTTTAGTTGAAAATTTTTGTATTCTATTGAATACTCGTCTTTCTTGGTAGGAAATTAATCTTTCGTGTCGACAATTTAACTATGATTAAACATTAATTTTTGTACAGAAAATTAGTCTTGATGGAAAATAAATTTCTTTTGTGCAAAATTCATGTATTTGATTAAACATGCCTTTCTTAGTACACAGTTTAGCTTTTTGGATGAAAATTTAACTTTTTGTTTAAAAATTTTACTATTATGTGGAAAACAATTTGAAACATGTTTTTTGGTTATCTTATGTCTTTTATTTCAAATTTATCACTTTTTTTGCAGAAAACTAATTGTTTTAGTTAGAAGTTTAACTATTTCTATTAAAAGTTAGTCAACGATTCATTAATATTAATTAAATATTTGATAATCATAATATTAACATTAATAATATGTATATAATAATAATATCCATATTATATACACCTGAAAAACCTAACCTGAAAATCGACGCATACATGAAATTAAGAATCACGCGAAACATCCAAGTCGCCAATTTCTTCAATTTCTTTCAAATGGGGATCGAGATATTAATAGAAGACCACCGAAGTCTTCCGAAGCTTTCAGGTCGGCAATCATCGTACAGCAGAAAACCGTAGTCGAATCGTGCATTTTCGGCTTATACACGAACTCGCAGTGGTGATCATGCACCTTCTGTTTTGCGACTCCCAAACGGTGGGTATGGTAGGGGTAAATTTCATCCACTATCTGGCAGCTATGTCTCTTCATTTTATTTCAAAGCAGATAGAGATATAAATCAAACCGCTGAAGTGTTCCGACCGGCAATCGTGCACCTTCGAGTTTTCAAATTCAGAAGAGGAGTAATGGGTTGCGCGCGCAACCCAGTCATTTATATCGTCTCCAACTATATTCACACGGACAGAGACCTGTGATAGGATTGAACCACGTCTCCTTTCAGATCTAGGTTCACTGGCACTGCACTCAACCCGGTTGAACGCAGTTTTCGGTAAGAGGCTCTATTATCATATATCCTTCTCTAGAAAATAAATAGTCCAAGAAAAATGGTATTTGAGCAGTCAAATTATCTGAAGAGTTTAAACTATTGTTAGTAATCCTGATGAAAATCGTAGTATTTTTTTTAACTCATAACTTTGGTTTTATATTTTATACATCGATAATATATGTAAATAACAATTTTTTTAAAAATATTTGATACGTTGAATTAGGTTGAAATGCATATTTTGCAGGCGGGTATCAGAAGTGGCTTCAAGTACGAAGATGGTCCCAGGGAAAAATTAATGTGAAAGTGAAAAAATTTCTTAAGTATATTGATCATAAGAGATGTTCTGCGCGATTTCGGGACGTTGAGAAGAAATGTTTCAGAAAACGGAAAGATATTTCTGAGGGGAAGGATCGCAAAGAAAAAACGTATAGGGGTAATAAAATACCGCTACACCCTCCACCCCAAAATGCGATTTCTGTTACGGCTGAAGTACACAGCGAACCAGACAGCACAGCGAAAAAAAGGCGGACTATTGGAAACGAAGTAGTAAATATTCCAAATAATGTATCGCATTCCATAACCGCATTATTGCACAATCCCCCCAAAAAACTAACAAAAATTATTTATAAGGAGCAAGTTTCATCCATCCCTCAGTTCATTTTCTAAATTTGTTAAAGTTTGGGCTTCATATCTCATTTCGTTTCCAGAAAAATGTTTTCAAGACAAAGTCGAATAAGTATCACATTTCCTTATGATAAACATAAATTGAAATAATTATAAGGAATACAAATTCTAATTGCGATATAATTAGGCTTTAATTTTTAAATATTTAATCAGCAGTAACCCTTACGGGAAATGTGAATATGTTAAAAATTAACTTATTTAGACATAATGCTATGAAAGGGTGTTTGAGATATCCGATCTCTAACTAGCCGAAATTTTTTTACATTCCCGTAGTCCCTTTTCTTAATTTTTCAAAATTTGCGTTTTATGTAGCATTTTGGTTTGAAAAAATTGTTTTAAGGTAAAAGTCGAATAAGTATCACATGGCCTTACAGAAAACATAAATTCGTCACAAAAAGTGAGAAATCGGCAGGAATAATGGGATGGGAAAGATTTATGGTGGCCTATATAAATATATTTGAGAACCGCCATAAAAGGATTATCCCTCAGATCCTCAAGTCTGATGTTTTCTGAATAATCCTGACGAATTCTGACTTTTCCTGACAATTCCCGGCCAGAAACGTAACAAAACTGGTTAACAATCGGCAGAAGTCCTGACTTTTTTCTGAAGATTCCTGACTCTTTTTTAGTAGGGACCGCCTTTTTATGAGTGTTTTTTTAAGATAGGATTCAAACACGAGCTAGTATGATTGGTTAATCTGATATTTCTGACTTCGGATTCGGATGCAGTGGGTCAAATTGCATAAGAACACACTATTGTATCCATTTGAAGTTTCGAAAACAACCATGAAAATTATGATAAACCTGATCCGAAGATGCACGGCCTTGACCGAGTGGCCGATCTGAATGCAACTTCAAAGGCGCAATATTTGAAAATGCCCCTGTAAAATGGTTTCTTCCCTGCTGCTGTGCGATTCAGTTAGTATTCAAGTTCTTTATACAGGTAAGACCCAGCGTGTTCTCTGTACATTAATTAATTATTATAATATAATATAATTAAAAGTCTGTCATAAGGACAACCGCAGGATTTCGCTGGGAGCGGGTGATAATCTGAAAAACTGCACCCGATCCCAGCGAAATCGCGGAAAATTTCAGGCGACACGTCAACCCTGAGGACACGGAGCGAATCAAGGTCGACCGCCTTCTGCATTTTCCTGCAAGTGTTTTAGCATATTGTTCACACGCAGGGATGCTTTCCAGGCTACTAACCAGTGAAAGCTTGACACTTTTAAGAGCGCCGATGATAAGGACGATTAGCTTAACAGAATATTCCGGGTACAATCGTCCAAATCCCTTATTCGGCCTCTAAAGCTCTCTTTCTTTTAATTCTCCTTGGCTATGATCTTTTTTACAGTTGGTGCCGAAAATTCAATAATGAACATGGTTCGCTTCTAGAAGTCAAGAAGAACCATCTCAGGCCTCGAGTATGAAGCAGAAACAATTGTAGAGAATATAAAGTACCAGTATATGCGGCACTCCTCATTCTCAACAATTGACTCGATTTCCTTAAAAGGATTTAGTGGAGCGATATTAAGGTTAATGCCGTAGTGGTGACAGGGATGGTAATAAAGCACTCTTAGTGTCAGATTGTGTCTCTGGATGTAGGTTGTTGCCGCATGAGCTGGACAACTAGATAGTATGTGTACCCAATGCTCGGGGTGTGCACGGCACGCCCTGCAGTTATCATCAGGAATGTCTTGGGTCAAAGTTGGCGACAGTAAGTTAAGGTGAAAATGACACCGTCTTGACATGTCAGAATGAAACCCTCCGCGCCAGACTTCAATACTGGTGATTTAAGGAAAGCAAAAGTTAGCTCACATGATATTGACTGATCCTCCACATTTTTGTGGAAGATGCCGTGCATCCTCTTATCGAAGAGGTGTTCACGGACATTTTTCTCTTGTGCTTTGTTAATTCGGGTTTTCAGGATAGATAACTGAAGATTGATAAGATTTAATGCATTTTGCTCACCCCTAATACTAAAGTTAAGTTCGAGTGTTTCAGCAGCCTCCTCCGCTGCTCTCCACAAAAACGCTACTTTACCCACTTCTTCGTGCTTCCTGAGCATTTTAAGAAGAGGGTCTGTTCCATTTGCGACTCTATGTGTAGTACTCAGAAGAATCCTGTTGTGAAGACATTCAAGATTTAATATTCCGCGACCACCTTGACGGCTTGAGATGTAGAGTCACGGAACAGAAGACTTTGGATGCATGCTTTTGTCCACGTTCATAACCTTTCGTGCCCCGATATTAAGGAATCTGAGCTCGTTCTTCGTCCATGGAACTACTCTAAATTAATAGAATACTACCGGGACGGCAAGCATGTTCGTTGCAGATCTGCTTCGGAGAGTATCCTTTATAGATGTCACATCCTGAATGCGGCTCTGTGGCACGCCCAGGTATGAATAAGTCTCTCCAGCGGAAAGGTGTCGTATGGTGCCTCTGTGAACGAGCTCAGGATCTTCAGAATTGCCATTAAGTTTTCCTCGCTTCAAATAAACCTTGGCGCATTACCTAACCCAGATTCCATCCCAATGTCTTTAGTATATCGTTCGACAACCCCTAGAGCTAGATGTAGTTGCTCTTTGTGTTTAGCATAGATCTTAGGATCGTTCATGTAAAATACATGATTGACCTTGCATTTTCGATCTGCAAGTTTGCCGCACAAGTGACTCTCGGAATGGCGAAGTTCTAGAGATAGTGGCAATAATTTAAGGCAAATGAGGAGTGGGCTCATGCCGTCGCCCCGTAAGACACCTCTCTGAAAGGTGACTTTGTTAGGACTTGTTTGACTTGTTAAGTGTGTGATAACGGGTCCGGAGTTCGCGTGCGAACTTTCGAACCTTGGCGGTAAAATTCCTGCCAGATATAATGTAGTCAATTACACACTGAATGCGGGACGCGTACTGCCTTGCTCAGCCTATCTTTATAGCAATTTGATGCATTCGTCTTTTGGTCTTATGATGAACCGTTGGTTTTGTTTCACGATTCGCATCGGCTAAAGCTCTCGCTGCATTATACACACAATCATTGATAGCCCAGAGGTCAGATTCTTCGGAAAAATGTCCACGAAGCTCGTTATCCATTTCAGCTAGATCTTCAGGCTTGAGAGAAACCTTGGTGTTGATGTTTCTCCGGGTCATAAAGCATCCCTCTTCCTCTATTGGATGCCGGCCCGCAGTTGATCTTAGTGTCGCCTCTCTTTCTTTGTTTCCAGCTAGTTCTAGCTGTTCGGTTTTGATTCCTCTAGAATCAAACCGAAGAGCCTATGACAAAGCCACCGAAAGCGTCCTCGGGTTACAGATAAAGGGTCCCTGTACCAAGGGTTTCTGCTAAATAGGGTTACAAAAATAAATAGGCAGTCGCGGAAAATTGTCCAGGGGAGGAACATCAACACCAAGGTTTCTCTCAAGCCTAAAGATCTGGCTGAAGTGGATGACGAGCTTCGTAGACATTTTTTTTAAGAATCTGACCTCTGGGCTTTCAATGATTGTTTGTATATTGCAGGGAGAGCTTTGGCCGATGCGAATCGTAAAACAAAACCAACGGTTGATCATAAGACCCGTTGTTACATACTTAACAAGTCAAAGCTGCTGACCATCAGGCAGCATATTGTTGAGAGAATACGGATACTATCTGACTCTAAGAGATGTCTAGAGCGGAGGGAGAAGTGGGTCGGAATAAATCAACAATCAATAGCTTCAAGGAGCTGTGTGATGCCCTCATAACACCTGATCAAGAAGGGCCACTCGTCACTACCGAGTAGGTAAAAAGAAAGTATTAAGAGTGATGAAAAACAATTCCGCAAGAAGTGTATGAACAACGAGGCGCAAAGAAAGGCGTAGCGGGCTGTCGCGAGAACCTTCTCATCAATAAATTAGTCTGCAAAGATGCAGCATTCTACCAGCGTGACTTGTCGATGGCCTGGATTGATTATCGGAAAGCTTTAGATTCGACCTCCAAGAGACTTATCACCTGTCTTTTGGAGAGCCTAAAGGTTCATCCGCAAATCATTAGGTGCATAGAGAGATTGATGCCGTTTTGGAAAACCAGATTTAACATCCTATCTGGAAGAAATCGTGTGACAACTAACAAAGTCACCTTTCAGGGATGTGTCCTTCAGGGCGACACCATGAGCCCACTCCTCTTTTTCCATAAATTATTGCCACTATCCCCAGCACGCAAGAATAAGGTTGCGTACTTTAAGAGGTCGCCCGGTATCCCAGAGTTACCGTTCTAGACACCTCACCCAGGTGCCATCAGTTTTCGGCACTGTTTTCACACCTGCGCTTGGGGGTTAATTCCTTTGGGACCACCCCTGGTTAATTATTCGCGACTGCCTATTTATTTTTGTAACCATATTCAGCAGAAACCCTTGGTACAGGGACCCTCTATCCGCAACCCGAGAATGCGTTCGGTGGCAATGTCATAGGCCCTTTGGTTTGATTCTAGAGGAATCAAAACCGAACCGAAG
>NC_046665.1:62032843-62034414 GCF_010883055.1 Belonocnema kinseyi
GTATACAGGGTGTCTAAAAAGTCCCGGGACGGTTGGATATTTCTTTAGGTATAATATTTATCAAAAAAGTGAAGATCATTCCTGAAGTGAATTTCAACGAGGAATCCAATAGTAACCTTCATTTTGACCTTAAAGTTGAGCTACATGGCATTTGGAAGGTCAACTTTTTCTTTTTAAATGAAAACCCCCTTTTTAACATCTGCAATCGATAGAGCGGAAAATTCTATGTTTAGGTACGTACCCAATTCATAGGTCAATTGTAACGGTCAAGGTCAGTTAGAGGTTATTTGAAATTAACAAAGTTTTCCAAGAGGTCAGTGTAATTCCTGAAGTAAATTTCAACAAGAAATTAATTGGTGAGCTCTGTATTGATCTTGATTACAGTGTTTTGAATATTGCAAAATCATAAGGAAATTTTTCATTAAGAATTCCAGGTGGTCTGGTGAGAGTTCTGTTCCTCCCGAAGAGTTATACAGTCTTATACCGTTTTTTGATACTTAAGTCAATACCTAAGGCGATACCATAAGTCCTATACCGTTTTCCATACGAATGTTACGAATCGAAACTAAATTCACTTATTACGAGTACATACTTACTATCTTTCGCTAAAAGATTATTATGATGCAAGCTAAACTTTCGGAACGAGAGAAGGTATCTGTATTAATGATGTGTGGTTGGGAAGATCGAGATTGATCTTATGATAAAGTTCGTTTGCATATAATCTCACTTTTCGTAATGGAGAAGGGTTAAATCTTGTCTCAAAATCAACAATTGAAAGAACTGTAAGATGCCTTATTAATTATGGATCTATCAAGGAGCTTCAGAGAACTTGTCGGCAAAATCTGCAGGATCTGAGGAGATGTAGATGGACATAGTCCCAGCATTTGTTGAAAAACCCACACCTTAGTTTACGTCGAGCTAGTGATGAGCGTGACCTTGCTCCTGAGACAGTGCGAAATATTTTAAAAAGCATTAATTTCCATCCTTACCAAGTTCATCTGGTATAAGAGCTCAATGAAGACGATCCTGATCGTCGAGTTGAATTTTGTGAAATTCTGATGTACAGAATTGATAGAGGTCCTCTTTTCTTGTACAATACAGTATTTTCAGATGAATCTACTTTCACTTTAAAAGGTGAAGTTAACAGGCAAAATTGTAGATACTGGTCCGACACAAATCCTGATTGGATGTTGAAGAGTCACACACAATATCCACAAAAGATTAATGTTTGGGCCGGTATCTTGAATGATATATTGATAAGCTCTTTCTTCATGGATGGTAATCTCAATACCCGTGCATATGAAGAGCTTCTCAGAAACTAAATTGTACCAAGAATTAAGAAGATTACAGGCCATAATTTTTAAAATATTTGGTTCTAGAAGGACGGAGCAGCGTCTCATTACGGTAGGGAGGTTCGAGCATATTTGGTTACTCAGTTTCCTTAAAGGTGGATTAGAAGAAGGGGTGAAATCGAGTTGGCTGCTAGATCTCCTGATCTGACGCCTCTCGGTAATGCTAAGCTCACTTTTTTGAAAAATATTTTATCCGAGGCAATAGCCAACAGTCCCGCG
>NC_046665.1:62034514-62050661 GCF_010883055.1 Belonocnema kinseyi
GGACTCCTATCTCAGCAACTGGACACGCAATATTGCACATCGGGTTTCCACGAACAAAATTTAACAAGTAATTAATTAGTAATGTGATAATTAATTGAATTGTTATACATCTTGTTATGACTAAACATATTTTATGTGCACAAATAGAATAATTTAATAATGTATTTATAATCCACTTAAAGTTAAATTTGTATATTGTGGGCATGTCGGGTACCATGAGTGTGTCCGCAACGTATATATACTTTCAAGTCAATTTATTTTCTTAACAAACTACAGTAGACTCGAAGTCACGTCTCGCTACGAGACTTCTCGTTTCCCGATTTCTCCGTCGCTCGCTTGCCCTCACTCGTTGTCCTATCTCACGCACATGCATACGCGGTCGGCTACGCCTACTGCGCCGAACTCGGCTTGACGCAGGATAGAGTGTTATCTGACACTTCCTGTTAGCATCCCCTACAGCCTTGAAAAAGAGAAGTGTCGTGGAGTCTACTGTAATTAAATATATGATAAATACAACATTTGCTTATAATTAAGAAAAATTTAATAAGTTAAATCCTTTTCGATGTATTAAAGACCAATTTTATCAAAACAAAATTTAAATAATTGCATTTTTAACAAAATAATGTACTTTCAAGCCAAAAAGACCAATTTTCTAGAAGATAGTTGGTTTTTCGACAAAAAGTTTCATTTGAGGCCAAGAGAGATTAATTTTTAATTCAAAAGGACGAATTATCAACAAAAGAGCTGCATTTTCGACCAGATTTGATGACTTTAACAAAATAGTCGAATTTTCAACAAAATGATTAAACTGTAACCAAAAGGTTTATTTTTGTCCTAATAGCTGAATTTTTAAGCTACGAAGAATAATTTTCTACAAAAGGACTAATTTTCAGCTATATAGTTCAGTTTTCCTAACTGGAAAACTTAATTATCTAGCTGAAAATTAGTCGTTTTGTAGAAAATTAATCTTCGTAGGTTAAAAATTCAGCTTAATTCAGCATAATTCAGATTAATTTTCTACAAATCGACTAATTTTCAGCTAGATAGTTAAGTTTTCTAGTTAGGAAAACTGAACTATCTCGTTGTGAAAAAATTTATAAATTTTATATCATCTGGAATTGTGTATTGATACATTGTCACGAATTCAGTTCATAAAAAAAATGGTGAAACATCCAGACCTAATGTAAATTTTTTTTAACTCAATTGAAGGGCGTTATTAATTTGTTTCCATCTCGATATTTTACACAAATTGTTTAAACAATTTAAGAACCTTCTTTTACAACAATTCTTGAAAAATCATCTATTATTTTTGCGCTATTAGTTTTGCAATGATTTGATACAAAAATAACTTTTTTGAAAACTTTACAGATTCTAATTTTTCACATTGAAATTTATTAGAAGCGCTTAGACTTTCAAAAAGAAGTTTTCAAGAAATTTTTTAAATCACTCACGCCGTTATGGCCTAGAAAGATTTTTGTTGACATTTTACTTGAAAAGCTTTTAACAATTTTTCCAAATCTACAGAGCTCTATCACCTCTTGAATGTATAATTATTTGGCTAGCCTAGAAAATCGTATATTTAAAAAATCAGAAATCCGGTTTTTTAAAATTGGCTGTATTTCAACTAATGATTTCTAGACTGATCAAAATTTTTCTAGCACATTTTTACAAGTAGTAACGTTCGAGGTACCTGAAAAAATGGTTTGCATTTCTCCAGGTTCTAATTTTTTTAACAGGGGTAGACTAATCAATTAGGATGCCATATAAAAATGTGAAATTGCGCATTTTGCACACACTATCCCCTAAATATCTACCTTTTGGCTAAAAGATGTGGCCATACATTTTATATAATAAACAAATTCCAATATGTCGCCAGTCAATGTGGGCATGTGAATTAATCCTCTTAATTTTCGATTTAGAAAAATACAAATTAAGGCTAAAAAATCTTTTGCTTCCAACTCGCTGTAAGCATTTTTTATTTTTGGTGAAATACACAAAATATCACACATTTTTTGAAGATATTAAAGGGTTTGGTATACGAAAATTTATAATAAAATTACAAAGTTTCGTATTCTAAACCTAATAATTTTTTAAAAATCGAAAACAAACAAAATTCATATGTTCAGACCTCAAATGGCCGAGTGCAACATCAAAAAAATTCTTTTTTTAATATTAGAAAATTTAAGGCAGTGTTTTTCCACACAAAAAAGAAGTATTTGTATTTCTAAGATTTTTTAAATTTCCTTGTGACTTTACAGAGAAATGTAATTTTTAATTTAACTTGAATATAATTTGTTCCTTTTGTTAATTATTCATTAATAACACAGGCCAATAATTATTTTTCTGTGTCTTCTTTATTCATAATGTGTCCCCTAATGGTTTACATGGCTCACATTTCTTAGAGCCGCTCACATATATTTTTCTAAATCTTATCCTTACTACATACAATCATTTGCAACTATTTACATGCAGTCTTATATTTAGTTCCTCACGTCTATTTTCTGTGATAGCGTGATTTAGGACTTATTAGCAAACGAGTGAGCAAGCGAACGAAAGCGAGAGTGCAAGCGAGAGAGAGAGAGAGAGCATAAGAACGCAAACGCAACTTAGTCTACTTATACTATTATATAAAAATTACTTACAATCTTTACCCTTCTAATATAAGCGACTTCTGTTTCCTTTTTTCTTTCACTTTTTTTAGACCTCCAATTTGCCATTATTTTAACATGCATTCTTTCATTCTCTCTCATTCTCTCCTCTAGCACCCTCCAACTCCTTCATCCATTCTTCCCTTAATCCAACCTCCCATACAATCCTAACCGCATTCTCTTCCCCTAGTGTCCACCCTATATACCTTTCTTGTAAACTCTCAATATCTTTCCTTTCTTTCCACCCCCATATCTCTGCTCCATAACCTAATACCGGCCATACCAGCGCATACAATAACCACATTCTCCTTCTCCAATTTTTTAAACCTTCTGTTTCCTATTCTCCATATCTGTTTCATTACCCCTGCTATTTTGTTCTCCTTCCTCTTATATGAGCTCCATGATCTCTATTCGTTAGCCAGATATATCCCAAATATTTAAACTTTTCCACTTCCATTCCATCTGCCTGACCATTTTTTCTTCCATCACCCTCCTTTTCTAAACCTCATTATCTTTGTCTTTTCTACATTTGAATTCAACTTTTTTCCATCTAAGTATTTCTTTAATCCTGTAATTAAGCCCACCATCCCTTCTTCATCCTCTGCCATCAACACTATGTCGTCTGCGTATGCCATTGTGTATATATTTTTCTTCCCTAGCCTTACTCCTCCCCCTTATCCCCTTTTTCACCATAACTTTTTCTATTTCACCTCGGTCTAATGAGTCAAACGCCGCCTTTAAGTCCACAAACATTGCTAGCATTGCCCCTTTTTTCCTTTCAATTCTCTTATTTACTAGATAGTTCAGAACATATATGTTGTACATCACCCCCATTCCTTTTCTAAACCCTATCTCATTCGGTGGCTCTATCTTTATTTTCTGAACTTTTTTCTTTAATCTCTCAAACGAAACCGTTCCTTCTTTTCATAACTTTGGCCATCTCTCTCCTCTCCATACACGATTACACATTATCCATGCCCATTCCTCTGGTTCCTTCCCTCCATATTTCCATACTAAATTTGAAATCTCATATATGACAGGTGCCTTTCCATCCTTCGTTATTCCTAAAACCTTAATTGTTTCTTCCCTTCCTCTTCCTCGTCTCTTTCTCTACCATACTTTCCTCCCTTTCTAACTTTTCTCTCTACTCTTCCTAGCAAATTCAAAAAATATTTCTTCCATTCTACCATTTCAATATCTTTGTTTACTCTTTTTCTCCTTTTTTTAACTCTATTTACTACCTGACATACCTCTTCTTCCGTCCTAGCCTTCTTCGCCTCTCCCTCAAACCTCGTCCACATTTCCCTCTCCCATTTTAATATTTCTGACCTTTTCTCGTAACTGTTCTTTTCCTTCCCTTGACCAATCTTCTTTTCCTACACTTTTTACATTTGCTCCCCTTTTATTCATATGTCTATTGCTTTTTTGTCCCTACAATGTCACTATTAAGGAAAAGTGATCCTAATCAATATAATCACCTACCTCTAGTTTCTTTGCATTCTCTCTTACCTCATTATCCACTATCATATATTCAATTACCGTTCCTCTTTCACCTCCTGAGCGTGCATATTCTCCTTTTTCATTTCCTTCTATATTTCCGTTTAAGATAAACCATCTCAAATCCTCCAAGCTCTTCAAGAACTTCCCCCCCCCCCCATTTAGTACCTTATCTTTCAATCTTCTTCGTCGCTCTGCTCCCCGTTCCCTTCCTCCTCTCTCTCCGCTTCTCGCATTGAAATCTCCACCTAATATCATCACCATTCCTCCTATTGCTCTGCCCTTTTTATTCTTTCTTTTTTTATTTGAACTTGCCATTTGTAACGTCTTGCTAACCTTCCCCTTAATCTTTCTCATCTCTTTTCATCTATCCAAGTCTCCATCAATATTGCTACATTTCAGTGTGTCAAATTTCTCATAAATTCCCTATTATTTCGCTCGAATCCTGCTATATTCCAGTAACATATCTTCCATTCTTCCTTACTTTCGTGTGTCGTCTCTTTTTGCTTCTTAGTATTTATTATTTCCCTACCTCCTGTTTCTTCCTAGCCTAGTTTCCCGACAATTCATTTCTTACTATCTCTACCCTTTCTTCATCCCAATCCCACCACACTCCGTCTATTTGTATTCTCCAATACTTAACCCGTGTTCTCTTTCCCTTTTCTCTTTCCTCTTCCGCTATTTCCCTTAATTTATACTGCCTCTTTCTTTCTGCCCATGTCAAATCATTCTGTATTCTCTCTCGGCATTAATAATAATAACATCTTCTTTGTCATCACCTCCCTCTTGTGTTCCCATTTCTTTAGTTTCACCATTATCATTATCTCCCCTCTTCGCTCTTCCCTTCCTACGTTTCGCATTTCTTCTATCTCTACCTTAGCAGCAATCCTTTTTAGTACTTCGTCCACCCCTTTCTTCAGCTCCTTCCCTTCTAATCTTATACCCTTTATCACTATGCTTTTTTTCTTTCTTCCCTCTCTTTCTTTTCTATTCTTTGTTCTATTTTTCTCAGCCTTTCTTTCTTCCTATTCGCACTCTGCCCACCTCCAAACGCCCGATTTGAGCTTTCTATCTTTTTCATTCTAAATTCCAGTTCATCTAACTTTTTACTAGGCTTTTCCTGCTATTCTAATCTTTGCTCGAGTGACTCTATCCTTTTTTCTAGTTTTTCCCTGACATCTTCCCGTTTCCTAATTTTTCTTTTGAGCTCGGCCATTTCCGCCTTATTTCGTTCTCTATTTCCTCTCCCCGTTTCTCCTGCTTTTTCTCACATAACCCTATATCTTCTGCTATTAATTTTCGCACGTCACACGACTGTAAATTTTCATCTTCCGTTTTTCCTCTACAGTCAACTTTTTCTTCGTCTTCCCCCTCTTCTTTCTCCCCTGCTGTAATTTGTTCTTATTCCGGTGGCGTTTTATATATTTTAGGATTTTTATGGGTGGATCCTGTTTCTATTTTGTCCTCACTACTCCATAACCAAAAAACCCCTTCACTTTTTTATTTGTTATTTCCTTTGTCAGTACTAAATTCAGTAGAGCCATGATAACGATTTTATTCATTGTTTGGAACTCTTTTGTCTCCGAATGATCTGTGCAATGTATTTCATCTTCGCTTCTTGCCACTGTTAACACTCTTCTTTTTAAGCATCCAACAGAAGTCTGCCATCATATTCGTATTCCATCTACCTAGTTAACGTCTTTCCATTTTCTTGATATCTTGATGGAAGCGATCTCTTTGTTCCTCGCTGTATTCTCCAAGATCTTATGGGAAGTTTTCCAAATGCGAATCAAGAAAGTGTCGCTTGCAACTCATCAAGCAACCTACTTTTTGTAGTTTTTGAGCAAGTCAGATACCAATTCGTTTTAGTTTTTACTCTCGGGATTGCCTAAGAAATTCTCAACCACATTTTTGAAGTATCAGCCATGCATCTCGTTCCTTGACATTCATTGTGGCAATGAACGTTTCATCTCTCAATATCTTATGAATTCGAGGTCCATTAAAGATTCCTTCTTTCAATTTTTCGCTCGATAAAACTTGGAAATAGAATTTTAGCCGGCACAACCAAAGGTTTGGTAGAATATTTTTTGATCCAGTTTCTATACGTTCTCGAGCTAGCCTATCTTTATTAACGTAATGATTGTTACGATCCCTGCTGCCTCTAAAGCAAATAAAGTATGGGAATTTTGTAAAACCGGATTGCTGACCGGGAATTATTTACAAGATTTCGAGATCGCCGCAAATCTGTTATTTTTGTTCTCCGTATATAACACAGCCACACAAAAAGTGTGCGGATCTGGCAACAAGACACACGTATTCCTATGGATTTTGGGGCGCTGCATTCAAAATCGTTATCAAAAATCATCCATCACGTCATGGTTGAGTCATAACCTCAAAAAATGACGAAAAATCATGCACTGAGGCAAATAAATTTCAAAATAATGCCAGTGGTGCAAATTTTCACTCTAAAAACGTGTCGACAACTGTGAAGGATCAACCCTTGCCTGATATCAGCTTATATAACATAACTTTACCCAACAGAACCTGACCTCACCTAACCTGAATTAACAGAAATTTATTGAACTACACGTAAAGCTTTGGAAGCATATTTTCCCAGTAGAAAATGTGTGCTACATCGAATGGGTCAACTCGAGCTTAACCCAGAAATAAATCTAACCTAGCCTAACCTAACCTAACCTTACGAAATACAATTAAACTGATTGTGTTGTCCCGTTGTGATTGCGGTACCGTTTGAATCAGTTTGGGCTTAACCTACATAGAGGTTTAACCTATCCTAACCTAACAAAACCTGACCTAACCTAACCTAACTTAACTTCACGTAACACAATTAAACTCATTGTGTTGTCCCGTTGTGTTTGCGGTACCGTTTCATTCAGCTTCGGCTTAACCTACATGGAGGTTTAACCTATCCTAACCTAACAAAACCTGACCTAACCTAACCTAGCCGAATGAAATCCAACCACACGTGTAGCTATGTAAGCGTACGTTTCTCAGTCTTAAATGTATGCTATATTTAATTGGTTAACTCGATCTTAACCTACAAATGAATCTAACTTAATAGAACCTAACGAAATTTTGCTTAACGCAACACAACTTAAGTGTTCCCGTCGTAACACAATAAAATTCATTTCATTGTACTGAAGGTGGTTAAAAATTTAGACGCACATTACTCACTTGAAGAAACTTAGAATTACAAGTAGAATTGACCCCATTTCAATTAACCTGACAATGTTTGTATCAATTAAAATGTAGAACTGTAACTTAAACATGCAAATGAATAAGAGTTTTATTCAAAATTTTTTTCTCTCTGCTTTTCTTAAACTTAAGGCATATATTTATACTGTCTTTCGTGTTTACATTTTATCTTGCTTTTTATCGTAATTAAATTGATTTATTGACCTACTTCAGTCTATTTTCTGCCTGCTATAACATGTTCTTTTTTCTTCGAAGGAACGATGAAAAGGGTTACGCTTATGTTTAAGACGTTTAGGAACAGGGTTGCCAGCGTAATAGGTTAGGCTAGGTCAGGTTTTGTTAGGTTAGGATAGGTTAAACCTCTATGTAGGTTAAGCCGAAGCTGAATGAAACGGTACCGCAAACACAACGGGACAACACAATCAGTTTAATTGTGTTTTGTGAGGTTCGGTTAGGTTAGGTTAGGTTACGCTAGGTTAGATTTATTTCTAGGTTATGTTCGAGTTGACCCATTCGATGTAGCACACATTTGCTACTGGGAAAATATGCTTTCAGAGCTTTACGTGTAGTTCAATAAATTTATGTTCATTCAGATTAGGTGAGGTCAGGTTCTGTTGGGTGAAGTTAGGTTAAATAAGTTTATATCAGGTACGGGTTGATCCTTCACAGTTGTCGACATGTTTTTGAAGTAAAAATTTGCATCACTGGCATTATTTTGAAATTTATTTGCCTCAGTGCATGATTTTTCGTCAGTTTTTGAGGTTATGGCTCAACAATGACGTGATGGGTGATTTTTGATGCCTATTTTGAATTCAGCGCCCCAAAATCCATAGGGATACGTGTGTCTTGTTACCAGATCCGCACACTTGTTTTGTGTGGCTGTGTAATCTTACCTAAGACCATCTGTATGTTTGATATTCTCTCTTGAGCGCTACCGAGTGTTCTATAGGTATCGAAGCTTATTTATTTGTATTGTATAAATCTTTTTTTAATTCATTCATAAGACCATGAAAATTGTTACAGTATACCAAGCCGACTTCTTCTGTAAAGTATTTTCGGAATGACTCAGTCCTATTCGGATAAAATGAATCCTTTGTTTCTTTATACAGGATATTTATTTCTTTCAGTCTTGAAGCTAGAAATTCCGCCGCATCTTTTGGCAGCCCTAATTCTTTAATTAAATAATTCAGTTCTTTCTAATTGGATGGATAAAGCTCCTATTTTTTATATTTTGGAAAATTTTTGCAGTCACAATACAAGGGGACTGGAGAGGAGGGTTGTCAAAGTTAGAAGATATTTAATGGAAATTATTCCTTGAACATTCTTGAAGAGGTAACTAAACTTTAATTTGGAAGATCTCAATAACAACTTCTTTTTTGAATTTTTTCGAAAATCGAGATTTTTTATTTAAACTTTTATGTTAATTTTAAAAAGCGCGGGACATCCTTAAAATATAACTAACTTTAAAATTTAACTTCTCGCATTTTATGTAATGTAAGGTTATTTGAATTTTGATAATTCAAAATAAAAACTTGTTCAATTATGCATTTTAACACAAATTGTTTAGAAGACTGAAGAAATTAATAAGAATTTGAAAAAAACACAACTTAACAAAATTGTAAAACTAAACAAATTTCCTTCTATTAAATTCTGTCGAATTCCTTTTAACTTTTTTCAATTAATTCATGAATTCATTGCATTTTTAAACATATTTTTGGATTGTTCTCAATTTATTTGAACTTTGCAAAGATTAATTTTGAATTTTTATAAATTCTATCGAATTTTTCGCATTCTTCTTAAATATCTCTAAATTTACTGGAATTTGATTTAAGTCTTTGTTTTTTTAAACCCATTTCAATTTTCTTGAATTTGCAATTAATTCTGTTTATTCCCATTCTAAATTCGAAATCCTCTAAATACTTCAATACCATGGGTTAATTTCGCAATCATTTAAAAGTTTGCATTTAATCTTTAGTCTTCAATCAATGAAAAACTTTCCTCTTGATATTTTTCTTATATTAATCGAGAACCCTTGAATGACAGGCTTACAAAAAAAAAATCATAAAGTGTCCTCGAAACTTGTTATTGGCATTTTCCTAACGGTCTTAATTTGACTCGTCCGACAAAACCGCTTGCCTATTAAATTTCTATCGGACTTTGAATTGCTAAGTAAACCAATTAGAAAGGCGCCCTGACCTGTGCGGGTCAGGTAAAGTCTTCAAAGCACCGTATGTGCCTATCTTCGCAGTATTTCGCCGTGGAATCGCAAGCGGAAATTTAATCAAGATCGAGTTAAGCGGCTTTTAATTTCGTCGAATGATGAATACTATTGTGACGATCTGGCACAAAACGGGGTTTTAATTAACAAGAAGAAGTTGCGTTTTAAATCAAAAGTGATATTTAGAGATTTCACAAGACCCGTGAAGTTCAACACGTATTTACCATAAGAAAAAAATACGCTTTTTTAAATTTGGTTCAGAATTAATTTTGGGGCCCCTCACTTTTATGATAAAATAATTCTTACGCAAGAAATGTTATTTAAAATTTTTTTGACTTTGTTCAATGCCCTAGGGGGGACTGGGGTCAATGCCCTCTCCCTTAAAATCGACCGGGTCGGCGCAAAGTATTGACTTGCCTCTCTAAACTCGAATGAGTAAATTCATCAGATTCTCGGAAATATAAATATTTCAAATCTTTCTTTCTTTATTCAATCTTTGAAAGCTGGGTGGAATCTTTGTGAAATAGTAGAAGTCTTTGTGAAATATTTTCAATATATCTGAAATCTTTGTAAAATATTTAGCACATTTGATAATATTTGTGAACTATTTCAAATGTATCCGAAATTTTTGTAATCTTCGGGAACTCATTGATATCTTTGCGCAATCTTTGCAATTTATCTGAAAACTTTTAAGAAATATTAGGAATTTTTGTTAAATCTTTGAAATCGGTTTGAAATCGTTGTGAAATCTTTTGAATCTATCTGAGATCTTTGCGAAATATTTCCAATGTTTGTGAAATCTTTAAAACATCTTTGAAATCTATCCGAAATTTTTATACTCTTTGAATTTTCATTGCAATTCTATCAAATATTTGATAAATCTTAGGAAATCTTTGGAAATATTTTTCAAATGTTTTTGAAATAATTTAGGTCTTTGTGAAATCTTTTAAGTCTATCTGAAATCTTAAAGAAATATTTCCAATCTTTGTGAAATCT
This sequence comes from Belonocnema kinseyi, assembly GCF_010883055.1. Classification (NCBI taxonomy): domain Eukaryota; kingdom Metazoa; phylum Arthropoda; class Insecta; order Hymenoptera; family Cynipidae; genus Belonocnema; species Belonocnema kinseyi. Next base: position 62,045,090 of record NC_046665.1, read on the forward strand.
TTCAAAAATCATTGACATTTTTTGAAATATTAGTATTAGCGCTGGTCAGGTTAATGTTCTTGTAAAAATTACACCTGTTTTAAGAGCCGTGATATTATCAAAGACGTAATTATAGATGCTAGATGAATTACACAGCCACGCAAAAAAAAGTGTGCGGATCTGGTAACAAGACACACGTATTCCTATGGATTTTGGGGCGCTGAATTCAAAATAAGCATAAAAAATCACCCATCACGTCATGGTTGAGCCATAACCTCAAAAAATGACGAAAAATCATGCACTGAGGCAAATAAAATTCAAAATAATGCCAGTGGTGCAAATTTTCACTTCAAAAACATGTCGACAACTGTGAAGGATCAACCCTTGCTTGATATCAACTTATATTATGTAACTTTACCCAACAGAACCTGACCTCACCTAACCTGAATTAACAGAAATTTATTGAACTACAGGTAAAGCTCTGGAAGCATATTTTCCCAGTAGTAAACGTGTGCTATATCAAATGGGTCAACTCCAGCCTAACCTAGAAATAAATCTAACCTAGCCTAACCTAACCTAACCTCACGAAACACAATTAAACTGATTGTGTTGTCCCGTTGTGTTTGCGGTACCGTTTCATTCAGCTTCGGCTTAACCTACATAAAGGTTTAACCTATCCTTACCTAACAAAACCTGACCTAACCTAACCTAGCCGAATGAAATTCAACCACACGTTTAGCTATGTAAGCGTACGGTTCTTAGTCTTAAATGTGTGCTATATTTAATAGGTTAACTCGATCTTAACCTACAAATGAATCTAACTTAACAGAACCTAACGAAATTTTGCTTAACGCAACACAACTTAACTTAAGTTTTCCCGTTGTAACACAATAAAATTCATTTCATTGTACTGCAGGTGATTAAAAATTTAGACGCACATTACTCATTTGAAGAAACTTAGAACTACAAGTAGAATAGACCCCATTTCAATTAACCTGCCAATGTTTGTATCAATTAAAATGTAGAACTGTAACTAAAACATGCAAATGAATAAGAGTTTTATTCAAAAGTTTTTCTCTCTGCTTTTCTTAAACTTAAGGCATATATTTATACTATCTTTCATGTTTACATTAAACATACGTTTAAGACCTACATTCGTTTCCCTTTTTAACATCCAGCAAAAATCAGCCATCATGACCTCGTTCCATCTACCCTGATATCGTTGTTCCATCACTTTTATGTCTTGATGAAAATGTTCATCAGCCTAACTTTTTGTAGTTTCTTATCATTTTCGCAACAATATTCTCGTAGTCTGGACTTTTTTTGTTACCGAGGAAATTTGCGTTTACTGCTTTAAAACTTTCCCAAGTGTCCATTTCAATTTTCGTCATGTGGCTCACGAAATTAGTATCTCTTGTCAATATTCGAATCTGTAGTCCATCAAAGACTCCTTCTTACAATTCAGCGTCTGAAACATTAGGGAATTTAAGGGATATATACTTATAGCATTATCCATGTTTGTCTAACGCCATGACAAATTGCTTCATGAGCCCAAGCTTTATGTGGAGGGGTGATAGTAAAATTTTTTCTGGATCAACGAGGCTTTGGTTTGCTGATATTATGAGAACCAGGTTTGAATTAATCTTTTAAAGGCCAATGTTTTTTGCTGTAATGATTGGCTCGATCTCTGCTATTCCACAAGCGGTTACGAAACTCCAGACATATACTGCTATTAATGTCAAAATATGAAAGTACGCAAGAACAGGGTTGCTAGCGTAATCGGTTAGGTTAGGTCAGGTTTTTTAAGGTTAGAATAGGTTAAACTTCTATGTAGGTTACGCCGAAGCTGAATGAAATGGTATCGCAAACACAACGGGACAACAAAATCAGTTTAAATGTGTTTCGTGAGGTTATGTTAGGTTAGGTTAGGCTAGGTTAGATTTATTTCTAGGTTAGGCTCGAGTTGAACCATTCGATGTAGCACACATTTGCTACTGGGGAAATATGCTTCCAGAGCTTTACGTGTAGTTCAATAAAGTTCTGTTAATTCAGGTTAGGTGAGGTCAGGTTCTGTTGGGTAAAGTTATATTAAATAAGTTGTTATAAGGCAAAAGTTGATCCTTCACAGTTGTTGACATGTTTTTGAAATGAAAATTTGCATTACTGGCATTATTTTGAAATTTATTTGCCTCAGTGCATGATTTTTCGACATTTTTTGAGGTTATGGCTCAACCATGACGTGGTGGGTGATTTTTGATACCGAATTTGAATTCAGCGCCCCAAAATCCAGAGGAATACGTGTGTCTTGTTATTAGATCCGCACACATTTTTTGTGTGGCTGTGTTATTATTTGAAAATTATAATTGAAAGATTTATTAGATGAGTGAAACAAAAATGATCTTTTTGAATTCTAAAAAAAACATTAAATTTTTTCGAATAATTTAGCATTTTAAATTAAACTGTTGTCAATTCTGATATGTGCAACAACAGAGATGATACCATTTTTACAAACTTCTCTATATTCAGACAATGTTTAGCCAATACAATTACAAATTTACCGCCATATTTAGCGCCTGCTGTGTCTGTCGGCTGCATAGGCACTCAGTAACTTTCAGTTTCGCACCTGGAAGGAGGATGCTCTTTACACTCACGTCGCGTCGTCTCTTCGAAGTTCTCAAATAAAATTGAGACTCGTGGTTAAAATCAACCTTATTTCAGTAATCAGTTTGAAACCCCCAATTAGTGGGCGAATAATTATTATTTTAAATTAAAATATAGTCTTTTGTATACAGTTTTTACTTTCTTCTTCCCTAACCTCAAATCATCACGTGGCTTCCAAATTGCTATGAGATTCTATCATCAGGGAATAAAACTATACTCCAATTTTCTTGCCAGAATTGGTTCACTTGATTTTACGTAGAAAGCTCACCGTAATCTTTACGATGAGCCTTAAAAGACAAAATAAGTTACCAATTTCTCGCCTGTAGCAACATTTCTTAACCGCTTTTTAGCCGGATTAACCGGCCGGTATTAAAGCCGGGATCCGACCAGTTTACTGTGACGTTTTTAGCCGGATGCCGGCCTGATTTCCCGACCAGCGCCCGGCTGAAAGCGGGTCTATCCGACTGGGACCCGGCCGGATCCCTGATTGGATTCCTACACGGGTTATGAGCGTAAATTTAAGTTTTACATCATTTTTTTTTTGAATGCTATAAAAGGTGTTCAACCTCGCATAGTGATCTCTTTCTAGTTGTAATATTTTATGTATTTTTAAACTAGATTTTAATTGTTTAAATCATTTTTGTTTGTTTGAATAAACCTTTTTTTTTATAGAATATCGTGAAATAAGAATATTTCATAAACTCTTTTGTTTATTTAATTAAGCTTGAAGAATTTTCATTTTAGTTTAAATTGTTTATTTTTTTATATTTTGTAAGCAATGTAATTCTGCATAAACTTCATATTTTTTCTAGTTTTTCAAAATTTTCTCATTGTGTATTCATTGCGTTATCTTGTAATATCGTAAATAAATAGTATTGTCTCTTTAAGACAAATAATACAATTATCTTTAGAGTAATTTTTGGAAATAAATATTAAAAATTACAAAAAATTGAAAATATACAGAAATAGACGTTCGGATTTATTAATTAGGCCATATCATTTACAAAATACCATTCATGGGCGGTATTTTAAGGTAGTTAATTATTAAAAAAACGGTACGCAATTCTCAGGAGGTTTAAAAAAAAACTAAAGACTATCAGAAAGTTTCGGAACTTGTTGAGAAATGTGTTTCTTTAAATGACTCATTATTTTTACTAGAAACCAAGTGTGAAGCTTTATACCTTGACACAAAATTAACTATGTGACTTTCTGCATCTCAAACGTCATACACATTTAAAATGTCACGTATAAATTTTTTGATTTGTTAAGAAACACACATGCAAAATTGTTTGAATAATTTCCAAATATCCTTTAATTAGGAATTTTTCTATTAATGTTTTTTAACTGTGCCAGTAATTTCATAAAATACTAAATGTTCATGATTTTTTGAAAAAAAATGCAAATAAAGAATTTGTTAATACTTTTAAAATATGTTAAACAAAAGAAGGATCCTGTGAATTGGTCAATTGTATCATTTATTCCAAAAGTACTACTAACTTTTCACGATTCGCTGAAAATGCTGTAAACAAATAATATTTGTTTTCAAAATTAAAAATTAGTTGAAACATACTTCAACACTTGTCACTATTCAATACACGGGGAATGGGACGTCAAAATTGAATTCATTTAAACGAAAACAGAGCTTTTATTATTTAAAAGCCAATGCTAATTTCCAAAGCCTGATGGCATAAATTATTTTGACTAATTTATTGATAATAAGAGTCGAAATACATTTTCCTTCAAATTAATATTTTAAAGATATTTCAAATATCGTTGGTACACTTTTAATGATATTTATGGCCAGGTCTAGGATAATTAGTGTTTCTTCGGCTATACATTTTTTCGTGTGTATTTATTTTAAAAAATAAGGATATAGAAATCGTTAACGTGTTACGCCTAGAAGTTTCATCAAAGAATTATTATTAATTATTATCATCCTTATCATTATAACTTTAATATACTGAGTTTTGCAAATATTGTAAATTTTATTCAGAAGCGTCAATATTAGCTAAATCAAGTTGAAACCCGAGATTTCTGTTCACAATTACCCATAGAACAAGAATAAAAAAATTACTTTTTAAATATCGTCTTCATAATTCTATTTTATAGGGTCTCAAAAAAAACCTCAGTTGAAAAATTAGTTTTGTGAGTTGGAAGCAACAGCCTTAAGTACTTAGAGAAAACCTTTTTCTCTAGAGGTACCGGTCCCACGACTCTCCGAGACTCTTCCAGAGTGCGAGGCGGGAATCGAACCCGCAAGCCGAAGGAGTGGGTCCAAAGCCTACGCTTTAGCCCCCACGACCATCGTCCCACTATCAGTTTTGTGAGTTTTTGGTGCTAATTATAATTTTTTGCGGTTTTTAAATGCAAATTGTTTCTAATACAGAAAATTCGACATTATGGTGCCATTTGGATGTTCGCATACATTTTTTAAAGAATTTATTGTTCTTTTTAGCCATTTTCTCCTAGAAAATAGATCTAGAATCGCTATTTCTGAAAAAAAATTAACTTTTAGTCCAATTTTTAATTATAGGGAGATAGTAGTAATTAATTTTAACAAACCTAACTGTTTAAACAATTATTATGGCTTAGCAATTTATTATGGCTTACTTGCCCACTTTTCACTTGGAGTCAGTTAATATTTATTTCAATTTAGGAAAAATAATTGCTTAAACAAATTTACTAGGCAGTCTGATAAGTACCTGAAAATTCTAAGAGATGGCATTAGTATTCACTAATGTAAACCATTTTCGTCGAGCTTGATCCTTCAAATCACGCCTGTCAAAACTTCAGCCATTTAGGTTTACGCATTTACAAGTTACAGCACTGGGAAGCGACTAACCTCCGAGTTTTTTTTTAATATGGAAAAATCTGAGTTTCGAGTTTTGATCAAACACTACTATCTTCGCAAGAAAACTATATCCGAGACCAA
>NC_046665.1:62050761-62052750 GCF_010883055.1 Belonocnema kinseyi
ACATTATTGTAGACGAATTAGAACTTACTTAATACAATTTAGCAAAAGCGCAAAATGTAACTGACGGATGGGAATCCCCATTTCTTACGTTATAGATTGCACGATTATGCGGTATATGATAAAAACTTGCGATGTACGATATCACGATTTTGCGCTATTATAATGCGATAATTACGATATATAGCGCAGGAATTACTATATGTATTGTAATTTGTGCAATATAGTTTTCTCAGTGAAGTTTACCACGTATTTCCCATAAGAAAAAAATACGTTTTTGTAAGTTTCATCCAGAATCGTCAATATTAGGTGATTCAAGTTCAAGCTCAACATTTTTCTTCACAATTAGCTATAGAATACGAATCAGATGTTACTTTTTAAACATGACCTTCATAAGTCTATTTTATAGGGTCCAAAAAACCCCATAAGTGAAAAAAAGGGTTTGGCTAGTTTTTGGCGCTAATTATGATCTTTTTGCGTTATCTTATGGCAAATTATTTCTATTACTCAAAATACTACTTCATGTTGATAATTAGATGTCTAGATCAATTGTTTAAACAACTTATTATTGTCTTTAGTACATTGATCTTAAAATAGAGTTTGAATGTCACGATTTTTTCAAAAATGTTCCACCTTTTATCCAATTTTCATTTAGAATGAGGTAATAATTAATGTTAACAAAACTAATTGTTTAAAAAATTATTATAATTGCCAATAATATTCTCCGAAAATAATGCTAGAAAATAGCATTTTTTTCACCATTTTTCCTCTAATTGTCCAATTGCCAATAATTTTGAGTTGAGTAATTGAGCAAAGTTAAAAAAGTGAACTGTTTAAAAATGTATTATTATTAATATAATATTAAAATTTAATAATGATATAAATTTTCGGGCTTTTTTCTGAAATTTTCAACTATTTGTATAGTTTTTACTTGAAGTAAGGGAATAATAATTGGTTCAATTTATCAAGAGATAATTATTTAAAAGAAACTATTATTGTTTATAACTTCTTTATAGTGGACTTTCTGTCCACTTCTCACATAGTGAGGTAATAATAGATGCAAGTTAACAAACATGCTTACCTAATTTGTCGCTTATTGTTTATGACTATATTTTCCTAAAATAATACCAGAAAGTTGCTTCTTTCTGAAATCTTTAGTTTTGCTTTGACTTTTAGTTATGAAAAAATAATAAGTGATCCTCAACAAGAATAATTTTTAAAAAGTATTGTATTGTTTTACGTAAATTATTTTTGTTCTTTTTCCATTTTTTGAAAACAATTAACAATGAATGGAATGGTTTTGTTATGAAATACAAGAAATTAATTGCAAAGCTTAAAAGAAAAATCTAAAATTAAACATATTTTAATATCAGCCCCCATCCCCTCCTACCCAGGAGAAAACACGTCTCATCGATAAGCAGATTTAAACATTTAAGAAAAAACCGCAAATTTATTAAAGTTATGAACAATAATAAATTGTCTAAACAACTATTTTGGTTAATTTCAATTAGTTATTACCTCACTAAATGAAAAGTGGACAAAAAGTACAATGATTTCAGAAAAACAGCAACTATCTAGCATTACTATGGGAGAATATAGTTATAAACTATAATAAATTGATTCATCAATTATTTTTCTTAACTCTGATTAATTATTACTTTACTATTTTTGAAAAATAAAAACAAACTAAAAAATTTCAGAAGAAAACAGCAAGCAGCTATAAGCAATATACTAGGCAGTCTGATAAGTCCCTGAAAAATGAAACACGGAGACGTTTCTTTAGCCAAAGTCGGTTTTATTTTTCAACATACTCTCCTTTTAGGTCGATACAGCGAGTCCAATGCTTTTCTAACTTTTCGATACCGTCCGAAAAGTACTCAAACGGAAGGCCTCCAAAATACGCCTCAGTTTCAGCTATGAGCTCCTCATTTGAGTAAAAACGCTTACCGGTGAGCCATATCTTCAGGTTAGGGAACAAGTAATAGTCGCTGG
>NC_046665.1:62052850-62062867 GCF_010883055.1 Belonocnema kinseyi
ATTAGCGGTTGCAGGTCTTGCCTGCAGCAAATTTTCAATTTTCTCTGTGATTTTTTAAAAATATAGAGTCCAGATTTATAGCTCGAACTGTCTCATACTCTGACTCTTTCCCATTGCTGCTAAGGACGCCGAATTGTACATTATCATATTGCGCTTTCTTGCAATATAGAGGTTTTTCGATATCATTGTGCGATATCTTTTTCTCCGCGTTCATGGGACCCGAACCACCTCTAAATATCTTCTTTAAAAAAAGAGGATTTATTTTCTGCTTCCTCATAGAGGAAGCTGTGCAATGTTAACATTTTTGAAATTTTTGTAATTTATTTAATCAAACGTTTCTCAATTTAAAAATGTCTAATGTAATGCTCTAAGCAATTGTTCACCACTAATATCTTAAAATTGACAGAAGGATTTCCAAAAATATTTATTACATATTTTTAAAGCTCTTTATAATATTTAAAAAATCTGTTTATCATAGTAAAACTTTTAGCATTAACATAATTCAAAGTTGAATCAAGAATATAAAAGATCCCTTGTTTCGAGACGAATAGATTGACGTTTAATATTAATACATTTTATTAAAGAGTGAGAAAGTTATCTTAATTTATATTATATTAAAAATCGATTTTTATGGTAAACATTTTCTCATTCTTGTAATTTAAAATTGATGTGAGAATAAAAAAGATGTGTTGAATCGAGGCAAATTGATTGGACTATAATATTCATACATTTTAATTAAGTGTAAGGAAACTATGATAATCCATAATATTATGAAAAGCGGTTTTTTAAATTGAAACTTTTTGCGTTGACATAATTCAAAATTGATGCAATAGGAAAGACTTTTTGATAATTAATTTTCAAATAAAATAATTATGACGATTTTTCCCTCTTCTCTCTTCCCCTTTTGAACTCACAAAATAACTATTTCAAATATAAAATTTTTAATTTGTCTTTCTATTCTAAAAATTGTTTGTATTATTTTGAATTTTTTGTAAAGTTCTATTTTTAAATCGATCAAAAGAAAAACTTTAGTTTGTCTAATATGTTAAAAATCATAAATGCTTCTTCTATGAGGAAGCTAATACATTTGCTAACGACAAGCAAAGTTCTCGTGAAACGAGCACCATATATAATTATAAACACAAACAAAGTAGAAAGACTCGAAATTGAATTGAGTAAAACACTTATGCTACCGCCACCAATACCAGATATCTGCATGGACGATGACAGTAGAAGGAACTAACCTATATTACCACCACCTCCACCACCATTCTCACCTTATGGTCAACCATCAACACCACACTCACCTTATGGTCAATCGCCAATACAATTATCACCTCATAGTCACCTGTCAACACCATACTTCACTCCATTGCCATCACCTACGGGACAATCTAATTCACAAAATGTATCACCAATTCTCACGAAAGAAAACACTCCACAGCAATCACCACCAACATCAATGCGCCTGAGTAACGGCAATCCAGTTGAATCAAATGTGATATTTGTGAGTGTACCACCAGCAGGATCAACATTATCGGCTAACGGAAAACGCAGCTTTGGGACCCCGTATCCAGACGAAAAAATTATTGTCCAAAATGGTTATTTATTCTTGGCGAAGCCCGTTAACATGAAATCAATTAAAGGACGATGGGGTTTCAAGATTACTCTTTCTGCACCCGGAAATTCAAAAATTACTCGAATTGAACTCCAAAGTGGGTTAGTAGGCCAACCATTTAAGAAAGAAGCAGTTGGATTTAAGGGTTATTCTGATGAAACAATGACGCATATGAATTTTCATTTCTGGAGTGCACCGGATTCTAACATTCTCCACTACATAAATATGTACACTCGTTAAGTCAACTTGTTTATCAAATTGATCTGCAAACATTCCAGCATGAACTTCTGTTAATTTGCTAATTATATTTTTGTATATTTCGAAGTATGCACATGAAAAGCTGATACTTATTGATATTCGATTGTAATCAAGAAATCTAATAACAATTTGAATAAAAATAATGTTCAACAAAGCCTTCCATAGAACATTTCTTTATTCCCTTCATCTTATTAACCAATTATTAAAAAGTACATAGAGCCATTTTAGAACAATATCTCAAAATTTTGTAACTGAAAGAAACGTGTTCCTGATTGGATGAGGCTATCTTTTTCGTTTACCATTTGGAAAGAAAAGTCTGTAAACGTTAAGTTTAGGAACAATGTAAGGATACTTAAATTATATATTAAATAATAATATATTAAATATATAATTAATTAAATAATAATAAGATGGTAGCTCTAAGAAAGCACCCAGAGGTGACTGTTGTCACCTCGAACGCTGAGTATAGCAGCCGTAAAACCTGGTTGAAACGAGTAAAGGTTCGAAAAAAATAATAAAAGTTTGAAAAAAAATAATAATCCATGAAACGAACCTCTCCAGCACTTTGAAATACAAGGCAATGTGATCAGTTCAAGAAGCATAAGAAGAAGTGTAATTGAGGGTAAGTTTTTGGGTCTGGGTGAGCTGAACAAGAGGATTTTATACTTAGGAGTGCATTTTGGCAATGAGGAGAGCTGTACAAGGGTTTTTTACACTTACGAGGGATTCTTGAAACAGAGGCGAGCTGGGGCAAGGGATTTCACATGTAGGGGTTATTTTTGGGACTGAGATAGCTGAACAAGGGCATTTTATACTTAAGGGTGATTCTTAGAGATAGAGATAACTGGATAAAGTTATTTTAAACTCAGGGGCGATTTTTGGAGATAAAGAGAGCTGGACACGGGAATTTTACGCTTAGGGGTGACTGTTGGTTCTGGGAAGAGCTGAATAAGAGGGTTTTACACTAAGGTGTGAACTTTTGGTCTGGAAAAACCTGGAAAAGGATATTTGATACTTAGGGATATTTTTGGGGCTGAAGAGAGCTGGAATTAGGAATTTTACACTTAGGGGTGATTTTTGGGTGAAAGAAAATTTTTTTACGTTTGATTTAAATATCTCAAAAGTACTTAATTATCTACTAATTTAATTGAAAAATGTTCAAATAATGGGGAAACTTTCTTTGAAACTTTTAAAATAGAGCGGTTTTTAACTTATTTTAGTGTTTTAAATTGCCGAAGATTTAAATTACTAGGTGAACTATTTTTTAATTTTCCAAAAGGAAGATAAAATTAAACTCTTAAACATTTAAAACTTATTTATTCTCATATTTCTGATCTGAGAAGAAATATATAAAGCTTCTATAAGAAGACTCAATATATTTTAACTCATTATCTTTAATATTTTTGTGATTTGGAACAATTTTCCGATTGAAAATGTAAACGCTTTCATAAATGAAAATTGAAGTACTTTAGAGGCATGAAATTTTTTTTTAACAATTCGGGAAATTTTGTGCCTGTAATAATTGGAACAACTCTCTAAAGTTTCTAACATTAATGATTCTTCAACACTCTTCAATTAATAAAATTATAAAGCTTATTCCCCCTTCACCTAACCTGAGGACACTAATCAATCCATTTAAAAATGTATTTGAATTAAAAAATAAAACGTTTTATTATAAAAAAGTTTTTTATCTCAATTTTTTTGCATTAATGATCTACATTATTAAACATCTCTTTCAAATATATATTATGTAAAAAAAACGTATAGAAAGGGGAAAAGTAAAAAAAAATGTTTTCTCAGAGAACGTGATTGTTTAAAAATTTAAGCTTTACCGGAACGATGATTGAAGGCTGTAGTGTGAATCTTCTGAATAGACTACGTAACTTTCGCCAAAATACGCATTTACGATTTACTGCTCTAAACTGAAAAGAAGATGATTATTTATATACTTTACCTACCCGAGTAAAAATGCTTTCACTTGAGTTCGACTTGGTTATGTCTTGAGCTCGTCTTCAAGACATCTATGTATGGCTACGTCTCAAAACTTAGTCGAGACATAGGTCTTCGTCTCACTTTTATGGTCACGACCTTTTCGGCTCATAAATGAGATTAAAATTGATGAATGAAAAATTTGTAAATATTAAATTAGTTATTTTTAATTACAAAATTCAGAATCTGTCAGTTTAACCAGTAACAAAGCTTAGCTTTTATGACAGTTAGAATGACCCATTTTGTTAGAAGAGGTATACATTCAAAGTTATAAATCGCTTGTGTTATTATTATTATTACACCATTAAGCCATTTCCCTTTCGGGGTAGGCGTGACTAACTCGGTAGGGGGAAGGAGTAGTGTGTGGAAGGGATAGAGATTTTTCAGATTGATCCAGAATTCTCGTCCTATTTAAGTAAATAACACGTTCTGTCCGCAACACTGCTCCGACCCAGGTTGCTGATCAATCTCTCTAACAATCACCCCAAGCGAAGAACCTCACGAAGTCGTTATGTAAGGTTCCCCACTTGGATCCATTAGTAGCCAAGCTCTTTTGTTTCAGGCGTCATTCACTCTACTGACACTCTTTTTATTAACTATTTTCCGGCATACTTTCCTGTCCTGGCATACTTCTCTAGCTTCTTTTATGTCCATGCATTTTTTCATGCAGGCTCTCGTGTTTCTGTGACTTCTTATGTCTCTTCTAACCAGGGTCTCATTCACGCATTCTAACTGTTCTTTCCGCGGTCTACCTCTGGGCACGCTGCCATTTACTTTACCTTGATACACTTGTTTCGTTAGTCGTTCATTTGGCATTCTCTCAACATGTCCGAACCATCTTAACCGATTTCTTTCCCATATGTCTACTAGCGTCTCTTCTGCACCACATTCTTTTAGAATTATCTCGTTACTTACTATGTCTATCAGGATTGTCCCGCATATTATGCGCATGAATCTCATGTCAATTGCGTTAATTTTACTCCTATCTTTTTCTTGATAAGTCCATGTCTCACTACCGTATAATACAGTCGGTACAAATATAGAATTATGTATTGCCATTTTAGCTTTATTTGATATATTTTTACTTCTGACAAGGGAACCTGCTCTATCAATAACCTTGTTACCTTCATTTATTTGTCTATTTAATTCCTCATCTATCTTCCCGAACCTAGTAAATAAGCTACTACGGTATACGAACTTATCAACTTGTTCAATTCTCTCATCATTTAATAAAATATTGCACAGTGTTTTCCTACACTTTCCTTCGAACACCATAGTTTTTGTTTTATTTGCGTTAATTTGGAGGCCCATGCTCTTCATGCTTGCATCTAGTTTATTCAGCATTCTTTGTAGGTCTTCGATAGATTCTGCCATAACAACCTTATCATCTGCGAACGCTAACCCACGTACCCTTACTGTTTCGAGATCCACACCCTCTTCGTCGAAGAGAGCCATTCTTAAACAATTGTCCATAAATAATATAAATAACCGTGAAGACATAACGCATCCTCGTCTAACTCCTTGAATAATATCGAAACAGTCACTCAGTTTCCTATTCACTCTTACACTCGCTTTGCTACCTGTATATATTGTTTTTATAGCTTGCAGGAGCCATCCATTGACTCCATACTCCTTCAGGACTTCCCAAAGCTTACTTCTATCCACCTTGTCAAAAGCTTTTTCTAGGTCAACAAATGCACAGAATACTTTTTTCCTACTCTCAAACTTTTTTCTGTTATTTGCCTTAAGCTAAATATTTGATGCGTACATGACCTTCCTGGCATAAATCCACTTTGGACCTCCCAAATCTTTGCTTCTATTATTTTCATTACCCTACTAATAAGTATTTTTGAATATATTTTACTTACGGTGCTTAATAAGCTAATCCCTCTGTAATTATTGCAGTCGCTTTTATCTCCCTTTCTCTTGAATATTCGTACGATAATCGCTTTTTTCCAATTGTCTATGGCGTTTCCCATCTCGAAGCATAAACTTATCAATTCGCACAGTCTACGTGGTATGCATGCGCCACCGTTTTTAAGCATTTCAGCGTTAATACCCTCTACCCCGGCAGCCTTACCGTTTTTCAAGTTCTTAATTATATTCCTAACTTCATTGACACAGACTTTTTCAATTGAGTTTTCCATCGCATCATGTTCAACATCGCAGTTGTGGTGTCCTATAGCTTCATCTCCGAATTGTCTCCTAAAATAGTCTCTGAAAGCCTCTAGTATTCCGTCTGCATCATATACCATTTCCTCCCTACTATTTCTTATGTTGACAATTTCTGTACTTTTGTTTCCTTTCATTTTTTTATAAAGTAGTTTCCTGCTTCTTTCAAAGTCGTTTTGTATTTTTATCTCTTCTTTTGCTCTAATTGTATCTTTACTTTCTTTAACTAATCGTTTAAGTATCCTGTTTTCGCGTCTATAATCATTTCTACGTCTATTTCTTTCCTCATTGCTAAGACCTGCGATTTTCAAAGTTCTTTTGTACGCTTCTCTTTTTGCTGTTTGAGCAGCTTAAATTTCATCATTCAACCACGCATCAGCAGAAATTCTTCCTACAACTGCGGTACCACACACTTCGATCGTGCATCTAAGAAGGATATCCCGTAACATTCTCCAGGCGCCCACTATATCTTTGTTTTTTATACGGTCCTCCCATGTTGCCCTATCTATGCTTTCGATTTTCTTATTTTGGAAATCTATTCGCACATCCGCTTTCTGTAGGTTCTCAATTTTGATTCGCGTTTGTTTTGCTTTCTTGGTTCTCTTTTTTCTCCATCCCCGACCTAAGTTAATTTTTGAGATCAGAAGGTAATGATCAGTATTGCATTCAGGACCCCTCATGACTCTTGTATCCTTAACTAACTCCGTTAGTCTTTCATCCGTAACAACAAAGTCAATTATACTGCGACTATTTCCTTTAGACCAGGTGTACATGTGGATCATTTTATGCCTAAGCCAAGTATTTGTTATAAACAGACCCCTTTCTAAGCATAGACCAACTAATTTATCTCCGTTATAGTTTGTTTTTGGATCCCCAAAATTACATAATACTCTTTCTGTATCCTGATTTTGGATGTCCACCCAACCGTTCATGTCTCCTAGTAGAATTATTCTTTCCCCATGTTCGCAAATGTTTATTGTGTCATTTAAAGTGTCCCAGAAGGCGTCTTTTACTTCTCTAGGATCACTATCAACCGGCGCGTAGCATGCTATGATAAATAGTCTTCTGATTCCTACTTTCATTCTAGCCCACAGGAGTCTGGGAGACACGAAACCATGGTTTCTGAGATGCTGCTTTTCTCTTTCATTCAAAATCAGACCTACTCCTTGTTTACCATGTGATTTACAGTCTACTTCTGACCATATTTTAAATCCGCCTTTCAACACGCCGTTTTTTATATCTTTGGTTTCGCATCCCTTTTTCTTTATTTCCGACACACATAAAATGTCTAGTTTCTTCACGTCCATAGTTTTACGCAATTCTTTTACCTTGAGATCATTTACTCCCCTAGCATTCCAAACACCCAGTCTCCATTCGTCGCCTGAAACATGACCTTTAGATTCTCCGTGTGCATGCCTTTAGTCCTTAAAAGTTCCAGTCCTTTCCGAGGCTATTTTTTAGTTTCAAATAAGTGTGAATTTACCTCAATCACAGTGGGAATTCTGAATTTAATCAATTGGGAAATTATAAAACAATAAAATAATAAATAATATACTTTTACCTGATGAAAATATTATTGATTTTATTTTTATGTAAACAGTTTTTCCATTTTTCAAATTTATAAATAATTTTCATTTTTAAATTTGCCTGATTTTTTCATAAATATATATTTATTAATTAAAAATATTCTTTTAGAGGAAAAATTATCAAACCTATGTGTTTTACATATATTCATTCAAAAGAAATTTTTGAAAAAAATCATTTTTTTCATAGTTGCTTAAAATTTCAGTTTTTTACTCTTTATTTTATCAATTAAATGCGTTTTTTAAATATTTCTTTTGTAATGTAGTATTTTTAATGAATTGCATTGATTTTATAATAGATTTGATATTTATTCGGACCCTGCAAAAAAAGATATTTTTGGATTTAGCCAAAGTGAAAGAAACATTCTAATTTTTCTTTCTTAGAAATAGCATTTTGTCATGATACTTAAAGCAGTAAAAAATCCCAGCTTTTCAGAATCACGAGAAAATTATTGGATTTATGCTAAAAAATTATATATAATATGAGCATGTGGACTCCATAACGTCCTTAGCGTTCGGACTTGCCTTACCAGTACGCTGTGCCTTACGGAAACGCGGAAAAATTTCCGAAAATTACCAACTTCGGAAATTCACTGCAAAAAAAATATGACTATATGCGGCTCGACGAGCCGCACAACTTTTCTGAAGTAATTTTTTAAATCAAATTGATAGTTCTTTTACTAAAAATATAAAACCAGAAATTTTCATTGTACCGAAATCAATGACTTTTTAAACTAAACTCGCGAAAACTCGGCTTCTGTTCGACGAAATGATCTCGTTTTTTTCTTCATATAGAAAACCCTTTCCTGATGCTAATTTTGTTTTGAAAGTAGATTTATTTTGTATATTTGCAACATAAAAATTATTGCAAATCATTACTGTCAGGTATCGTTTCCCCAGATTTTGACGGACAAAAATTTGCAGGGAAGTTTCGCGGGCAGACAACTTTCAGTCGCAATGCTGTTCGTTGATATTTAAGGAAAACTTTGACCAAATTTAAGCTAGCTCGTGCTTTTTGTTTAAGAGTTGTAAGGGATTTTTTATTGACGTGCGCGCACTACACACGAGTCGAACGACGCCCTCGTACCGACCACAGTCGTCTAGAATAGGAATTTACTTTTCATAATCGCTCACAGGTCGTATTTTTTAACCGCTTTCAAAGCTTTTTTTAGAAATTCTTAGCATTCAATTTTTAAGAAAATTTTTGTTGAGGATTTAAAATTTTTTGTCACTAAGTAACATTATATAAATAAATTAAATGAAAGAATTGGCCATTTAAGCTTTGTGAAGATTTAACTTAAGAAAAAATACAGAAAAAGACTTACCATCAGCTCGAAGTATTGAAAGTCAACATTTCTCTTCACAATGAGCTATAGAATACGAATGAAGTATTATTTTCAACATATCAACACCATAAGTCTGTTTTATAGGGTCCCGAAAAAACTCCATAACTGAAAAAATGAGTTTTGCTATTTTTTGGTGCTAATCACGATTTTTTAGGTTGTTTTAATTAGTCTATTTGCCAATATATGAAATACAACTTCAAACTCATAATTAGATGCTGCAAAAATTGTTTAAACAACTTATCATTGTTCTCAGACATTTTCTCTTAGAATAGAGATGGAAAATTGCGGTTTTTTCGAAACTTTTCCACTCTTTGTACCATTTTCAATTAGACTTAGGCAATACTTAATTATTGTTAATAAAAATAATTGTTTAAACAATTTATTATTATTGTTAATAATATTCAATTTTAATAATGCCAGAAAGTTGCGGTTTCATCTGAAATTTTTAACTGTTTGTCCAATTTACAATTAGAGTGAGGTGGATAATTAATTAATGTCAACAAATTATATTTTTAAATAACTTAGTATTATTGCTAATGATACCTAATTTGAATAATGCTGAAAAGTCGCGGGTTATTTGAAATTTTCAACTTTATATCCGCTTTTCACTACAATGACAACACCAAACATAGTTGTAGTAAGTGCGGTTCAAAACAACAGAACGCGCAGGGCTCCTGGCAATGGGTCGGCCAACAATGCCGACCAATCTACAGCTGGGGGAGCCAATGAAAATGGATTCAATGCGATGGATCGGCGGGATTTCGTGACCTTTGGGTGGACGGAGCGACTGAATCATGACTTGCTAGACTGCTACGATGCGAGTGTGGCCCGTGAACGGGGTTACATGGCACGGCTGCATGCTCTGTGGTGCGAGAAACACCCGGAGCTATCGCACTTTTCGCAGCAACGTCTGCGAAACCATCCTGAACTACTCCGTAAAAGAGGCTAGGTAAGCGGAACGCCTACTCTACCACAGCTAGAACAAGCCGGCAACAAAGAAAGAGAGGCGACACTAAGACCAACCGCGGGCAGGCATCCAATAGTTGAAGAG
>NC_046665.1:62062967-62078769 GCF_010883055.1 Belonocnema kinseyi
CCAAGACCCTCCAGTTATTGTCGAACACCCACCCAAACCAGAAGAGGTCGAAGTATTTTGGAGAGAAGTCTACGAAGTTCAGCATAGACTGGACGAAGACTCGGAAAATATAAATAGCACGGTATCTTCCACAGAAATGTGAAGGATCAGTCAATGTCTTGTGAGCTAACGTTTGCTTTCCTTAAATCGCCCGGATTGAAGTCTGGTACAGAAGGTTTCATTTTTGCATGCCAAGACGGTGTCATTTCCACCTTAACATACCGTCGCCACATTTTGAGCCAAGATATTCCCGATGATAGCTGCAGGGCGTGCCATGCACACCCCGAGCATTTAGCTCACATACTGTCTAGTTGTCCAACACACGCGGGAACGACCTACATTCAAAGGCACAATGCGGCATTAAGAGTACTTTATTACCGTCTCTGTCACCCCTACGGCATTAACCTTAATATCGCTCCTCTAAGTGCTCCTAGGGAAATTGAGTCAATTGTCGAGAATGGGAAGTGTCGTATATACTGGAACTTTATATTCTCGACAATTGTTTCTGTTGCTCACTCGAGGCCTGACATGGTTCTTCTTGACTTCGAGAAGCGAACCATGTTCGTTATCGAATTTTCGGCACCAGCTGACAAAAACATCATAGCCAAGGAGAATGAAAAGAAAGAGAGGTATCGAAACCTTATAAGGGAGTTGCAACGATTGTACCCGGAATATTCTGTTAAACTGATCGTCCTTATCATCGGCGCTCGTGGAGGTGCCCAGCTTTCACTGGCTAATAGCCTAAAAAGCATCCCTGCGTATCAACAATATGCTAGAACACTTGCGAGAAAAATGCAGAAAGCGGTTGTCCTTGGGTCGCTCCATGTTCTTAGGGTCCACGAGGCTTTTGCCAGATCGTCGTATTGATTCCTTTACAGACTGTAACCACCTATCTCACGGTTGTGAGACGTGGTTATGGCTGAAATTTTACCGCGATTTCGCTGGAAGCGGGTGCAATTTTTCAGATTAGCACCCGCTCCCGGCGAAATCCTGCGGTTGTCCTTATGACAAATTTTTAATTATATATACATATATATATAATTGTTTGTAACTATGTTCTATCAGATCAGTGCAAGAAAATTGTTGTTTTTTAAATGTTCAATTTTGCTTTGCCTTTTTAGTAATGAAAAAGTAATAAATAAACCTGATAAAGAATCGTATTTAGAACAAGTTCTTTCTTTTCTGTGTATATTTATTTCTGAAATAAAACGGATATTTGAAATATATACCAAAAATTTTCTACATGGATCCCAGGGATAATCCGGTGTAGTAGGGGAGGGGGGCTGATAATGGAATATGTGCAATACCAAATTGTTCTATTACGCTTTGTAAAAAAACTGCTTATTATAGTTTTAAAAAAAAAAAACTTTCACAATTCATTTACAGAACTAGTCCTCCCACCTACTCCTAAATTATAATCCATTCTATCTCTCTGTCACTTGTGTAAGATGGCTAGTTTGTTTGAATTAATTTTTGTATTAATTAGAAAAAAGAAATGTATTTAAAACATTACAATGCTATTTAAAAAATGATTCTTTTTGAGGTTTTCTTATTATCTTTTTTGTAACTACAGAGTCAAAGCGAAACTGAATATTTAGGAAAAAAGCATCTTTCTAGCATTACTCTATGAAAAGATTATTATAAACAATAAACAATTCTCTAAATAAGAAAGTTTCTCAACTTGCATTAACTATTACATTACTCAGTAAAAAGTGGACAAAAATGTAACAGTTCAGAAAAAACCGCAAGTTTCTAGCATTATTGAAATTTAATATTATTAAAAATAATAATAACTTGTCTAAACAATTATTTTTGTTAACAATAATTAAGTATCGCCTAAATCTAATTGGAAATGGTACAAAAACTAAAAAAGTTCTGAAAAAACCGCAACTTTCCATATCTATTCGAAGAGAAAATGTCTGAAAACAATGATAAGTTGTTTAAACAATTTTTGTAAGCATCTTATTATGAGTATAAAGTTGTATTTCATATATTGGCAAATATTTGCATTAAAAAAAACCTTTAAAAATCGTAATTAGCACCCAAAAATAGCAAAACTAATTTTTTCAGTTATAGAGTTTCTTCAGGACACTATAAAACAGATTTATTGTGGTGGAATGTTTAAAATAATACTTTATTCGTATTCTATAGCTCATTGTGAAGAGAAACGTTAACTTTCAATACTTCCAGCTGATGGTAAATCTTTTTCTGTATTTTTTCTTGAGATAAAGTTAACAAAGCTGAAATAGCCAATTTCTTCACATTATTTGTTTATATATTGTTGCTCAGTGACAAAAAATTTTAAATCCCAAACAAAAGTCCTCTTGAAAATTGAATGCTGAACATTTCTAAAAAAAACTTTGAAATCGGTTAAAAAATACGACCCGTGGGCGATTATGAAAAGTAAATTACTATTCTAGAGGAATGTAATCGGTAGGAAGGCGTCGGTCGACTCGACTCGAGTGCGCGCGCGGCAATACAAAATTGCTTACATCTCTTAAACAAAAAGAAAGATTCAGCTCAAATTTGGTCAAAGTTTTCCTTAAACATCAAGGAACAACTTTGGCGGTGCAAGTTGTCTGTCCACGTAACTTACCTGCAGACTTTAGTCCGTCAAAGTCTGAGGAAACGATTCCTGTCAGTAATGATTTGCAATAAGTTTTATGTTGCAAATATATAAAAGAAATCTACTTTAAAACATAATTTGCATCAGAAGTGGGTTTTCTATTTAGAGAAAAAACGAGATCATTTCGTCGAACAGAAGCCGAGTTTACGCGAGTTTAGTTTAAAAAGACATTGATTTCGGTACAATGAAAATTTCCGGTTCTTCATTTTTAGAAAAAAAAACTATCAATTTAATAAAAAACGTTTCTTCATGAAAGTTGTGCGGCTTGTCGAGCCGCATATAGTCATATTTGTTTCGCAGTCAATTTCCGAAGTTGGTGATTTTCGGAAATTTTTCCGCGTTTACACTAGGTACAGGGTACTGAGAGAGCGAGTCCGAGCGCTAAGAACATTATGGAATCCACACGCTCATATATCGCACTTTAAAAAAAAGTGTTAATTTAATATATTTATAATTTATTATTAATTCATTACTGGAACAACTTTTTGATTGTTTAGATTCACAAATATTATAATCGGACAATTTTTCTGTTTCGGTTATTTTATACTGTCGGATATCTTATAATGTTGGAATCTTTATTTTGGGAATTACCTATCATCGGTAATTCTCAAATTTGGTAATATTCAAATACTTTTGGGTATTTCATTGTCAGGGGGTTCTGTAATTTAGAACATTTTAAATTATCTGCAATTTTATAATCTCGGAAACGTTTTTCTTTAAATATTTTATTATTCGAAAATTTCACAGCTTTTCTTGAATGCCAACGAAACATTTTTTTCTCTGGGTCAAACAATTCCATTAGCGTGATTCGCGCTTGATAATGTATTTACGGCTTTAATGAACAATTCATTTCCTGATGCGAACTCGATTTTGTACAAAATATTGTATACATCGGTATTGAAACAGACGTATCTTTATCGTATTGTTTATATAATTTAAAAAAGTGCGCATCTTATAAAACAAAATAGATTAGTTATCAAACATTTTATTAAAACTTGTGTGGTTTTTTCATAAATATAATTTGTTTATTTTTGATGTTGTTTTTTACGAATGAGACAAAACTACGCCATCCATCAAAAAATGAATAATTACAAATTTTTGTGTGTCTTACATGGTTCGGTCGGCATAAGGAATTTTTTACTTTTTATTATTTTTTGGGTGATAGCAAATTTGAATTTTCGAATTTTCAAGAAAATTCAAAAAGTTATTATGATAATCTTGTAGGGCTTTCCAAAAGCAACATTTTTCTATGCCTGAGTTTTTTCATATCGTGCGTTATTTGGCTTAAAATGTTTATTTTCGATTTTATTTTAGGGTTTTAAAAATGCTATAACCCTGATAATTTTTTTCATCGAAAAAAATTCATTTGGATAAATTATTCGAGTTTTCTAATAAAAATTCGTAGCTCTTTTTTGGGTGAAAAACTTTTGTCTAATTATTTTGTCCTAACCAAAACTACGCCCTTAATGAAAAATTATTAATATCAAATTTCTGTTTTATCTCGCATAATTTCATCCAAAAATATAATTTTTCATAATTTTTTTTGGGATCGAAATTAGAATTTTCGATTTTAAGAAAATTCGAGAAGTTGTTATAATTATATCGTAGATCTTTCGGGAGGCAATATTTTTATAATTCCTGACTTTTTTCTCTATCGCGTTTCGTTTGGCTCAGAATGTTCATTTTCGTTTTTTGTCTTTTTTATTTGTAAAACTGCTATAACTCTGATAACTACACTTTAATCGAAAAAAGTCGTAAGGATAAAGTTTTTTAAGCTTCTGATTAATACAAATAGCATTTTTTAAATCTTGAAATAAAATGATCTTAAAAAGTTTGAAAATGTTCTAACTTTTTTAATGTATATCTAAAATAGGTGCTTGAAAAATTCTATGTTTCTTTTTAGTCCTTAAAACTGTGTGCCGAAGTACAATCCAAACATACTAGTCTTTAAATATAGTTTAGCCGGTATACATAAGACAACGACCAATATAATTTCGTTGAGGTGAGTATGTAAAAAATGATATTTCAAACAGAAATTAAAAACTTTTTTGCCAATTTTTAAAAACTAATTTATGTTAAGCACATAGGTTTCTTATTTTTCTTTCTAAAAAGGCATTCAGAGTATAAAATAGACACGTATACAAAAAATGAGGGTAGGTGTTTTTTGCGTATCGATTTAACCAAAATACTAATTTTGTGTTTAAGAACATGAAACTAACCATGAAAGGTCTGCCGGAATACATTTGAAGCTCAAAATTTGGATTCTCCAGGTTTTTTTAATAATAAAAATAAATCTTTTTAGTTGATTAGAGAAAAAAATTAGTCAAAGTATCGAAAGTTTAAATTTAATCGATGATGCAGAGATCTGGTTTCAATGAGTCTGACCTGGAATCCACTTTTGGTCATATAAATATGCTATTATTACTACTGGCAAAACCTTGAATTTCGCTCTGCATTTAAAATTTGTAAACTTATTTCCATAAATGACTTTTAGGCTACTTCCGAGCAAACATCTAAGTAGTTCGTCTAGATGTTTTGTGACTTTGTTAAATGTATCTTGACATTCAATTTATTTTTAGCCCAAAGTCACGTCAACTGATGGCCTATTTAAACGCTGTTAGGCAAATTCAATAATGATGCAAGAGTTCTAGCAAAGATATTATATACGTAGACACGGTGCGGGCTTAGTTACCCGCCATAAATATAGACGGCGCGTCCGGCGAAAAAAGTCACTTCTCCTTTACTCACCGCAACCCTTCGATAGCACCCATGGATATAGTTCGCCAGCAGCCACCTCGCGACATACTGATGGTAACTTAGCTCAGACAAGAACCATTTAAATTGAGTTAATTTTCCAACATACTTTGAGACTTTTGACCATTTAAGCTGACTTCGATAATGTGGGGACCGATCAGTTTGTTGCCAATTTTTCCCCACCATACATGACAGTCCATGGACGCTGGTGTTCGACTTCACGAAGCCATTGCAGATTTTCAACACACCAATAGTGCATGTTGTGGCGATTAATTATTCCATGGTTCGTAAAAGAAGATTCGACAGAGAATAATACATAACGAAAATAGTTGGGATTTCCTTGTATTTGTTGACGTGCCCACTGACAAAAAGCTCCCCGATTTTGGAAATCAACGCCATGAAGTTCTTGATGTAAAGAGACATGTTATGGATGAAATTTATTACGTTTCAAAAATTTCCAGGCACAGTTCTGAGACATTCCGGAATCACGAGAAATTTCTCATGTACTAACGTGAGGATTATTGGCCACTGCAGCTAATACAGCAATTTCATTATGTTCTCCAGTGACTGTTGTTGTACGGGTCTTTTTTTTAGGTTGAACACTTCCATCGGTAGTAAATTTTGTAATAGTATGATACAATGAAGCACGTGCGATATTCTATTTGGAAAATGCTGAGCGTAGAGAATGACAGCATTATCAAGATTTCTTCAAGTTTCTCCATACCACCAGAACCATTTCAATTTTTTCTCGTACGGTAAGATCTCCATTGTAAAGTAGTATTCGGGATAATCTTTGATCTAACTAACATGAGTTTTGTCTTAAATTTATTTTTTCTAATTTACTGTATTTAAGGAAAGAAAAAAGTAAATACTTTTGTAATGTTTTGATAACCTCCGGTGACCTCAATCTACAATAATGCCAGAGCTAAAATTTAAGAATATTCAGTGTTAATTTAAACGTATTACTTAATAATTAGTTTCCAAGAACGGATATACGTTTTGGCATTTTTTTCAAAATAAGAATTACCAAAGAGACCCGAAGCTCTATTTCCCTTATTCGTACAGAATCGTAAGCGTGCATTATCAGTAACAGTAAAATGAAGAAAAATTTAATTTTGTTGATTACAGTGCCATCTATCGCGAAACGAGAAAAATGTTTTAGACAAATCATACGCATTTTTATCCAAAGAATCCGAATATGTAAAAAAAAATAGGAGTTCCCTTTTAAGATTTTGAACTTGCCCCCACCGATACCCCCAGGGGCGGTGTGGGGGAACCGATTTTAACATCAGTGTATGTACTCCTAAGAGTGATTAAATTTTAAGTCATAACATTTTTTCATAGATTGCCTATTTTTAGACCTATTTGAAAGATTCAAGTTAAAAATATCCCCCTTATAGTCCTTTAATATTATTTGGTATTTACTTTTATTTGTGTGGTCTGCAATCTCTATGGATTTTTTAGACTATTCGTCTAATCAAGATCTTGTGTTATTTTCGATTTTCTCAATTGTTATATATTCTAAAATTTTTTCTATTTTTAGTTGTAAAGACGGCAGTTCTAAGCCCGATTACTTTTCGCATTGGCAAACAAAATTAGACAGTTTTCTAATATGGGACTTTTTTATTTTGACAATGTTATAATTTCGGGAAGTTTTACAGTGACGCCTATTTTAATTTTTGAAATTATTAAAAAATTTTTAATATTTAAAATTTTTTTCCCATTTTCCTATCATGTTTGAAAAACCCTGCAGACAAAATTTTCTCAAGAGCTTCCATATTTTTTTCTAATTTTGTAAAAAAATCTAACTCACCTAACTAACTAATCTAATCCAACTAACTTTAAAAAGTTCATTTTCAATTTCCAAATTAAATAGGTTAAAAATGGAATATTTTATACTGAAATAATACTTCAATAAGATTTTGAAATTAAATAGAAGCATTCATTTAAGAATTTATTAATTTGACGTGTTTTTTGTGTCCCTACCACGGCTTTCTAATTAACTTAGTTCCAATTTTAACGTCAAAATATTTCAATTATATCATTTTGAACAGTTCCAAAATCGTCTTGAAAAATCACTCACTGTTAAATTTGTAATACTCGAACTGCAGTTCAATTTTTTAATTTGCTATCATTTCCCGATTTTTTCCGGTCGCGAGTCTAGCGCAATATTTACAAATACTTTCATTTTTTTTTTAATATTAATTTTTCGGTTGCAACTTACGGGAAAATAATTTTGTTCCTTGGAAGATTTTCTACAAATCTCGTTGATAATTTATTATTTTAAGAAATGTATGTAAAAATTATACCATTTTTATTTTTATAAACAATACTTTTCTTCAATAAAATTGTTGCAATAAAAGTTTTTCGAACAAATTTTCTTCAATCTTTCGGGGAATAAAATTAACATTTATGAGCCGACCAAGGTTTGTTTTCTTTGCAAAATTTGGCTTAAGTTTAATTTTTTCCGGTTGTTTTCACTATAGTAAAATTTAGGTTTGTATCTTTGGGCGAAGAACTTATTTCTATATTTTGACAAATATTCTTTATACATCAATATTTTGCATAGGAAATTACCCTGTGTGACCTTTAATTATAATTCTATAACGTGAAAAACCAGATTTCAATGTTTTCTATGAAAAACACAATCCATGGGTGACAGAACGAAATCAAAAACAATAAGAGTCAATCTATTTAGGAACAAGCACTTTAAACAAAAATGACCTTGAGCGAATCTTAAATATATATGTTTTAATTTTTACAAAAATCAGGCGTTATTTTTTTACAAAAAAAGTAATCTGAAGGGGTGCCAAATTAGCAAAAAATAAATAAAACTTGAAAAAGCACTCCC
Source organism: Belonocnema kinseyi (assembly GCF_010883055.1). Classification (NCBI taxonomy): domain Eukaryota; kingdom Metazoa; phylum Arthropoda; class Insecta; order Hymenoptera; family Cynipidae; genus Belonocnema; species Belonocnema kinseyi. The sequence continues at coordinate 62,071,238 of NC_046665.1, forward strand.
AATTTTTAATATTTTCATATTCAAACTTATCTGAATTTATACGATTTTAATCATTTTAAAATAATGATTCAAGTATTAAAAGTCGTTAATTTCTAGCATGTAACTTTATACGATTTTAATTTGTAAATAAATAATTGTAAATGCTTTAATCTAAAATTATCGAACATTTTTCATTCAAAAATTCTTACATATTTATGTATCTTGAAATTTCCAATTATATTTCGTTGTCTCGTTCTCTTAGATCACTATGCAGTACCACGTCTTCGTTCTGCCAGTGATGTCCCGCGGTATTACGTCATTCATTTTCCTGTGCGATCTGAGAACAAAGTGATCTTTCTTGTGTCTGTTCTTTTGTGTGAAATTTACCTAAATTTTAATTTCTTTGTTAAGAATGAGTCGTTTGAGAAGCAAGAGTTCTGAGTTTGATAGATGGAGAAAAAAGGAGCAATCGAAGAGTATAAAAGTTCAGAAAGGTATGTAAAAAGAAAATATCCAAAAAGTGAGGTTAAGAGACGGCGTGGTGGCACCTCGAGATCTCATTCCAGATCTGATTCGGCTAATTCTTACAGAAGTAAGTCTCCAACTGGAATACCCTCAGGTAAAAATCACACATCTAGACATCGAAAGGGAATAGACACCAGTGAACATCGTCGTCAAGACGCATCGCGGTATGGCCCGTCGCATGATTACCAATATAAAAAATTATCTCATCGCTACGATCTCTACCATCAAGGTACGACGAGCAACAACAAATAAATACAGGCTTAATCGCTATCGGAGAGGTACGGCGGATTTCGAAGGTTATGATAAGCGAGGTTATAATCAAGAGAAAAATGCTGATCATTATTACAATAAATCCTCATATTATTTGGACAGAAGTCGTCAAAAAGTTCACAGGATAGGCATTCAGGCTCAGGGTTGGCTGCTGAACCTCTGAAGGAAATATTTAAAAAATACCAAATACCTGGTAATTTTTCAGCTCTCAAAGCTCCAGATTTGAAGCTGATAAATTAAGTTTACCATGACAGATATTGCTATTAAAAAGGACAGCTACCAGACAACGGTCCAAAATAAATTGGGATCTCCAATTTATGCTATTGGAATGGCGTTATCGACCATATTTAACGATGGGGGAGAAAATAATCCAAGTTAATATTTCAATGACAAGACGGACGTTCATCACGCCAAATGTCAATAGAATGGGAAAAGATGTCACAGTAGATCTTCCCATAGGAAATCTCCTATTTGGAGATTATCTTCATGATCGTTCAAGTACTCGAAAGGATGTTTCAAAACGAAAAAGGATATATAATAATAAAATCAACACCAGAAAACTCAAAACGGAAAAGCCAAGTCAGAGATTTATTCCAGCAAAGCCCAACTCGAGACCACAGAAGACATTCAATAAATCAACAAGACCGGCTTTAAACTTCAGGGTCCCCTCTAGAGGAGGTCACTGGAACTCCAGGCAATTCAGGGTTCACGAGGCCGGGCCGAAGTACAGAACCAAACTGACTTATCGTCAGAATTATCGTAGTTAGTGAATGTTGGTAAGACCGCTAGTAGGTTAGGGTTTTTATAAATGTCTGGAAAGAGCTGTCAAATGACAGCATGATACTTGAATATGTACAAGCTTATAAGATTCCATTTATTAAAAAAGTCGTTCCAAGCGTTGAACCTAGTAAGCTTGGAACAGAACAACTATTTAATTTCGATAGATAATCTTATTTCAAAAGGTGCCATAACAGAATGTAAAACTTCCAAACACCAATTCTTCTCATTATATTTTTAGTAGACAATCTAAACGGCCAAAAATTATTTATTTAAAATAAAAAAATTTTAATTCATTAATTCATACGGCACATTTTAAAATGGAGGACCAAAAAACTGTCATTAGACTTTTGACTCCAATGTACTATCTGGCTTCAATAGACTTAAAGGATGCGTATTTTTTATTCCCATTGAAAAGGATTATAGGATAGGACAGGATAGGGAGTACTGAAAAATCATGCCGTAAAAATGTCTTATTCACAAAGGAATTTCTAGAGTCACTTGGATTCATATTAAACTTTGAAAAATGCTCCTTAGAACCTGCTCAAAAATGTAAAGAAAAAAATGCAGTAGAAAAAAGTGTACGTTTCATTGATCGATGTGCATTAGAGGAAGCGTCAAATAAAAATATATAAAAACTGTCATCCTCGAGTTCATTTTAGATGAGAATTAATCATCTATTTATTATCTTGTGCATGAAGTTTTATGAATGTTGCTTGCAGTAGTACAGTAGGGTTAGTACACGGAGAAAAATAGATGTAAGCACAGATTATCTAGACATTAATAGGTAATATCTTAGCGATTTAACTATGGGACAGAAATCTAGATACTGAAGTAGAGCATCCGTAGATATTAAAAAGAAGATTTTAACTGACAACATCCTAGATATTAAAGGGCAATGTAAACAGATATTGCCCTTTAATATTTTGCATGTTGAATAGAAGATATTAGATATTATACCGTAATGTCTATATAATATGGTTAAATATCAAAGTTTTTAATATTTGTTTTTCAATATCTATTTTTCTCCGTGTAGAAAAGTATTGTAAATGAGATATGGAAACGCTTGTCTTTAGAGGTTATGATTTTTAGAAATGAGTATTTTGTAGGCAGTGGCTCGAAAATGGTACACAATTTTTGTAGACAAAAAAAAACAATTAAGACATTATTCAACTTTCTCATTGTTAACAAGAATGCGTTCATATAGTCACGCACTTAATAGATTTTTACGCACTTTACTAGAGGAGGAATCTTTGGTAGATTGTACTACCTGCAGCGAATGATCCCAGAATGGTTGCATCGGAGCATTATCGGCCCTATGGAGATGCGACTATTGTCAATAAGTTCGCTGCATATTGTATTCTTCAAAATTGTAGCAACAAATATTTTTATACCGTTAACTTGCTTATTTTTCGTGTATTTTAATTTTTTTCTAGGTGTGGCATTTTCGAGCCGCACCCTTTTCCGATTTTCAAAAACCTCGTTTTTGAACAATCTTTATTTAAAAAACACCCTCTGGTGATATGAAAAAGGAACAGTACCATTCGAAAGGTTATTCAATAGTCTTTCGAATGACCTATTATATATTCAATTTCAGTTCATAGGGTTCCGGCAATCCATCGAAAAAGAGTTGGTGTGCCATATTCGAGCCATCTACTCTACAACTGTAAATATTAAAAGTTTTTTTAACATACAGAATTATCTATCCTTATTAATTAAACATTTTTGAATATGTTTCCAATTGGAATGCATAATATTACGCAATATATTCAACTGAGTACTTGTGCACTGCGGTCCATTCGAGGTGAGAGTCGCAACAGTCTCTCGTTCTGTCTCATGAGAAACTGCGTGGGCCAGAAATTCTAGGAATTACAAAAACGGGATTCACGAAAATGAAGTCCGAGCTGTTTTTCTATAATATAAAAAAGTGACGGATTTTTTCCAGCGTATTTTGATGTGTGACAATATTTGTATACAATTTAAAAAAATTTTATATTAAACAACTTCACATCAGAAGTGTATAAATGAAACATTTTGTTTTGGAAGTGTTTCGAATCAAATATGAGGGTGTCATGAGGGTGTCATCTAACGTTTAGTGTAATTAGGAAAGGGCTGACCATGTCGAAGCTGTGATAAGTAAAATCAAAAATTGCGTCTTATTCATGTAAACCTCTCCTGAGGTATTGAAAGTGTAACATATTTTAGCATGACGCCTAAACGGTTCTGACCATTTTTTTCAAAAACTGAGACGCGATAAAAGGACACAATACACAGGTTATGTGAAAACATTGGAATTTTTTACCACCTATTTTTAGAAGGAAAATTGTAGACAAAAATAAAATTTTGAACTGGTTGAGGGTTAGAAGAATTGAGCGGTGAAGATGTGGCAACAGCGCAAATATTAGACATGCACGGTCATGGGTCGTTCACATGTTGTCGATGGCTCGATCACATGTTGTTTTTCGAGCACAGTTTGCAACGTTGCCATATATTTGGACGCACCATTGTCAACTTTGTGTGCACTTATCCATAGTACTTACTTTTTCCCTGTGTCACGGCAAACCCAGCCAGAAGCTTCGGCTTCGAGCCGAAAGAAAACTGTAATTGATAAAGGATTTCGGAACGCAACGGTATCTTTTTTTCACACTTTTAACTACCAAAATGTAATAATGTATATTTTAATATATAATATAGGGTATCAGAACACGGGTTAAAAAAATTCTCACACTAACGTAGAACTAACATTTTGCAGGATTTCTCATCCGTATAATACCTTAAATAAAATCCAGTCTGATCTTAATAAGGTTGTTACTAGGGTTTATTAATTCTGACAGGTCGAAGATACTAAAATGTACTAATAGCCACTCACCTAAATATAACGGTACGCATTTTTTTAAAACAAATTCATTAAAAAACTGATAGAACGCCGTCTACGGATATTTTTTATAATAAAAACAACAACATAATACAAAAGCAAGATCTTAAACTAGATTCATGTATTGTCCTTCCATACTGTCCATTACTTTTAAAAATTTCCACTAGATTTTTCAGACAATTCAATAAAATAATTAACACAAACTTACTAACTAAAGATACGTTAGAAGAAAATCAAACTGTTGCTTGCGACAATGTTTTCATACTCTCTAAAGCTTCATCATATTATAAAAGAATTTTTATATCAGATTTGGATGATATTAGTGGTATTTTCCATAGTCTTATTTTTTCACATAATCCTTCTAATATAATTATTAAACATATCAACACTTAAATACTAATAAGCAGTGGCGGATCCAGGGGAGGTGTTTAGGGGGTTCAAACTCCCCCCGAAACTTTTGGCCTTTCGTATTAGAGGCCGACGCCGCTAAACTATGCATGGGATATGCATATATATTTTTTGAACCCGCCCTCCGCAATAATTTTCTGGGTCCGCACCTGCTAATAAGGGATAAGTTCAATTATTCGATGACTGCAACAACTGCTTTATATCTTCGCTTACTCAAACCCTCGACGTCCCGTTAGCGTTAGTGCGTGAACGAAGAAATACAACAACACCTAGCGAAAGCGTTTATTAGGTAAATGAACGAGACCAAATAATTTGTATCAAGAAAAAATACTCATCTCTGCCTATAACTCTATCTTCTCCTTATAATTGCTGCCTAACTACGCCTGTGAGACGGCACCGAAATGGCATTGATCACAACAAACTGATTTCTTAATAATTTCTTCACAATTCTGTTTTTTGTCTTACGGGCGGAGTAAAGTATAAACCATGCGTAACCTTTCTTACGCTTAAAGTACCCCTTTTTTATGTTCGATAAGGACAACCGACGCACAATGTGTCCAAATGAGGTGTTCGTGGACAAATGAAATTTTAGCCCAAACTATTCGACCGATTTCAATTTTTTTTTAATTAAAGCTTATGAAATTCCTGACAAAGTTATTGAGGCATATTTTGAAAAGATTTTTTTATTTTTTCTTATTTAACAATGAAAATACATTTAAAAAAATGTTAAAGGTGCCATTTTGTAGGAATTTAACCAATTTATGCGAACGTACCCAGAATTAGTGGGGAAACTTGTCTGGAATGATGTGCTGCAGTATCAGATATTAAAAAAATTGTTTACAATTTTTATAGACAAATTAATCAACAAAAGTTATGTTTGTAGTGAAAATGGTATATAGCTATTTCAGCTGTGTGTTTCTTAATTGGAAATCTCAAGAGAAGAAAAATTGGATTTGAATTATAAAAGAATGGAGACCATTTGTTAATTATTTAAATGAATTTGATAAATAAATTCGTCATTGTCAAATAGATCTGTTTTGTTTCTTTAACAGAAAGGAAAACTAATATCTTGATTCTGACATTTTTGTGCCATTCCTTGATTTTAGACAATAATTATTATTTGTTTCAACAAAATTAACTAAGAAAGGCATAATATTATCATTTTTAAACCTCGCAGGACAGATTGGTATGTCAGACCCAGTTGCAATCCACGAAATGGTTGTATTTTCGAAAAGTGCTTCCATATTTCTTTAATATCTCAAACCCTAATGAAATTAGGAAACTTTAATTTGCAGATACTAATTCTTGAGACCCTGTTATCAGTGATTGGAAAACGATTGGGTTTACTAGACCAAGTCTATCCTATAAACATTATTTGGATAGTCTATCCTGTGAGGGTTAAGTAAAAGGAATCGTTATTTTTCAACTTCAGATATGTCAAAATTGCCTTTTGATATGATAGTTGGTTATAAAAAATAACTTCTATTTGTTTAAACAAATGAAATAAACAAATTGCTTTTATCTTGTTTAACATATACATTTAGTTTTTCAGAGAACGCAAGAGTATTTTGTAAAATTTTAAATCTTTTTTTCTTACAGTTTTTATTAAAACAAACATAAAAACTGTAAGAAAAAAAGATTTACAATTCTATAAAATACTCTTTCGTTGATATATTCAGAATCAACGTTTCTCGGTTGAAGAATTCGAAAATTAAAATATTAACGTTATGAACGTTTATTAACTATTATTTAAAACTTTTATTGCAAAAATAGAATGAGAATAGAAAGGTTTGCACTTGCAATGTTTGAAAACATAAATAACAATGAGTATGAAGCATGGTTTGTACGAATTACCAAATATTACTGACATCTGAATAGCCTAAAAATCGGACGAAGACTTCCGACGTTTTTTTTGACGTACTGCGATTCAAACCGTAATAGTGGCGTATCTCTCCGACAGTAGATTTATTCGCGAGTATTAAAAAAATTCAATTCGGTTGAAAATTGACGGGTCGTCGATTATTCGCACGAACAAATCTTAAATACTCCACTGTGTGCCGCAAGACTCAGCGGTGCGATGCGGCATCGTAACGCAAGGAATAGCCGTCTACAGTGGTCGCGAGTGGCGCTGTTGCAGCAGCCAATCAGAACTTACTATTAAATGAACTGTTTTCTCGTCGTGCTTTGACAGTCAAAAATTTTTGCCCCTACAATGGATCCCTATGACCCACAATTTGCTCTTTTGCAGTTTTTTTTCTTTAATTTTAAATGCCCAAAAATCGTACTTAAGTACCTTATAGTCGATTTCATAAAAAACAATATATTGTTTTCATTAAAACGCGGCCTCGAAGCAATTTGTTTGTTAAATTTGTTTAAAAGTTCCGAATTGTTGTCTAACAGCAAAATATCACAGTAAAGGCCCGTTGGTTATAGGTTAATAGCTAAAAAACCTTATCCACTAAAAAAAATGGCCAAATTATTTATGTGTTTATTACATTTTTTAAGAACATCTACTACTTCTTTAGTATTAATAAAAAATAACCATAGAAAGATACTAGCAAGACATTCGGAATTTATTTCTCTGAAAAAAATGAAATCTACTAGGCAATCTGATAAGTACCTGAAAATTCTAAGAGATGGCATTAGTATTCACTAATGTGAACCATTTTCGTCGAGCTTGATCCTTCAAATGACGCCT
>NC_046665.1:62078869-62083651 GCF_010883055.1 Belonocnema kinseyi
TCATCACGACAATGCGCCTGTTCATTCATGCTTAGTTGCACAAGCAAAATTGCATGAAATCGGCTTCCAATTGGTTCCTCAGCCACCGTATTCACCAGACCTAGCCCCCAGAAAATATTATTTGTTCCTTAACCTGAAGAGATGGCTCACCGGTAAGCGTTTTTACTCAAATGAGGAGCTCATAGCTGAAACTGAGGCGTATTTTGGAGACCGTCCGATCGAGTACTTTTCGGACGGTATCAAAAAGTTAGAAAATCGTTGGACTCGCTGTATCGACCTAAAAGGAGAGTATGTTTAAAAATAAAACCGACTTTGGCCAAAAAAACGTCTCCGTGTTTCATTTTTCAGGGACTTATCAGACTGCCTAGTATATGTTGAAAAATGGCAAACCATGGATTTGTTTCTTTAATTTTTTTAAACGAATAGAAATTATTTATTTTTATAATCAAGTATCATATTAAAAAGTATTTTGAACATATCTGAAGTTGATTAAAAAAAAACAGATTCCTTTTTCTCTTTTCAACTTAAAAACACACATCCGAAGTAGCTATACGAGTACATCATTTTTACTGAAAATTTAACTTTTGTTGATTAATTTGTTTATAAAAGTTGTAAACAATTTTTTAAATATTTGATACTGCTGGACATCATTTGAAACCAGTTTCTCCACTAATTCTGTGTACTTTCTTATAAATTGGATGAATTCCCAGAGAATGGCATCTTCGAAATTTTTTAAAATGAATTTTCATTGTTAAATAAAAAATATACAACTTTTTAAAAAATATTCCTCGACGTATTTGTTAGAAATTTCATAAGTTTTAATTTAATAAAAAGAAAATCGAAATAAGTAGAATAGTTTGAGCTAAAAGACCATTTGTCCACGGACACCTCATGTGGCCCCACTGTGCGACGTGTTGTCGAAACGTTATATAATATAATAAACAAAAATTTGGATCAGTAATCTGCAAATATACATCTCATTCTCTGATTACTACACCCTGGCCAGAAAAACACGAGCTCCTAATTATTTCATTTAATATCTACTGGAGAATTCGATTCGGCTGCTTAATTTATTGGTAAACATTATTTTTTGCAACTTTTTTAAAAATTTGAGTATCCTATAACTTTTTCAATTTTCATAAAACTTATAAATCTAAAAAACTTTATTATGATCGTGAATTTAAATGGTTTGAAATGAACTCTTTAATTTACTAAAATATATTACGTTCACTCCTATTTTTAAATTATTCGATAATAATTTAAAATCATAAAATTTAAAATTGTTCTGCAGCAAAGGTTTAATTTTGACATTGACGTATGAAAATTCAATATGTTTATTTGATTTTAAACATATTTAAAAACATAAATCGCATAAAATTTAGGGTTCATTGAGGACTAATTTGGTCCCGTAGTCCTAAATTTTGGACTCTATTATTTTTTGCAAAAGAAACATAAATAAAATAATTTTCTGTGGCAAATTTATTCTAACAATAATTGTTTAAACAATTTTTAGTTGAATTCAGATATCATATATATTCACAATTTTTTATATTTTTTTTATTATATTCGCAGAACCCCAAATAAGCCCTAAATTGTAGTGAAAAGAAATATTGTCCAAGTAATTTTGTTCTACGTTTGGTCCCGCTAGCTTAACGTTAAGCTAGCATGATCACAGGTTTTTTCGAAAAATTGCGGAGCATGAAATTTGACAATAGGGCATTAAGTGAGCCCTAAATAAGTCCTAAATTATAGAGCAAAGAAATTTAAAAAAATTAATTTTATACTATATCTGGTTCTGCTAGTTTAACGGAACTTTATTCATGTTTTCATATACATAAGTTTAATGCATATTCGATTTATTTTCTGAAATTTTAACCTAATTTAATTTCAGAGATTTCATATAAACTTAATTTTCGGGTTTTTAATGCGGAATTGTAATGGCTTGAATATTTCAGGTTCAAAAGATTTAAGAAAGTAGACGATGCAAACATTTAAATTATTAAAAATTAAATAATTTTGGGGTTTCAAGGTTAGAAAATTTTTAATAAAAAATTATCCGATGCTCTTATTTACTTCTCATAAATTAAAAAACCCGCTCATCCATTTAATGTTACATTAAAAAATTTTGCTGAAACCGGTCCTAGAATACTTTTTGCACGGCGATGACGTACTCCTACTTCAACTTTATACTCGAGATTTTTTTTCGGTATACCAACTGTTAGTTTAGCCGTGAGGCTTACATCTTTAGCGATAAAACGCGTTAAATGTCGTTTAGGGGGTTCGAAACCCGTCGCAGCAGTTTTGATTTTGAATAGCGTTAATAATGTTAAAAGCCTGCAAGTGTATCGTATGTAATGTATTGTGATTTAATGTGTGTATATGAAGGGGAGGTGCCGTGAGTGCAATTGCGACGAAATTGTATTCTAACTCTGTTGATTGCTTATAAGTTCGTTTTTATTCAGAGAAGATGTCGGTTTATCAAACTGATAGCTAAAGTTTCTCGAGCGTCAGTGTTTCCCTCGCGACATTCCTGTAAACCCTCTTATATTTTCCACCCTGTCATCGACCCCGTTTTACCCAACTGTTCCTTATTCTTTATCTAACGTTTCATATTTTTTACAATTATGTCCATTAAAATGTAAACTACCTGAACTAACTAACCTGAACTAACTGAATATATATAAACTTGATATAAAACTTATAAAACTTAAAAAAAAAGTTTTATAAGTTTATGTTTAGGCCACGCTAACTTTTGAAGAGTTCATCCAGTCGAATCGACCTTTGCTTCTATCTCATCTGAATTACATATTTCTCCTATTATATACAGGAGGTCCCAGGATTTTTGCAATACTTAAAAAAGATGTTTAGAGGCACAATTATAGTAACTTGTAAATGCGTAAACATAAATGGCTGAAGTTTTGACAGGCATCATTTGAAGGATCAAGCTCGACGAAAATGGTTCACATTAATGAATACTAATGCCTTCTCTTAGAATTTTCAGGTACTTATCAGACTGCCTAGTATGTTGTTCTGTGGCTGCGTTCCTGAAAAAAGTACTTTTTTATTTTTAGTAGCCCTAAATAATCGTTCTATATTGTCACGCTTTATTTCAAGATTATTACCCCCCCCGTACCCCTTTTTATGCTCAGTCACGCATTAACGAGACCCCACCTATAATATTACGTCACGTTCTTTTGACCCCCCTTCACATTTTTAAAAATATTTATAAAATACTTTTTGGAATCTTCTGAAATATGAGAATCAAACGTTACACGAACATAATCAAAAATATATAACTGATTATTAACACTTTTTTTATTCTTCTAAGAGAAAATATCAAACAGCTAGAACATATATTGCCTTAATACTTTTCAGGTTGTTAATTAAAAACAAGAAAACCCTCCGTGACATCACGCGCAGAATGATTCGTCCCCCCATATGTCACGATTTATCACGCTTGACAAGAAACCCTCCCCCTGCCCCTCGGTGCATAACATCATATGTGAATGTTGCATATATATATATATATATTAGCGTGGTCCAAAAATGCATTGCAATTTTTTTCAATCTAGAGAGCAAGACACTTCCCAAAAAGTTTCCATTTCCGGAGAAAAAAGATCCATAATTTGTTCTTTTTAAAATTCGAATCTTAACACGTGCGACTACGCACTTTAAAATCACATTTAATTAATATGAGGAAATTTTGAACTTTCGAAAAATTGAACTCATGTTCCAGAATTTCATGAAAACATGCCCAATTTTTTGGGATTTAAGAATAGTTTCTACGAAATAACATGTGCTAATAATTTTCATTTCCAACCCATCCCCCCCCCCCCAGCGCACCAATTATGACCTAAAAATGAAAAAACTACATTTTTACGTATTATTGTTACTTTTGAGCAATTCCCATCGTCTTTTTCATATATATAATTACCATTGGGCAATTTCAATATTTAGTATGACTTTTTGAAGAATTTTCAATTGTTTAAAAATATGTAAATTCTTTAAAAAATTATTTATGTCCTACAAATTAAAAAAAAACGTATTTTATCATCGAAATGCAATATTTTCTCATTTGTTTTGAGTAGTAAATTTTTCCAAAACATTATGTCATTATTCAAACAATTATTTATTATTTATATTCAAAATTTCTGAAAATTTGAGCCAGAGAGGTCCACTTTTTTTAAATTGGTATCTTTCGCTAATTTTTGTTGAATAATTACTTAATTTTGATATATTTCTTTTAATATCTAACAAATTTTTATTTTTTAAATAAATGTAATATGTCCGTACTATCTTTGTGGTTAAAGTAACAGAATTCTGATTAAATTAACCTAAATTCTGGTAAAATTATCTATACAATCTGGTTAATATAACCAGATTTCTGGTTACTCTAACCAGACAAAATAGTAAGCTATATTGAACCAGAATTCTGGTAGATTTAAAAAGGTATTTTTTGCGTGAAATTATAGAACAAAGGATAGTATACTAAATTAGAAAGAAATTTGATATCTCTGGCTCAATTGTTAGCAATTTCGAAAATAGACAATAAATAATTATTTAAATAATTACATAATGTTTTTAGAAAAATCTACTATTTCAAACAATGAAAAACAATATTATTTCTATAAAAAAGACGACGGAAATTGCTAAAAAGTAACAGTAATACGTAAAAATGTATTTTTTATATTTTTAGATCATACTTGGGGCGCTGCTGGGAGTTATATTTTTCGAAAATTTTAAAGTTTCCTATGTTAATCAAATGAAATTATAAAGTGCTGT
>NC_046665.1:62083751-62109289 GCF_010883055.1 Belonocnema kinseyi
AGGGCGCATACTTTGAATAAAATATTTGTTATCATTCTCTTGAAATAAATGTGTTTTTTTCTTGAAAAAATACCGGTTTCATATGTATACACCTGGTAAGGATATCTGCCTAGCGCTACGGACCCTAATAACTAGGAAAAAGTATGAATATTTGTCTATTAGAAGTCTAGCTAATATTTTCCTCGAATTTTTCGTCCTCGAGTGCAACAGAAAAGTGCAAGTTGCATATTATTTGCACACAGATGAAGTATGAAAAAATGTATAAACGCTGTCCTTGTCAATCATATCTCTAAAACGCTGCTAGTGTGCTCCTTTAGGCTTCGCATATAATGAGTAAGGCAGAACATGAATTATGCATATACGTCAATCAAAAACCATTTCTGTGTAAAATGAAAACATCAATTTATAGAACCTAACATAAAGCATTTCTAAAGAGTCATTTATAGTTGTTTATTATTCACAAATTATTATTATTAAAGAAATTCTATAAATGGAATATTACATCTTATTGTCTTTTAAGTGTTTTGCATCTTATTATCGTGGTTGTATGAGCAAAGACGTGTCCAAATGAAAAAATTCTATTTTCCAATAAAATCGTAGAGAAATTTCATTGTTTGAAGATAAAAAATTAGTTCTGTTAAAGCAATCTTAAGTCGTAGAAGAATGTGGAAGTTTATTTTTTTTGAACATACTCACAAATTCTTTCTTTAACATCTATAACTTTCGACGCAATTGAAATATAACTATTCTGGAGATGTCTCTTTGAAATCCGTCGAAAAATCCTAAAAGGTTTAAAAATTAACTGAATGACATCTATATTTTTAAGAATATCATACTTTAAAGTCCAAAATGCTCTGGAAATAGTGGAATAAAAAAAAAGAATAATTTTTAAAAAATAAATCGTACTGTAAGTATCTCATTTTCAAGTTTTATGTTAGGCATATATTGACTTAACGATAAAATAGTTTAATTTAAAACCCAGAAATACGAATCTTCAACAAAAGTCTATTTCTAACTGAGAAAAAAATTTCCACATGAAAATTTGAAATTTAAAACAAATAGTTGAATTTTTTAACTAAAAACATCATTTTTGAATCAAAAGGTTAAACTTTCAAACCAATAAAAATTAAGGTTGAACCAAAAAAAGTTTAACTTTTAACCAAACACTTGAATTTTCAACCAAAAAAGAAATTAATTACTTATCGACAGAGATTATTGATCAGCGTATATCAAAAACTTAAGGTATATATCATCGCATTGTATTATCACAATTAGGCTATTTAGTCTATAATTCGCCTCGACTGTTGGGTATTAGATTCAATAAAAAAAGAGATAAATTTTTAATAAAAGCACTGAATTTTTGAAGCTAAAAGGTCCATTTATTTGAAAAAATTAATTAAATCAAGTCAAGAAACATAAATCTCCAAAGATTCAGTTGTGTTTCATATTATTACTATTTTCTCTTATAGTAATGCTAGGAACCCGCGTGAAAAAAGTTTGCATGGCTCAAGCATGGCAAGAACTTGGAAATATCTGGCTAAAGCATGGGTCACAGCTGAATGGCAGCATGGCGCAAGCCTTGCTCCTGTCCCTTTGCCATGCTTAGGACGCGTTAACCACAAATGAATATTCGTAAGAACATATAAGTGTCAGACAAAATAAGCTTGCATTAAAAATAAAAATCTTAGGTTTGTCAATAGCCGACACGTCTCTAAATGGTAAGTTCACTACCTGGATGCACTGTGCAGTGATCCCAGATCTGAAACGAGACGTTGTCCAGTGCTATCACAGGTCTATGTCCGTGTGAATATAGTAGGAGACGATGTAAATCACTGGGTTGCGCGCGCCACCCATTTCTCCTTTTCTGAATTTAAAAACTCGAAGGTACACGATTGCCAGTCGTAACACTTCGGCGGTTCTATTTATATCTCTATCTGCTTTGAAATAAAAGGTAGAGATTGAGATTTTAATATTTCCAGATTTCGATGCTGGCAATTCTCATGATTTGAATACTTCGCGCGCCTCTTTATATGCGTATATTTTGAGGTTACGTTATTTCAAGTATAAAATATTATAAATTGTCAACGAATCAGAAAAATTTTCGACCAAGAAAATTAATGATCTACAAAAAATGACAAATTCCAAAAAAAATACATGAATTTTCAAAGAAATTATTTAATTTTAAAGTCAGAAGGACGAATAATCTACAAAAATTTGAGTTTTTTAAGCGAAAAATATGAGATTTCAATTAAAGGAGTTAAACTTTCAACCACATAGTTAAATTTTCAACCATAATTAAAAAACCTTGTTAAAAAGAAAACGTATTTTTTTTACAAAGTAGTTCAACTCTTAGTGAAATAATCGACTTTTAAACCCAAGAAGATGCACAGTTGATATTTCAACCAAACAGTTGCATTCTTGACCAAAAATGATACATTTTCAACCAAAAAGATTAAATTTCTGCCAAACAAGGTCAATTTCCAACAAAATACATGAACTTTCAACGAAATTATTTAATTTTAAAGTCAAAAAGAGTATTATCTACAAAAAACTGAATTTTTAACTCAATTTAAAGGCATACAGTTGAATTTTCAACTTCAATTATGAATCCCGGATAAGAAAACAATGAACTTTTTCACTAAGTAGTTCAACTTTAAGCGGAAAATCGAAATTTCCACCCAAAAATTATGATTTTAATTTTCAACAATACAGTTGCATTCACAACAAAACGACTTTGCAACCAAAAAATATTTACAGTTGATAATTCATCCGAAAAATGTAATTTTTAATCAAAAAGTATAAATTTTCCTTAAGACAATTTAATTTGTACAAAGAAAGACGAATTTTTAATTAAATACATGATTTTTTAACCAAAAATGGTATAGTTTAATTGTTAGTTTCAAAAATATATTTTCAACGAAAGAGATGCACCTTCAAAGAAAAAAAAAGGAAAATTTTAACAAAGTAATTGAACTTTTGATGGAAAAGAGGACTTTTTTTCACAAAGTAGTTACATTTTTAACAAAATAATTAATTTTTCAATTAAAGCATCGAAATCTGGAAATATTAAAATCTCAATCTCTTCATTTTATTTCCAAGCAGATAGAGATATAAATAGAACCGCCGAAGTGTTCCGACTGGCAATCGTGCACCTTCGACTTTTCAATTTCAGAAGAGGAGAAATGGGTTGCGCGCGCAACCCAGTCATTTACATCGTCTCCTACCATATTCACACGCACATAGACCTGGGATAGGATTGGACCACGTCTCGTTTCAGATCTGGGATCAGGGATGCATTTTGCAGTACAATTGTACTGAAACAGTACATTTTCAAACTTTGCAGTACGGAAGTATCACTTATCAAATTCCGTACAATCGAGTTAGTACATTTTTAAATGTCAGTACATTGCAGTACAAAGTAGGCGGACGACATTCATTTCTTATTTTTCAGCCAAGAAGACGAATTATTATAATTGGACGGAAAGATATATAGCAGACAGCAAAAGGACCCAAGCAGCCAACAGGAAAGAAATATGACCTGAATGACGTCAGCCGTGCAACTCCGATACCGTGGAAATTCTCAAATTTAAAGGGACTTCTCTTTCTGTCATCTAAGTTTAAAAAGAGAGGTCCGTTGGAATCCGAACATATTCACGCTTCACGGCATCGGGTTCCCACTACTGTCGTCACTCACGTTCATATTTCTTTTCCGTTGGCTGCTTGGCCGTTTTGACCACAATATGACGATAGTTCTAGATTTCTTGATAATTGTATTATATTATAATTTTAGTCCAATGTTTACTCCAAAGTTGCAAAAAGACCGGTCCAGAAGTGCTTAAACTATTTTTGATACCTTTTAGAGCTTACTTTCACAATGTCTGTAGCAGAGTTTTTGGAGAGTCTTACCCTCGCATGATGAGGAAAATTTTGAAAATTTTCACGCCAACAGTGAAAATTGGACATGTATTAAAATACCCTCCATTTATCTGTCAACGCAAGAGTATACTTCGCAACAAGTCATTGCTACCGAAAGAACTACCATTTTCTGAGGTATTTACACGAATAGTGGGATGAAAAGACTTTGAAGGAAAAAGAGAACTCATGTCAGCAAATGCAGACCTGCAAAAAGACGGAACAAACAACCGCAGCAAAAGATCTCGAATTGATCCTAACGATGCCCTTCAATTCTGCCCTAAAAAAACTGGAGTTGAGTCATCCAAAGAGCTCAATGACTTCTGGCAAAGTTCCGAACACACAAATTAATCATAAATACTCTTATTTTTTACTACTTTATAAATTGCATTTTTTTGTTCCATTCTTCTTTTTCAGTATTATTACTAGATCATATTTTGCATAATAAAGAAGAATATGCTTATATGCTTTTAAAATTTCCCGCCCAAAACTATGTTAGTACGCATTCAGTACACTGCCCGCTTCAGTCAGTACAATCTTAGTACAATTTTCGGCTGAGTGCAGGACATCCAGCCGAACCTCTCGATGCATCCCTGTCTGGGATCACTGGCACTGTGTCGCACACCAGGTAGTTTCGCGCGTATTCTACGAGAACTTTAAACAAATTTTAATTTTTCGTAGAAAACGTTTTAAACTACCCTGTGTTTGACCAGGAGTACCCGGATCGTCGACAGACAATTTTTAGTAATTTTGGCTGTTGAAACAATCTAAATTTTCACAAAGTTCTCGTAGAATACGTACTAAGCTACTTGGGGAGCGACCTGGTGCACCCGGCTCGTCGAATCACCATTTGGAATTGTTTTCATTATTCACGAAATTATAATTTTTTTAATGTTCTTGTAGAAAACGTTTTAAACTACATTGTGTTCGACCTGGAGTACCCAGATCGTCCACACACAATTTCTAGCAATTTTGGCTGTTGAAACAATCTAAATTTTCAAAAAGTTCTCGTAGAATACGTGCTAAGCTACCTGGGGCCCGACCTGGAGCACCCGAGTCGTCGACTGACCATTTGGAATTGTTTTAATTATTCACAAAATTTAAATTTTTAAAAAGTTCTCGTAGAATACGTATTATAGTACCTGGTGCTCGACCTGGTGCACCCGGATCGTCGGCTAACAATTTTTAGTGTTGAAAAGTTCTATAAAAAAAATGTGCTACACTACCTGGTGCGCGAACCGGTGCGGTGCACCCGGGTAGCGAACCTACCATTTAGAAACGTGTTGGCTATTGGCAAACATGAGATTTTTATTGTTAACGCAGGCTAATTTTTTCTTATACTTACATGTTCTTAAGAATATTTATGTGTTTAGCGCGTCCTAAGCATGGGAAACGACATGTTTTTAAGAAATTCTCATATTTTCTTTGAATTTTTACTTTAGAACAAATAATAAATTTTAAAACTAATTTAAACAAAAAGGCTGGCAGTAAGTACATACTTCAAGAAAAATTCACATTTACTATGATCTATATAGAAAATTTTAAGAATATTTCAAATGTCTGTTATATTTCAGAAAAATATATTTGCAAAAATATAAAAAATAAAAAAAATAGTGTAGTGATTGTATAATAGTAAATATTTGTGTGCTTAAACATGTGAGAAAATATTAGAGTATAATAGGAATAATATAATAATACAAAAGTTTCATTTTTTTTGGCGAAAAATCGGTATAAAATTTAAGGTATATTTTTTTCCGTGTGCAAAATAACTTGAAACATTACGCAAATGTCACTATGTCTTCTTCTTGCTCTACTCTTGTTAATTATCCGTCAAATAATTTTATTCTGTACAGGAAGGTAGAGTGTGGAGCGATAAATTAGAAACAAAAACTAAGCCTCTATTTAGACGTCCCAAATGGAAGATTTACAAAATTGTGCCCATAAGAGCGCTAAATTACGGGCAAAAATCGTATTGGAATATCTCTACTTCTCAACCGTAGCCCCTACAAATATTAGCGTGAAGAGTGTCAAAGTAGAGTCTATATTTCGACTCGTGCGATCTTATTAATAGTGCTTACAAGTAAACTGTAATCAACGTCGGTTTTGTGGAGAATAATGTTCGAATAACTATCATCGCTGAGCGAATCTATTTGAAATTGGGAAAGCTTAATTAGCAATTTAAAAATTATTAGTTTTTATTTGATTTGAATTTAACACAAATGATTTAACTTTTAAACGCTTTGATTATAAAAAAGTTTTAATATCACAATTTTTGTGAATATAAATTTTTTCAGATTAAAATGAAGTTCGAATTCTTTAAGTTTCAAGGTTCAAAAGTCGAATTTTTTTTTCATTTTTAATGTATCTCATTTAAAATTGTTATTTAGTTTAAAAGTTTCTTTATCATAATTCAATTCATTCATTGATTTTATAACAATTCTCCTAATTAGCTAGAAGTTCAAATTATAATTTCGTTCTGTAATAACAATTTTAAATTCTAGAATTTCAGAAGCTTTAACTTTGAAAGATTCAATTTAGTTCTCAACATTAAATTGTAAAATCTTGATCGCTTTGAATTCTTAATTGTTCAAATTCCAAAGTTTGCAATTTTAAATTATTGAATTTTAAACGCTTTTAAGTATAAATAATTTTCAGTGATCTAATCTTAAAATATTCAATTTTTAAGGTTTTGACATTGCCGTATTTTCTAAATTTTTAATCTGAAATCATTCAATTTCGTGATTCTTTGATTCAAAAGAAAATTGTGTGAAAGGAAAATATATTTTTTCAGAATCTGTGGTAACTAATTTGGAGTTATTTTTGTGGTACAGAAAAAACTCAATACATAAGATTTGTATCTTTCTTACCCTTTTCTTTTGACGTTTCTTTTCGTGTGTTTGATACCTTTTTGGGAGGGTGTTGGATCTGGGTTTTATATAACTATTTTTAAAATCTTAACGCTGGTTTGCATTTTTCCTTTTGCTTGCAGCCACCAGATTAGGGCAAACTTTTTTTCTCTTGAAGACATTTCGATGTTATCACTTTAATATTTATTATTTAAAACCAATTAAACTGTTGCTTTCAGAAACTGCGGTGATGGAATTTTAGAGAAAACAACAAAGTATATCTCACGATGGCGCAGGCTTCGAGGCAACGACGCCACATATTGGAGTGACTACGTAGGAGCTAGTAGAATAAACAGCCGCAAAGTGGGGACAATACTTCTACTTGGAGCGTCAAAGTAGGGTCTATATTTCGACTCGCGGATAGTTATTCGTGATAAACTCTAATAACATGTTTGAACAATCATGTTTTTTATCTTGTATTATTGATTAATGATTACCTCACTGAGTAAAAATTTCACAAAAAGTGTGAAATTTCATAAAAAAAACCGCAACTAACTAGCATTAATATGGGAAAAGATATTTATAAACAATACTGATTATTTAGACATTTATTTTCGTTAAGTTTTTATGATTTTTACTTTGCTCTACGTGAAAAGTGATATTACCTAAAATAATAATAATTTGATTAAACAGTTATATTTGTTAAATTGAATTAATTTTTACCTTTGAGTGAAGAGTAGACAAAAAGTTGAAAATTTTAGAAAAAGTCTTAAGTATAGGAGATAGTTACAAACAACAATGAATTATTTAAAAAATTATTTTTGTTATATTTGATTAATGTTTAACTTGTTCTATGTTAAAAGTGGACAAACGTTTAAAAATGTCAGAAAATGCGAAACTTTCTACTAAAATTGAAAAAGAATATTATTATAAATAATGATGAATTATAGAAGAATGTTTATTGACTTGTATAATTTATATCAGCAAAAAGTATTATTTCATGGATTAGAGAGAATTTACATTTTAAAAACAGCAAAAAAGCATAACTGGCACCAAAAACTCGCAAAACTAAAATTTACACTGATGGGATTTTTCTTTGAGAGCCTATGACTCTATGCTTGCGGAACCACTCTGTATCACTTTTTTTAATAAATTTATTTTTTGTAGATTCGAACAAGTTTGTTGGCAACATTCATGAAAATACGATAAGAAATATGAACCATTCTGTTAGAAGCTCTGCAAAGGGCACTTTTTTCCGCAGAAGGTGAAAAAGAGACGATCAATTAATCAAAAAGGTGTGAGTAATGTCAGTGACTAAAGTATCCTAATAATGCGTGTAAGAGAGAGTTTTTAATTTTTCTAGAGGTTTCTGTTCTGCCTTTGATTGATGATCTTATGTTGTTAATGAAATTTGCAGTGCACCGTAATCGAAGCTCAGAATTTTCAGTCACCGGAGCTTACTTTGGGTAGGAAAACCATTAATGTAGAACCATTATAAATTATCTCCTTCGTAGTTTATTACTCTGCAGATTGGCCTCTCAGTACGTAGCTAGTTATTAATTAATATTTTGGATATTATTATCAATGAGATGTCAGTCGCGTCAGGTTCCCTTCATCTGCTTCTTCACTCACAACTCCCTCTTTACTACACTTCTTTTTCGCGTTGCGACGTAGAGGGAGAGGACCCAATCTTCCGTTTTGGTCTGTCTTTAAAATCGTTGCGCCTCGGCATGGAATTGGAGAGTACTACATTTTGTCTTGAGGAAGAGGCACGAAAATGCAATTAATCTTTTTGGACGATCATTAATTTTTTTAACTGTAAATTTAATTAATCCTGTTTTCGTAGAAAATTTATCTGCTTTAGATGAAACTTCAACTATTTGTTTGCAAATTGATGTATTTTCTTAAAAATTCGAAATTTTTGCTAGAAAATTAATCTTCTCGTTTGAAAATTTTACTTTTTTTTAATTTTAAATAAAAATATTTTTTAGTTAAAATATCAGTTATTATATTTTTCGCTGAGATTTCAGTTTTTAGATTAAAAATTGAACTAACTTGTCATAAATTAGTTTTTTGTTTGTTAAAAAGTAATTTTTTAACTAAAAATTTAACAATTTGGTGGAAAAAGAATCTTTTTGTTTTAAATATCAGCTACATGGTAACAAATTTCGCATTTAGATAAAAATGTAACTGCATTCTTGAAAATTTGTTCTTTCTTTGTTAAAAATGTATATTTTTGCGTTGAAAATTCTTCATTTTGGCTTGAAAATTGTACATTTTTTTAGAAAATTCAACTGATTTGTTATTTTACTTTTTCAATTCAAGTATTTCCTTAAAAATGTATGTAATTTATGCAAAACTCGTCTATTTCGATAGAAAATTAATATTTGTTCGTTAAAAAACCCAACTTTTTGCTATAAACTGAATCTATTTTAGTTGAGGATTGAACTCCTTTTTTTTAATTTGTCTTTTTATTCAGTTCAGGATTTCACCAAATCCTCTCTAACCCCAAATCGTTTGATGTTATTTTTGGGTGACTGCTGAATTCACAAGAATGTAGTCGGAAAAAATTATGTGAAATAATGACGCTCAAAACATTTAAACCCTAACAAAGGGGCGTGCGTGCTTCTGAATTTCAGAATAAATTTTTTTGTAATTTATGCACAGCTCCTGGCTTGTCATGAATATAAGTATAAAGAAAAACAAATATCTTATGAATAAAATTTACCTAAATTAAAAAAAGTATCATTTTCGCTCATTTAAAAAAAATGATAACTTGAACACAAATTCTTTTTTATGAGCATGTTTGACTTCGCTGCGGCTCCGTGGGATAATTTTTTATTAAAAAATTCGATAGATATTTTAATTTGCAATAAAGCGTAACCACTTTTCAGCAGTAGCAGTTTTTGATTTTTCAATCTGGTATTTTGTCAAGGTGCCATCTTTCATATTAAAACTTTTAACATGGGTATTCTTAAATTGCATTTTAAAGAATTTAAAAGTTGGCTCCCTGAACTTAAAATCCTGTAAAAGAAGAAATATAATCTTAGCAGATCTAAGTATCAAGAAAGAATCCGGAGAAAGCGATAGACACCGAAAATTAGAAAAAATTTTATTTATATAGTGTCAATAAACACTGATATCCTGTAAAAATCAATATTCAGCAGAGTAAATATCGGCACGTCGGAAAAAAATAACAACATAACCTGCAAACTGTTAAAAAGCGTTCGTGTCGTACGTGTGGTGACCTTTTAAGGGGAGAGTGCACTTATCGGACGGCAAGATATCGGACTTCTACTGTAACACAATTCGCATTTTTCTCTACTGCAATTGAAATAAAACTAAGGTTTAATTTACCTTGCCCATTTGAAACGCGAATGAATAGTTTTATGAAAAGAACATCAGCGCATAATAAGCCGGAAATCCCTAATGGACAAACTAAGTAACGAGATAATTATAAAAGAATGTGGTGCAGAAGAGACGCTAGTAGACACATGGGAAAGAAATCGGTTAAGATGGTTCGGACATGTTGAGAGAATGCCAAATGAACGACTAACGAAACAAGTGTATCAAGGTAAAGTAAATGGCAACGTGCCCAGAGATAGACCGCGGAAAGAATGGTTAGAATGTGTGAATGAGACCCTACTTAGAAGGGACATAAGAAGTCACAGAAACACGAGAGCCTGCATGAAAAAATGCATGGACATAAAAAGAGAGATTTAAAGAATTTCGATTAATCATATTATTATATTTAAAAAGGAAAATAAATTTATTTCCTCTACCTTATTCAATAAATAAAGAATCAAACTTTTTTCATCTTTTATATATTTTCTACTATTATACGATTCACAATTTGTGCAATTTTAATTGCATTCTTTAAATTTATACAACGCTTTCAAATTTTTTAGCGTGAATACTGTTATAAGTTTATGTTTTAATGATAATGAACCTAATTATCAATATCGAAAATCATTTTCAAAAAAATACTTTTTGTGAATTTATTTTTTTCGAAAGTCTCGTCTGCGCGTGGAGAATAACTCATACATACTTTGGGCACTTTTAAATTGTTTAAAAATCTTTAAAATCCGATAAAATCTCATAAAACCTTTCAAATTTCTGAAAATGTATTGAAATGTCTTCAATCATTTAAAAATTTTTATAAATCCCTTAAAATTCTTTAAGATTCCGTGAAATCATTTTAGATACTTTTTAAATCTTGAAATTGTTTAAATCCCTCATAATATTTAATAAGCGATGGAGATCCATTTAAATCTTTGAAAATCGGCCAAAACCCTCGAAATTAAGTGATATATTTCGAAATATTATGAGATCTCTTGAAATTCTTAAAATAGATTATAATGTCCATAAATCCTTTGAGAAATTAATTTATATACTTTATTAAGGTCTTCAACATTTCTTAAAATGCTTTTTAGTACCGTGATTAGAGACTTCGTGAAATCTTTTGAAATCCTTTACAATTTTTGATTATATATTGGGATTTTTGTAATCCGTGAAATATTTTGAAAGGCTTTAAATCGCTAAAAATTTTCTAAATTGCATGAAAATCTCTGATAATGCTTTCAAATCAGAGGAAATCTCTCAAAATCGGGTTAAATCTTTAAAATTCTATGATACAGTGGAGCGCAAAAGTTTTGGGCTAAGCACATTTTTGACTAAAAGCAGTTTTGACAACAAGCAGTTGCGAAAAATTAAATTTATACAAAATTTCAGTATCTTATTGAACTACAAAACTACAACATTTACATATTTTTAATGAAGTTTGTTGATAATTCCATTCACATTGTTTGTAACGACAGTGTTCAAAAATAATGGGCCACACTTATCCCATAGGTTCATAAAATAGTTAACGTTCATAAAATCAACATGAAAGTTATTATTCCGTTGCTTATTGACTAATACTTTGTAGCCATGCGCTTAGCAGCAATTAGGGATCGTCCACAAATTACGTAAGACGTTTTTGTTTTGTTTGAATAAAGACGAGCATAAAATTGCTGTGAAGTTGAGAAGGACACAACGATATAAACAAAAGAAAAACGTCTTACGTAATTTGTGGACGATCCCTTACAGCAGCACATCGTCGAGGCATTGAATCAACTAAGCGTTTAACGTAGTCTTTCGGTACTTTTTCCCATTCTTCCTGAAGAGTTCGCCATAAGTCATCCTTGTTCGAATGTTTCTTCATTCCAACATGTCTTCCGAGTATGACCCACAAATTTTCAATCGGATTTAGGTCTGGAGATTGAGCTGGATGATCCAGGCGCTTCACTTTTCGCCCTTTCAAAAATTCCTGAACCAGCTTCGACTTATGTTTCGGATCGTTATCTTGCTGGAAAATCCAATTTTTGGGCATTTTTCTTCTAGAATATGATAAAAATTTTTCTGCCCTAATATCTCGATACATAATTTTGTCCATGATGCCTTCAATCTTGTGCAGTGGACCTACTCCTTGCGAAGACACAGCGCCCCAAACCATGACTGATCCACGTCCGTGTTTGACTGTTGGAATTTGATACCGAGAATCGCATCTGGTATTTTTCGCAAGTTGTACATACTATACTTCTTATCATCATTTCCGAATAGATTGAACTTCGATTCGTCAGAAAAAAGTACTTCAGCCCACTGCTCCGGAGTCCAGTGTTGGTATTTCTTCGCAAAATTTAATCAGGTCTTCTGATTTTTCTTGCTGATCAAGGGTTTCTTAACAGTAACGCGTCCGAACAGTCCCATATCGTTCAAACGACGAGCCATTACATTGGATTTTAAATATATGAAGGTATCTCGTAATATTCAGAAAGAGTTCAAGGACTTTCATGGATTTTAAGGGGTTTTAAAGGATTTTAAGTGGATTAAAGGGGTTTCGAAAACCATGACTGAAACGACGTGCTCCTACTCACGTTGGCAAGGTTTTCATCGCGGAGTTCATTGGCAATTTCAGATGCTGTCTTCTTGACATCAATTGTTGATTTGCGTTTAATGATTTTGTCAACACGAATTGGCGTTTTCCGTGGTCTACCAGATCGTGGGAGGTCCAGTAGACTCTGGGTAGTACTGAATTTATCAATTAATCTATTTACAGTACTTTTACCAATTTTCAATGAGGCAACAAATTCACGAGAAGTCTTCCCTTGTTCAGAAAGATTTAACACAGCTTCCCGAATCTCATGGGTCGTATGTCTCGGCATTTTGACTTCAGAATGACTTGATCTGATAGGTTAAACAACTGACAAACGCGAGGAATCGAAGTTGTTACAATAGCATCGCTTCTAGAGATATCTGAACATAGTGGCCCAACACTTTTGCAAATGTCAATATGGAATATAATCGAAAAAAAAACAATGGAATTTTTTTTCAAAACTTGTTACCTAGCTTAATATTTGGTACAAATAGTATACATAATTCCCGCATCAATGGATTTTTACTCGAGTTCGCCTTTGAAGGAATAGATCAGAAAAAAAATGTGGCCAAAACTTTTGCGCACCACTGTATATTAGAAAACACTACTTTCACATTTCCTTTAATCTTTTCAATTCTAAGGAAATCCTACAAAATTCACGGATATAATTTGGAATCTTTTAAATCTCTTAAACGATGTCTTGCAGATCCGAGAGATTTTCGGAAATTTTTTCATATCACAAAATTCTTTAAGATTCTGTAAAATTATTTGAAATCCTTAAAATTGCCTGAAATCTTTGAAATTCGGAGAAAATTTCCTAAAATCCCAAAAAATCGGCTAAAATCCTTGAATGTCGTGAATTATTTCGAAATTTTACGAGATCCCTTGAAATATTTCCAAGCTATTATTATAATATTTGGAAATTATTTAAAATAAGAATAAATCTTTTGAAATTTTATAAAATCCTTTAGAATGCATGGATATATTTTGAAATTTCTGAAATCTCTGAAAATGCTTTTAAATCCCACGAAAAATTCAAAATCCTTTAAAATGTCTTAAAATACTTCCGAGTTTCCGTGAAAAATTTTGATATATCGCTTGCAATCTTCAAAATCCCATAAAAATTCCTTATATCCTTTTAAAATCATTTGAAATTCCTTAAAATCTCTGAAAATCGACTACAATCCTTGAAACTCCTCGAGATATTAAAAAACATTACGACTTTTATTTGAATCTTTCAAATAATTTCAAATATTCGAAAAAATTTAAAAATTAAACCTTTGAATATCTGAGGAAATCCTCTAAAACCCATGAGTATAATCTTTAATCTTTGAAATCTCCTATAATGCTTTCAAGTCCCGCGAAATTTTCGAAACCCCTTTAATCCACTTAAAATCCTTTAAAACCCCTTAAAATCCATGAAAGTCCTTGAACTCTTTCTGAATATTACGAGATACCCTCATATATTTAAAATCCAATGTAATATTCGGAAATCCTTTGAAATCCGGATGAATTTGTTAAATACCTTGAATTTTTAAAAATCCCACAAAAATACATTTTGATCTTTCAGAATCCCTAGAAACTCCTTAAGATGTCTGAAAAATATCTAAAGTCCTTGAAATTCAGTAAAATATCTTGAAATGTTTCCAGATCCCTTGAAATCTTCAAAATCCATTTCAATATTCGTAAATACTTTGAAATTCCATTAAACCTTTTGAAATCATGGGAAATAATCTAAAATCCATGGATATACGTTTTAATATTTGATATCTCTTAAAATGCTTTCAAGTCCCGTGAAATCTTTGAAGTCTTTTAAAATGCTTCCAAGTCCCGTAAAATTTTCGAAATCTCCTTAAATCACTAAAAATCATTTCAAATTCCTTAAAATCTGTGGAAATCCTTCAAAACCCTTAGAAAACGATCAAAATCATTTAAATATTTTGAAATATTACAAGATCCTAACATGTCTTTAAAATCCAGTATAATATACGAAAATTCTTTGAAATTAAGATAAGTTTGTTAAATTTCTTGAAATGTTCAAAGTCCTATAAAAATCCCTTTTAATCCTTCCGAATCCGTAATAATCTCTTAAGATTTCTAAAAATAGTGTAAAATTCTTGAAAATCTGTAAAATATCTTAAAGTATTTCCAGATCCCTTGAAATTTTCAAAATCCATTATAATATTCGGAAATCCTTCGAAATTTCGTTAAAACTTTTGAAATTTTATGAAATTTTCTAAAATCGATGGATATACGTTGCAATCTTTGAAATCTCTTAAAATGCTTTCAAGTTCTGTGAATTTTTTGGAAACCCTTACAATCTCTCAGTCTGTTAAAATCTCTTAAAATTTGCAATTTTTAGAAATCTTTAAAAATATTATGAAATTTCTTCAATTCTTTCAAAACATTCGTAAATCTCATTGGTAATTCTTTAATATTATGTGAAATCTTTTTCAACCCTTTAAATCTTTGAAATCCCATGCAATCTTTTAGAATCCATGAAAATCGGCGTAAAAGGTGACTTTGAACTTCACAAATCAAATACCTAAAACAAAATCAAACACAAATTAAATCAATTAATCAGCAACACAGCAGTACGATTGCAGCTCGACTTTCGAACGTTTCTTGAGTAGTTTTCTCTATTTTCTTCTTCGGTCCTATTCCTTCTATCTGAACGTGTTGTACCGTTTTTGTGGGCCTTACACGAGGCAACTCCACACTAGGGGCATGTGCTCAACGATAGTTCGATTGAATTCCTAGCGCCAAAAAGTAGATTTAATTATCGGCGAAGGGATGCAATTAGCTTTTTGTACATTCCGCCCCCTCCTTTTCTCCGAGAGTTCACGTAGATTCAAGAGAACTCCGACTCAAAGGGGATTCTTGCGAGAATTAAATGTCAATCAAGCGTGACGTTCATTAAGCTGCGCTGTTTGTTTTCGCTTTTTTTTTCTTTTGTAGGGAAAAGAGAGAAAGAATGAGAGGTCGGTCGATCACACGTTTTTACCAACACCGATAATTGCCCCTGCATATACTGGATTTATCGGCCATGATTGCACACAAAAGCATTACTTTTTCATATTATTTGTAAAAAGTTCTACAAGGCGACAAGGCCTCCGTGTGAAAAATAAGCAAGAAAAACGAACAAGCACTTTTGTGCCTTTTGTATGTAGAACACGTAAAAGTAATTAAAAAACTTAACGTTTGATTAAACTTCACTTTTTATTGTGTTTAATTAAAATTATGGTATATACTTACGAAAAAAACTTTATTGCTTTCTGAAAGAGGAAGGTTTGTAGTGACTGAAATTTTCAAATCTACTTTTTTCACTTATTTTGATTTAATTCGACCCCTAGAGATTGAAAATACAATTGTCAAAAAATGTCTGTATTTATGACATTGAAAAGTTGTTTTGTTTGTGAGTTTACAGATTTTGAAACAAAATTTTACCTTATTTGTATGAAAATTTTTTTCTTATATTTAAAATGCAATAGTAATGTATATGAAATATTTGTTCACATTTTCGAGATACATCAATTGGCCAACTAAAGAACCTTTATAACCTACTATAACCAACAAGTACTATTTTTAAATCTTCTGACCAAATTACTTACTTTGTTTATAAGAGGATTGTAAAGAAAACGATACATATTTCTACGAAGAAGACTTTTGTTTTCATTTGAAATATTACACTTCCTTAAGGGTGTTGGTTCAGTCCGTCTTTGCATTTTTTTAATAGATACGGTACTGATTCCATATATATTTTTTCTGAAGGATTTGTGTACAAAAGAAGGAAAACTTGTCGAATATCCAGCGTTTTGCAAGATCTTCGGATCAATACAATGTTGAAATATCAAAACATTTGTTGAGGAAATGATTATTTTCCCGACAAATATGAATTTTGCGAAAGATAGAAACCAGCGGGTAGCAGACGGCAATATTTGAAAGATTAGAATCGTTTGCTAATTTATTTTTTTACTCACAATTTCGACATAATAGAAGAATTATAGAGACTCACGGCTCTTCCAAAGGGCTAAGTCTTGAAGCTGGTGTCCCCAAAGGTTGCTAAATACGTTGCAAAATGGAGCAAAAAGCAGAGAGAACTGACATGCCCTTCTGTGTTTTTGTAACTGCATTTGGGATAAACCACCAAGCTAGCTGTTACCTTCACTTATGGACATAGGAAACAAGGGACTAGGCATGCCATTGCGGGGGTGATGCAATGGGGGGGGGGGGGAAGGTCCGCCACCTTTTGATGTCCCGCGACAAACATGGCAGCGCCCACATGTTTATATTTTCATGCACAGTTTGTCGGCAAAAATGTTCGCGCGCATAATCAAATGGCACATCGTAAGATGGCGGCTCTCCCCACTCATGAAATTTTCCCCCCTACCGTGGATTCAACCCCGCTTGGCAAGTTAGTTTGGCATGCCCAGTCCCGTGTTTCCTATGTCCATGCCTTCACTCTATACGCGGATCGGGGCGCCCTTCTTTATCGACCGTGGGTCAAGACTACAATTCTCAAAGGTGAAAACCTCTTCTGGGACATTGACTTTTTGATAAGACTATCATCAATCGATATTACTTCAAAAATAATAAGACACGTGCCCGGATTTTGTGGTCCCTTGTAAGAACTACAAGCGTTTGTAAATCACATTAGACAAGGATGCAGAAACTCTATCGGTTCGCGCGCACGAACTCCTGTGGGTTCGAGCCTTTTTCTCAACTTTTTTTTTCGTATTGTAAACATGTCAAGTAATAATTTTTAATGCTTTCCCAGTGAATAAATTATTTTTTTGAGAAATATTACTGGGAATGTAAATAGCCAAGGTTGCAGGAACTGTACCGGATCACGCGCATGGGCTCCCATGAAGCTCCGTTAGCCCAGTGGAAATAAGTCTCACTGGTAACCACGCCGTCATGGGTTTGAATCCTTTTCTCAACTTTTTTTTCGTATTGTAAACATGTCAAATAATAATTTTTAATGATTCCCCGGCGAATAAATAATTTTTTTGAAAAATACTACTGGTAAATAAATATCATGCAGAAACTTATCGAATAATTTATTTGTATAATCGTATTTTTTTTTACATTTTTGCGGGTGATAATCGTCATGGATTGTCACGTAGCTCGGTGATGCAATGTTCACTGCAGCGACGGAAGAAATGTGAATCAGCCAAAGATTAGGCAGTTTTCAATTGGGAAATAAGAACAAAAAATATAAATACAATTTCCCACAAAATATTGAAATTGACTTTTTTTGCAAATAACATCTGCAAACGCATAAATTTGATAAATAACACAATTTATGATTGTATGTAAATTTGTAAATTTATCCAGTTTGAAATTATAACTGGATTGTAAATTATAAATTCATGAAGTTACCCAGGAATAATTTTCAAAATTACAAATTTGGAATTCGCAAAGTTTTGATGACAGTGCTGTCTCTACTATTAGGTATTTTCAGTTAAACCATCAGCTAACTTCACTTTGTTGAAAGCTGAGGATATTTCCGCAATATCTTCGTAAGGAATAATAATTACTATAATCTTATTATGTCATTGAAGAGTTATTAACAAATAAAGCCTATTTTTTAAATTTACTGATATAGAAAAAAAAATTTACGAAGATATTAGCAAATCATGGTAAAATTGGACCGAATCCTATGCATATGGTCCATTTTTTTGCCCTCAGTAATTAACGAACTGAAGTTAGCTGGTGATTGAAATACACTGTTAACTGTATTTCGGATTAGTACCTTGAGCCGTCTACCGTTAATGAAAACTTGAATTGATAATGCGGAAAGCGCTATTGAACAGAAAGAAGAAAGATTTGTTAGAGAAGTAAGGTTAGAACGACAGTAAAAAAATCCACCTTACCTACTGTTGTTCAAAACTGCCCTTCCTATAAAATCTAATATTTTCTCTTCAATAATGCTTTCCAACTTTGCAGTTCATCCTTTTATTAAGCTACAATCCACGTCCCATAATTGTCTCGCTCATTTTTATCATTTTATTTAAAAAACTGTACTATGCTTAATTTAAGTTTAAATTTCACGGGAACTTATGAAACTGCGCTAGTGCCTCCAAGTAAGCGATAAACTATCTCATTATCGCGAGTTAATAACATTTTATGCAAAGATGAAACAAAACTCCAAGGTTTTCTGATTCATACTTCTAATGAGCAAAAACCAGTCTTTCCATTGAATACCGCGTGGTCGCCTTAGCAGAAAAGCCATACCAGATAAAACCCAAAAAATGTTTAAATAAAAATCTCTAGATTTTGGAAAAAACTGATTTTTTGTAATTATTAAAGTGAATAGTTTAAAAAATAAAAATTGTATACTAAACAGTTTTCAATTTAGAACTTCACACTTTAAAATCAGAACTGCACAAAGTACACCGACTGGCACCCAAGTTTAGGCCCTGAGGGAACCTTATAAGAAAATACAACTATTGTATAAGTGATTGTTTTTTGGTTGAGAAGTCTCCCATCATATTTTATTTTTTAAATTCATTTCGTTTGATTGAAAATTTATATATTTTTCCGGTCAAATATTGATCATCACTGCAACACTGTTCCAACCCTGGTTGCTGACCAATCTCTCTAGCAAGCACCCCAAGTGAAGATCCTCACAAAGTTGTCATGTGAGGTTCCCCTCTTGGTTCCATTAGGCTCCAAGGTCTTTTTTTCAGGCCTCATTAATTCTACTGACTCTCTTTTTATTAACTATTTGCCACCATACTTTTCTGTCCTGGCATACTTCTCTAGCTTCTTTTACGTCCATGCATTTTTTCATGCAGACTCTCGTGTTTCGGTGGCTTCTTATGTCTCTTCTAACTAGGATCTCATTCACACATTCTAACAATTCTTTCCGCGGTCTGCCTCTGGGCACACGGCTATTAACATTACCTTAATACACTTATTTCGTTAGTTATTTATTTAGCATTCTCTCAACATGCGCGAACTATCTTAACCGATTTCTTTTCCATGTGTCTATCAAAGTCTCTTCTGCACCAAATTCTTTAAGAATTATCTCGTTACTCATTTTGTCCATCAGAGTTTTCCCGCATATTATGCGCACGAATCTTATGTCAATTGCGTTAATTTTACTGTTATCTTTTTCTCGGTAAGTCCAAGTCTCGCTACCGTATAGTACAGTCGGTAAAATATTGCATATTGTTTCCTCAGTCTTTCCTTCAAACACCATAGTTTCTGTTTTATTTGTGTTAATGTTAAGGCCCTTGCTTATCATGCTTGCATTCAGCTTATTCAATATTCTTTGCATGTCTTTGATATACTCTACCATACAACCTTATCATCTGCAAACGCTAACCCACATACTCTTACTGTTTCGAGATCCACACCTTCTTCGACGAAAAGAGCCATTCTTAAGCACTTGTCCATGAATAATATAAATTACGATGAAGACATAATGCATCCTTCTCTAACTCCTTGAATAATATTAAAACAGGCACTCAATTTCCCATTCACACTTGCACTCGCTTTTATTTACTTCTATCTACCTTGTCAAAAGCTTTTTCTAGGTCAACAAATGCACAGAAAACTTTTTTTCCTACTCAAACTTTTTTCTGTGATTTTCCTTAAGCTAAATATTTGAACCGTGCATGACCTTCCTGACGTAAACATCCACTGGGCTTCCAAAATATTTTTTCCTTTTTTTTTTATTACACTATGAATAAGTATTTTTGAGTCTATTTTACTTATGATACTTAATAAGCTAATTCCTCTGTAATCATTGCAGTCGCTTTTATCTTCCTTTCTTTTGTATATTGGTACGATAATTGCTTTTTTACAATCGTCTGGGATGTCTCCCATCCTGAAACCTCAATTTATGAATTCGCACAGTCTATCTAGTATGTACTCGCCACCGTGTTTAAGCATTTCAGAGTTCATAAAGTGTACCCCGGCAGTCTTTTCGTTTTTAAAGTTCATTATTATATCCCTAACCTCAATGACTATTCTAGCCCACCGCAGTCTGGGAGATACAAAATCATTATCGGCGAGATGCTGCTTCGCTCTTTCATTCAAAATCAGACCTACTCTTTGCCTACCATGTGATTCACAATTTACTCCTGACCGTATTACAAATCCGCGCTTCAACACGCCGTTTTCTATGTTTCTACTTTCGCATTCCTTTTTCTTTGTTTCAGGTACACATAAAATATCTAATTTCCGTACGT
Organism: Belonocnema kinseyi; assembly: GCF_010883055.1. Classification (NCBI taxonomy): domain Eukaryota; kingdom Metazoa; phylum Arthropoda; class Insecta; order Hymenoptera; family Cynipidae; genus Belonocnema; species Belonocnema kinseyi. The sequence continues at coordinate 62,104,625 of NC_046665.1, forward strand.
GCATATTTTCTCGTAATTCTTTTGCCTTGAGATCATACACCCCCCTAGCATCCTAAAAAACCAGTCTCCATTCGTCGTCTGCAACTTGACCTTTACATTTACCGTGTGAGTGCCTTTTGTCAATTAAAGTTCCAGTACTTTCCGAGGCTATTTTATAGTTAGAGAAGGTCACCAACCTTCAGCAGCGTTGTATTAGATGGGAGTTCATATGATCCCATCTAATAATATCGAGCCGCCCCCTGACACACACACACACACACACACACACACACACACACACACACATGCATATACAGAGTGCCTAAAAAGTCCCGGGACGGTTGGATATTTCCTCAGGTAAAATATTTTTCAAAAAAAGTGAAGGTCATTCCTGAAGTAAATTTCATCAAGGAATTCAATGGTGACCTTCATTTCGACCTTGAAGTTGACCTTTATGGCTTTTTAAAGGTCAACTTTATTTTTATAAATGTAAATCCCCTTTTTTACATCTGCAATCGATAGAACGGAAAATTCTACGTTCAGATACGTACTCAAGTCATAGGTCAATTGTAACGTTCAAGCTCAGTTAGCGGTTATTGGAAATTAACAAAGTTTTCCAAGAGGCCAGTATAATTCCTGAAGTAAATTTCAACGAGAAATTCATTGGTGAGCTTTCTATTGATCTTGGTTACAGCGTTTTCAGTATTGTAACATCATAAGGAAATCTTTCAGTAAAAATTCCATGTGTTCTGGTGAGAGTTCTGTTCCTCCCCGAAGAGTTATACAGTCCTATACCGCTTTTCAATACCTAAGTCAATACCTAAGGCGATACCATAACTCCTATACCGTTTTTCCATACGAATATTACGAATCGAAACTAAATTTACGTATTACGTGTACAACTTACTATCTTTCGCTAAAAGATTATTATGGCGCAAGCTAAACTTTCGAATCGAGAAAGGATATCTGCATTAATGATACGTGGTCTCAAAATCAACAATTGAAAGAACCTTAAGGCGCTTTATGAATCATGGATCTATCATGGACCTTCAGAGAATTGGTCGGCCAATATCTGCAGGATCGGAGGACATGCAGATGGACATAGCCCAAGCATTTGTTAGAAGCCCACAGCGTAGTTTACGTTGAGATAGTAATGAGCGTGACGCTGCTCCTGAGACAGTGCGAAATACTTTAAAAAGCATTAATATCCATCCTTACAAAGGTCATCTGGCAAAAGAGCTCAATGAGGACGATCCTGATCGTCGGGTTGAATTTGGTGAAATTATGATGGACAGAATTGATAGAGATCCTCTTTTCTCGTAAAATACAGTATTTTCAGATAAATCTACTTTCACTTTAAAAGGTGAAGTCAGCAGGCAAAATTGTAGATATTGGTCCGACACAAATCCTGATTTGATCTTGGAGAATCACACACAATATCCACAAAAGATTAATGTTTGGGCCGGTATCTTAAATGATACATTCATAGGCCCTTTCTTCGTCGATGGATCTGACGCCTCTCGACTATTTTCTTTGGGGTTATTATAAGAGCAAAGTATACTCAGCGCAACCGCAAAACTTAGATAATTTGCAGAATCGAATTCTGCAACAGACTACTTTGATTGATAGGGAGATGATTCGTAATGCTGTAACTCATTTTTACAATGGTAACGCTTTTTGTCAAGAAGCTCAAGGTTTTCAGTTCGAAAATCTTCACTGAAGCGTCAGAGGCAAGGGGACTCACGCTAATCAAGCACCTTAAAGCGAACAGAATTTACTACGTATACGTCGTTGGTCCTGGGTAATGCTAAACGAAAACGTAAATTGCTTGGAAAAAACCTTGAAAAAACCTTTAAGGTCATCACCAAGATCAATACAGAGCTCATCAATGAATTTCTCGTTGTAATGTACTTCAGGAATTGCACTGACCACTTGGAAAACCTTGTTAATTTCAAATAACCTCTAACTGACCTTGAACAGGCCTATGAAGGTCAACTTCAAGGTCAAAATGAAGGTCACAATTGAATTCCTCGTTGAAATTTACTTCAGGGATAACCTTCAGTTTTTTGAAAAATATTTTACGTGACCAAATATCCGACCGACCCAGGACTTTTTAGACATCCTGTATATTGAAAATTTGTCATGACGACAACCGCAGGATTCCACCGACAGTGGGTGCTAATCTGAAAAATGGCACCTGTTCCCAGCAACAGCGCGGTAAATTTTCAGCAATAACGAAGTCTTACGACCGTGAGATAGATGGTTACAGTCTGTAACGGAATCAATACGACGATCCGTGAAATGTTTCGTGCACCCTGAGAACATGGAGTGATCCTAGGACTACGGCCTTCTGCATTTTTCCCGGAAGTGTTTTAGCATATTGTTGACACGCAGGGATGCTTCTCTGGCTATTAACGAAACACATCTTTGCACCTCCAAAAGCGTCGATGTTAAGGACGATTAGTTTAACAGAATAATTCGGGTACAATCGTTGCAACTCCTTTATTAGGTCTCTATACCTCTTTTTCTTTTCATTCTCCTTGGCTATGATGTTTTTATCAGCTGGTGCCAAAAATTCGATAATAAGCAGAGTTCGCTTCTCGAAGTCAAGAAGAAACATGTCTGGCCTCGAGTCTGCAAAAGAAACGATTGTCGAGGATATAAAGTTCCAGTATATGCAGCACTTCCCATTCTCGAAAATTGACTCGATTTCCCTAGGAGCATTTAGAGGATTGATATTAAGGTTAATGCCGTAAAAGTGACAGAGATGGTAATAAAGCACTCGTAGTGCCGGATTGTGCCTTTGGATGTAGGTCGTTCCCGCATGAGTTGGACAACTAGATAGTATGTGCGCTAAATGCTCGGGGTGTGCATGGTATGCCCTGCAGCTATTATAGGGAATGTTTTGGCTCAAAATGTGGCGACGGTATGTTAAGGTAGAAATGACACCGTCTTGGCATGCCAAAATGAAACCCTCCGTACCAGACTTCATTCCGGGCGATTTAAGGAAGCAAACCTTAGCTCACACGACATGGACTGATCCGCAACATTTCTGTGGAATATGCCGTGCAGCCTCTTATTGAGGAGCTGTTCACAAAAGTTTTTCTCTTGTGCTTTCTTAATCCGGGCTTTCAGGAGTGAGTACTCGAGATAAATAAGATTTAATGCATTTAGCTCCCCCCTAATACTGAGGTTGAGTCCGAGTGTTTCAGCAGCTCCTCCGCTGATTTGTACAGAACCGCTCCTTCGCCCACTTCTTCGTGATTCCTGACCATTCTAAGAAGATTGTCTCTTCCATTTGCGACTCTATGTGTTGTACCCTGAATAATCCTGTTGTAAAGACATTCAAGACTCAATATTCCGCGACCACCTTGACGGCGTGCGATGTACAGTCGCGGAACAGAAAACTTAAGATGCATGCTTTTGTTCATGTGCATAACCTTTCTTGTCCCGATATTAAGGGATCTGAGCTCGTTCTTTGTCCATGGAACTGCTCCAAATGAATAGAGTACTACCGGGATGGCGAGCATGTTCGTTGCAGATACTTTTTTCCTTGCCGACAGTTCGGAAGATCAAATTTGCTGGATGAGACGTTTGTATCTGCTTCGGAGAGTATCCTTTATAGATGTCACATCCTGAATGCGGCTCTTTGGCACGCCTAGGTATGTATAAGTCTCTCCAGCGCAAAGGTGTCGTATAGCGCTTCTATCAACCAGCTCAGGATCTTCAGGGATGCCATTAAGTTTTCCTCGCTTCAAATAAACCTTGGTGTATTTGTCTAACCCAAATTTCATTTAAATTTCCTTAGCATATCGTTCGACAAACACTAGAGCTAGAGGTATTTGCTCTTTGTTTTCAGCATAGATCTTAAGATCGTCCATGTAAAATACATGAGTGATCTTGTACTTTCCATCTGCAGGTTTGCCACACAAGTACCCATCGGAATGGCGAAGTGCTAGAGATAGTGGCAATAATGTAAGGCAAAAGAGGAGTGAGCACATGGTCTCGCCCTGAATGACACCTCTCTGAAAGGTGATCTTGTTAGTTGTCACACGATTTTTGCCAGATAAGATAGTAAATCTGGTTTTCTAAAGCGGCATCAATCTCTCTATGCACCTGATGATTTGCGGATGAACCTTTAAGCTTTCCAAAAGACAGATGATAAGTCTATTAGGGTCGAGTCGAAAGCTTTCCGATAATCAATCCAGGCCATCGGTAGGTCACGATGGTAGAATGCTCCTTCTTTGCAGACACATCTATCGATAAGAAGATTCTCCCGACATCCCGCTGCGCCTTTCTTTGAGCCTCGTTGTTCATACATTTCTCGCCACACAGGTTCAATTGCCTGAACAATCCTATCATGTAGAATAGCTGTGAATATCTTATACAGTGTGTTCAGACAAGTGATTGGCCTGTAATTCTTTGGGTCAGCTAAGTTGCTTATTTTCGGCAGGAGTATTGTGCGTTCTTCCACCAACCACTCCGGAATGGGATGTTCCAACTATAAATATGAGGTGAAAATACGGGCCAAATGCTGATGTGTTGAAGGAAACTTCTTCCACCATAAGGTCTTGATACAGTCCGGTCCCGGTGCGGAATAGTTCTTCATCACTCTCAATACTTTTTTCATCTCCTCGGTAGTGATGGGTAGGCATTCTGGATCAGGTGTTATGAGGACATCACACA
>NC_046665.1:62109389-62129997 GCF_010883055.1 Belonocnema kinseyi
GTTTCATCTGAGAATGAATTTGAAAACATGGAATCGAAGCCAAAAAACAAAACCTCCTCCACCAATTATTGTTAAATCCGAGATCCAGGACCTGCAAGCACTTCTAAAAGCATTGAAATCAAGGATGGAAACCCCACCTATCTTCAAAGTAAACAACCGTACCTATACCTTAAAGCCCCACAATATGCAGGAACACGCAGCCTTAGTGCAGATATTCATGAGCAATAAACTTAATTCCATACGTATGCAGCAAACGACAGAATGCCACTCAAAATGGTCATTAAAGGATTGCCTGACCTCCCTATCCAAGAGATCGTCGACGACTTGGATGAAAGGGGTCTCAGGTGTAAAATGCATTAAGGTGAAACAGAAGACTGATTCCAAGCAAACTCATTCATTATTAATGATCTCACTTCGTCTAGACACAAATGTTGGCACTATCTATAAAGTCAAATACATCCTCCATGTTAAATTCAAAACTGAACGTTATAGGAATCTGATTGGTGTCACTTAATGCCATAGGTTCCAGGGGTTTGGGCATGGCACTTCACAATGCAACCATCTCCCAAAGTGCGCCAAGTGCGTCAGACCACATCTCGCCAGCAGTTGTGAAAAGGACACATACAGCCTACCAGCCTATGCAAACTGCAAGGGATCGCACGTCGCAATCATCAGGAAATGACCATCGTACGTCGAGCACATCAACTTAATCGAGCTGAGAAAAAACCAAGGTAAAGGGAGACAATTAAAGTCGTTATTAGTATAAGTAGCGAAATTCAATCTCTAATAGCGCATGCGTTTATCCGGCACTCGTTTTCTCCAAGAGCACTCCGTTCGCTCCTTCTTACTTCTTCCTTCTCCCTCCGACCTGCTTTGATGCAGATCGGAGTGCACCAGTGCAGGATAACCGAATACGCTATAAATGAACAAATTGATCTCGTCGAATTCCTACCTTTAATGCAAACCCTAAATAAATCACTGTCAACTTGCAAAAGTAAAATCGAAAAATTTACAACAATGACTCAAATACTGATTGAATATGACTCTGATGCAAGGCAGACGTGATAGATTATTTACCTCATACTAGAATGCTAACGGACTAACTCAAAACATTCTAGAAGTCATTGAATTTCTGCATACGCATGACATTGATATTATTTTGATGAGCGAGACCAAATTCAAAAACAATCCACAGTGCAAAATCTCTGGTAATAATGTAGTTAAGAAAGATAAAACTAATAATAGTGGGGGAGGGGTATAGTCATTTTAATTAAAAAAGACATAACCTTTCACAAAATTGATACAAATACACATAATCTTGGAGGTGTGAATATTAAACTGAAAAATAACCTAATCATTATTTCAGCATACTCTTCACCTCAATCTAATCGAATTACATTAGATCTTGAGAAACTTTTTTCATTATGGACCAAACTCCTGATATCAGGGGATTTTAACGCCAAAAACACGGCATGAAATTTTAGTTCAAACAATGAGAATAGTACATTTTTATTTAATTATATCAAGAGCCACGCCTATAATCTTGAATATCCTTCCGGTTATACATTGTAACCAAATAATTATTCAGCATCTCGAGCACAGTTGATATTGCATTAACCAAAAATATTCATAACCTTGTCAGCATTGAAACAATGAATGAGCTTCACTCAGACTATACTTAAAACAAAAGAGGATTTAGACCAAAGTGTTAATAACTTAACAACCCTTATCGACAGAGCAATCTCGAAAAACAGCCCACTAATTAGGCCTTTTGATCATAAAGTATTGACAGCGCCTCATATTATAGAATTAATGAAGGACAGAAACAAAATCAGAAAAGCGTGGAAAACAAGTAGGGAACCATACTTGAAAAATATTGCGAACAGGTTGACTAAAAATATTAAACGGGAACAAACTGCATATAGTAACAATAACTGGTGTAATAAATTAAAAACCGTAAAAGCTAAAGATAACTCAGTTTGGAATCGCTGCAACGCATTACCAACTCTGCATGGCCCAAGAGGCCTAGTTCAGGATGTGATCACGCAATGCTTTCGAAGTGCAGACCGATAATCGACAGTGGTGCCATCAAACGAGCCCGCAGGTTTTTAAGATAAGATAATAGATGCTTGAGGTTATATCCAGATGATTTGTAGATACTGTAAAAAAAACTTAATAAATTGAAAAAACCAATAGAAAAACAAATAAAAATACATAAATAATTACCGGAATAATTATCTATATATGTCTGCTTGTTTTTCTCTTGCATTTTTCATTAAAACATGTTCTAAGGAAAAACGAAAGATGATAGAAGTATGCTTGAAAGCGGTTTTCATGAAAATTTTGTAATCATTTCCGACAGCTTTGATGGAAATGAGTATCTAAATATGCTCGAACCTCCCTACCGTAATGAGCCGCTGCTCCGTCCTGCTGGAAACAAATATTTTGAAAATTATCGCCTGTAATCTCCCTTATTCTTGGTACAATTTGGTTTCTGAGAAACTCTTCATATGAACGGGCATTGAGATTACCATCGATGAAGAAAGGGCCTATTATTGAATCATTCAAGATACCGGCTCAAACATTAATCTTTTGTGGATATTGTGTGTGACTCTCCAACATCCAGTCAGGATTTGTGTCGGACTAATATCTACAATTTTGCCTGTTAACTTCTCCTTTTAAAGTGAGAGTGGATTGATCTGAAGAAAAGAGACTCTCTATCAATTCTGTTCATCATAATTTCACAAAGTTCAACCTGATGATCAGGATCGTCTTCATTGAGCTCTTATACCAGAGGATGGAAATTAACGCATTTTAAAATATTTCGCACTGTCTCAGGAGCAACGTCACGCCCATCACTAGCTCGACGCAAAATAAGGTGTGAGTTTTTAACAAATGTTTGGGTAAAGTCCATCTGCATCTCCTCAGATCCTGCAGATTTTGGCCGACCAGTTCTCTGAAGGTCCTTGATAGTTTCATGATTCATAAAGCGCCTTACAGTTCTTTCAATTGTTGATTTTGAGACATGATTTAACCCTTCTCCATTACGAAAAGTGCGATTAAAAAGCAAATAAACTTTATCATAAGATCGAACTCAATCTCCCCATCCACACATCATTAATACAGATACCCTCTCGCGTTCCGAAAGTTTAGCTTGCGCCATAATAATCTTTTAGCAAAGAGAGAAAGTTGTGCTCGTAATACGTAAATTTCGTTTCGATTCGTAATATTCGTATAGAAAAGCGGTATAGGAATTATGGCATCGCCTTAGGTATTGACTTAGGTATCGAAAAACGGTATAGGACTGTATAACTCTTTGGGGAGGAACAGAACTCTCACCAGAACACCTGGAACTTTTAATAAAAAATCTCCTTATGATTTTACAATATTCAAAACGCTGTAACCAAGATTAATACAGAGCTCACCAATAAATTTCTTGTTGAAATTTACTTCAAATTTAATCACACATACATACGGCGTGGAAAGAAAAAATCTTCTTCCAAGGCTTCCGTCCCATTAGTCTCTTTCCGGCTCTTAGTAAAATTTTCGAAAAAATGATTTTAAAGAGACTTCGGGACCATGAATGTAAATACAAGCAAATAATACCTGAACAATTTGGCTTTCACCAAACATAGCACAATTCACTAATTACCTAGACTGATTCATCATATAAGTACTAATATAAATACCCCTTTATATTTAATTAAAATTACCATTAGCTACATGCATAACAGGAAATCTCAAGTACAGGATAATAATACTTATTCAAATTGCCATTATGCCAAGGCTGGTGTTCCGCAAGGGTCCATACTTGCACGAAGATATTTTATTTATCATGTTAGCGATATACCTTCGACCAAAGACATCAGAAAGGTTATGTTCGCCGACGACACGGCTATCTTTGCAACTTCTTTCCAAAGGGATATGTCTATTTAATACTTACAAAGACATGTAGTGGTTTTAAAAAAATATTTCAAAATATGTCAGCTCAAGATTAATGCTAAAAAGACTTAATTGATAGTATTTTCGAATAGAAAGTGCAAAGGCACATCCTTAGCTATAAGCATGTTTAATCATAACGTTTAAATTAGTAAATCCGTTAGTTACTTCGGCCAACACCTAGATAAATTTCTTAATTTTTGAAAAAAAGTCACAGAAGCATGTAAGAAAGGATACAAATCCATAGGTACGCTCTACCCATTATGGTGTAAAGGTAGTGGCTAAAGCAATCTTTTCACCCATAAAATGGTGAAAATTGATCTTTTCAAATCGAAAATACTAATGATTGTATATAAATACGTACTATACTAACGATCTATTCTCAAAGTTTGCTAAAAAAAATAAAATAAAAGATTTTTTGAACATCCCCAGTTTTTTTCTAGTATTTTGTGTTCAGTATCTGCTTGTATGGGAAAGGAGACATTTATTTTGCGCTTCGCGCTCGATTATGTATTTACCTCGCGCTACGCGCTCGGTCTTTATATTTTCGCATATTCTTGCGCAAAAATGTTAAAATTAAGACTCAAAACATCCACCACTGTAATTCTGTGATTATGAATTCTCTTTCGTTAAAAAAACTTATCTCGAGCGTTTGAGCGCACCTACGGCACGCGACTCCACGCAATCGCACTCCGCGCTTAGTCTTTGCATTTCTTCCGCATTCGGGCACAGACCTTTTAATATCAAAGGTGAACGGACCGACAACTCTATTTTTTCCAACATGTCAACTTTTCTACATTATACACAAAACTTTTATGTCAATTATAATACATTTTTTATGTAGCTCTGCCAGGGATTCCTTATTGGAAAATTGCAAAATAAAAAGCAAATTGTATTTATCATGATTATTTTTGTATTTGTTTCTTATTTTGCTTTAAATTGTACCCTAAGCTGCTCTGAAACATGTAACATTTCAATATAATTACAATTCATAATATGCATAAAAATTAAATCATACTAATTTTTATTTCCTTGTTTTTATAATTTAAAAAAATTTTTAGTATTGTTTTTTACGATTAAGTAAAAACTACTGCGCATCTGCATAGGGTTTAATACAGGAATCTATATAGGGTCTTATATAGGAGCCTTTGTCCTCTTTCGTCTTTTCTGTGCTTTTTCCAAAAAGTTAATTTTTTAATTTTGAAGCTTATGTTTTACGATTAAAAGAAAATCTACTCGTCCTATCGAAAATGATTAATAATAAATTTATAGATCTTATTAGGCGAGCAACTGTTGTATGGTAATTTAAGTTCATAGCTTGTGTCGTTTTTTCAGACAAATTTAATATTTTTATTTAGAATGTTATTTTTTAGGACTAAAGCAAAAACTACGTGTCCTATTAAAATAGTCCTGTAGGGCTTTCAAAAGGCAAAGTATTTCTATTCTGGACTTTTTTTATATCATGCGTTGTTTGTCTTAAAATGTTCATTTTAGTTTTTTTTTTTGATTTTGAAAATGCTATAACATCAGTAATTTTTTATTTTTCGAAAAAAGTCATGGGGATAAATTGTTAAATTTTGTGAATGTCATGAATAACCGTACAGAGAATTTTTGAATTTTTAAAAAAGTGGTCTTAAAAATATTCAAAATGTGCCCACTTTTTGAATTTTCATCCAAAATGGCTGGCTAACAAACTTGACCTTTAGTTTAGGACACTAAACAAGTGTACCGAAAGCCAATCTAATAGATTAATTTTTTTAAAGATATCGTGTTCACAGAGAGACATACATACAGACAGACACATTCGTAAAAATTTGTTTTTCGGATTCAGGGGGTCTCAAAACGTGGACATTTGACAAAAACTGGGGGGGGGGGGTTAAATTTTACATAGATCTAATACCTTCTCTGATGAGAATGTAAAAATGACAATCAGAATACAAATATTAAATTATTGAATAATGAAAAATGAGAATTTGCTATTTAAAAAACAACTTTTCTTGAAGTAACAGTGGTTAAGGTTGACAAAAAAAATTTTTCACATATAAAAAAAATGTTGAAAATCAATATTTCACTAAATTTAAACAAATTCAATAGTCAATAGTAAAAAATCGAAACAAAAAAAAATTAGCAAAAAATTTTGCGAGCAGAAATCGAGCCCAAACTCTTCGGTTACTAATTCGGACTCCTACCGCCTTTTTTTAATCAGTCCATATTAAGATAGATTTAGTTTTTTCGAATATTTCAAAATTTTGTAAACACACTTTTTCGAAACTGGCTCGTTAATCCTAGAAAAAAGTAACTATTGAACTCTGATGATAATACAGATTTTTCTTGAAGAAAATAACTATCTATAACTAATTAAAAACAATTATATAAATAAATTAATATGTCAATAAACTAGTTTATAAGTATGAAACAAGAAAATACTAAATAATACGTTACATAGTGTAAGTGATTAAAAAAAATTAGAATTTTCTTCGACCTTCAAATAAAAACATGTTTGTATATGATTATTAGTTGTTTACTTAATTTGCAAACTGTCTTTTACAAAAAGTATTACTTGTGGAATTCGTTGACTTTATCATTTATTCTAATTATTATAACTTTTCACGTTGTTTAAAGGTAGAAATATTGCTTAAGAAACTGAACATTGCTTAAATAATTCAAAATTGCCTTAAAGATAAAAAATACTTCCAGTATTTCCTAAATGTTTCATTAATTAATGAAAATAGTAACCTTTTATGATTTTGTGAAAAAATAAATGATTTAAAAACGAAAAATCGTTTAAAAAATGAAGAATAATATAAAGTAACATATAACTATCAAACTTCTTATACTTGTTCATTCTTGCCAAAAAAGAATAACTGTTCGTGATTGTCTGTAAAAAAAGTTTGTTTAAACAAATAGTACTTAGTTGTAAAATACTTTGAAAGTTATGTATTACCGAATAATAATCATTTATGGCAAAACAAGTTTCAAAAAGGTTCTCTTTGGCATGAATTGAAAATAAAATTGCTATTTGTAATTTTTTGGTACTTTTTTCGAGCACATCATAAGAACATTGGGGTGTCTAAATTAAAAGTTATTAAGTGTAAATTATTGGTGGAATAATCATTGAGATGACGTGATTACACTTTAATGAATAAAAAGTAATTCATTCATTTCATCATTAATTTAAGATACTAATGTATGTAAAATGTTAAATTAAATTTAATTAATAGTTGAGGAACTACACGTGTTCATTACAGTGGCTCAAAAAGGGTTTTATTTTTCAGAGGGGAACGATCCCCCAATTTAATTCCAAATTAGTCTGTCTGTTAACACGATAAATTTTGAACAAATTAAGCTCTGTACGATTATTCATAGCATTCAAAAATTCGAACAATTTATCCTAATGACTTTTTTTAACAAATCAAAAATTACCAGAGTTATAGCATTTACAAAATTCCGAAAAACACGAAAATGAACTTTTTATGCCAAATATCGCGAGATATGAAACAAATTCAAGATAAGAAAAATATTGCTTTTTGAATGCCCAACAAGATGATCATATCAACTTTTCGAAGTGCCGTGCAAAATAAAAATTTCAAATTTTGACAGCATACAAAATAATGAAAAATCCACCACAACTTTTGTCTTTTAATTTCTTTTCCGTCTCGTGTGTGGGGTTTCAATAAATTTAAATTATCATGTTTTGGATGCTTTTTTAATGATTCAAACTGAAAACAGAGCTATGAAAAAACTATTCGTGACAAATAAATCATTTTTACATTCTTATCAGAGAAGGTATTAGATTTGTATAAAATTTGACCTCTATAGTTTTTGTCAAAAGGTCCACGTTTTGAAAACCCCTAAATCGGAAAAAAAGGTTTTTATGAATGTGCCTATCTGTATGTCTATCTGTCTGTCGTTATGTCTGTCTTTATGTCTGTCTGTCTGTCTGTCTGTGAGCACGATAACTTTTTAAAAAATTAATCTATTGGATTGGCTTTGTGTACACTCTTTTAGTGTCCTAAGCTAAATGCTAAGTTCGTTAGTCAGACATTTTGGATAAAAATACTAAAAGTGAGCCCATTTTGAACATTTTTGAGTACACATTTTTTCATGAATTAAAAATTCTGTATACAGCTGTTCATAGTACCTTAAAATAAAAATGTTAGTTTTCGATAGCCCTACAAGATTATCATATCAACTCTTTATACATTTTTTCGAAAAATTCAAATATTGACCGCACGAAAACTAATTATACATCAAAAATTGCATTTTACGGTCAAACTATGCAAGATAGGAGAAAAATGATAAAACAAAAATTGTGCGCCAAAAAAATATCTACAAATTTGTAATTAATCACTTTTTTATGGGACACGTAGTTTTTGTTTTATTTATAAAAAAAACATTCAAAATACAAAAATTCAATTTTTAGACACGCGACACAAGCTAAGACAAAATAAATAGATAAAATTTTTTCACCAATGAAAGTTACGAATTATAATAATATACATTTATGGGAATGATATACAATTTCAGGGATAAAGTCGTGTCCGAAGCACGAGATACGTGATGAGAATATGTTCGTTAAAGCCGAAGAAATGTTAATAAAAGAAAATTCACAATCGCCAAATTACTGTTGTCGATTCTTTCACTTTTAGTTTTAAAAAGTCTGTGCAGAAAGATCGAGCGCTCTCAGTAATATTTAAGTAATAATTTTCATTAAATTTTTTTTTCAAAAAAATGTAACAAACAATGTTGATAATTATTCCAGTGAAGAAATATTAATAATTTTTAATAAAAAAATTATTTACATAAATTTCATTTGTTCAAACAATTGAAAATTAATGAACTAATGTTAATAAATATTCCACTAGATCAATAGTAATAATTTTTAAGGAAACAAACGAAATTTCACAGAAAATTGTTTTAAGAAATCCCATTTGTTTAAATAATAAAACATTAATTAACCAATGTTAATAAATATTCTACTAGGCTAATATTAATAATTTATAGAGGGAAAACCGAATTTTCGAGACCAATATAATAATTTTAAGTAAAAAAATATGAGAATACAGTGTTCAAAAGGTCGATTTCATGAAAAATTGACATTTTTGGTTTTAACGGTAGTTTTCAGGTACTTGTGGGGGTGTGTTAGGAGAGTTAAGCCCATATGTCTGATAGATGAAATTCTTCATTGGATAATTTTCTACAAGCCCCCATATTTTAACGTCAGATGTTTTCAAACCCTAACAAGTTATTCTAAAAACTCAAAAAAGTGATTTTTCCATATGCAGTTTACATGGGAAACTTTAAGTCAAAACCTATTAAAATAAACTAATAAATAAATAAAAAATTAGGGAATTTCTTTTTTCGGATTTGCAATAAAATGGGGGGATCATTGCCCTCTAGCATGCAAACAAAATTTGCCATGCATTTTTGGACCATCCTAGTGTTTATATATTAAAATTAGAGGCAAACGTTATTTAAGATATATTTGTGCTCTTAATGCATGATTATCTCCTGTAAATTTATTAACTAGCGTATGCTGTTCCCCCCTAGTTGTTATCACATTCTATTTCTAAACTAAACTTTTCCTGTTTGAAATACCCACGCAGAAAAAAGAACCTTACATTTTACTGAAAACCAAGTTAAATCTACCGATCTTCCTAGTACGGATATGGACAAAATGAAAGTTCAGTAAACGTTACAATTATAGGCAAATAAGTATGACTATCAATGATGGTTACTAGTACCGATTCTCAAGTGGTGCTGACCTGCTGAACGGTAGATTTTACCGATCCAGTCGCTATTCTGTACAGTTCCTGGATGCTGCAATTACGAATTATCATGTCACTTTAACGAATAATATAAAGAGATCTGAATTATGTTATCTGCGTAGACTACAGGTAAGACAGCATTATAAATTGTGAAAAAGTATCGCTAAAAAATAATTCATAAATAAGCGCACGGTTATTTCTTCTAAATATTTTCGGATATACTTATAATTAATCGTTATTTGTAAGTTATAATGCTTATAATACAATTAAAATTTCGCACGCAATGGGGGGATTCGAACGCATAAACCTAAGCACGGAAGTCAACAGTCTTAACCACTACACTAGTATACGAGTTGCGATCTGTAAAAAAATTTCGAAATGCATTGGTAAATGAGTGTGGTGATCTTGGGAACGACTTCTGAATACCGCTGAATACGCAACCATGCCATTGCGGGATACAAGAGAAGTTCTAGCATTCACATCATATCTATATGTCAGCTGAAACAGTCACGGAAAAAACACACGTCTTGCTCCAATAAACTCTCAAGTGTATGGAATCTGTGAGTAAGTTGTGCCATCCAAAATTGTATTATTATTTATAAAACCCCTTCCTTGCAAAGTGGGGATATGGAGTAATGTGACGACTGTCACAGAAATGTCAAAAAGGGATGTTTTTTAGGTGATGCAATCCATTTATTGCCGATTGCGTCGTGAATTCACCCGGTGCTCCGCGCGGATAGGTTGCGTTGCGACTTTAGGGACGAGTTAAGTAAACCGATCGGATCGGTAGCATGTACCGATCTTTCGGTAATGTGCACTGCATTACTATTGTAATCTCATTTCAGTGGATTTTACATGTCGTTCAGTATGTAATACGAGGGAATAGAGGTTTATTTTACTGAAGTATAACCGTTGAATTAACCTTAGTTTCATTGTGACATTTACGAAATGCTAAGTGATTTTGACATTTTCACCCCATTTTTAAGAGCAATTTATACTGTTACGGTTACAAGAAACCCTTTACAATTCTTGATAAGTAAATATTACATTTCTTTTTTTTGCGTGATGTTAACTTTAAAGGATTGGGCGCACTGGTTAATATTGACCGATTAAAATAAAAAAGAAACTTGAAATTTTCTTAGTTTGAAAGTAATTTCTTGTTCGTTCTTTATAAATTGAATGTCTTCAAATTGGATAGTTTCTTTTGCTTCCTATAAAACTCACATATCACAAATGACATTTCAGAATTGTTAGACTCTTCAAAAGCGAGTGGAAATTAAATATAAAGGGGCACAAAGGACGGTGAAAATTCTTTAAATTCCTTGCTTCAAATTTGAAAGTAATCAGACTTGTGTCGTTTCACTTCAAAGAATATTTAGATATCTATTTTATACTTTGGTCGTCTGGAATTTGAAACCTTGCCCCTTAGATTACTTGATTGTTCCAGGTATTTAATTTAAAAAAATATATATCAGACGCATTGAAAAACTAAAGGTCGAAAGTTTTAGACTAGTATCGACTTTAAGAAGAATTCTCATTTTGTAGTAAAAAATTATATTTTAATTCGCATAATATTTATTAGTATAATAATAACTCTTTGGGATGGCTTCACTGAAGAGCTTCAATACAAAATGTATGAAGCTAGTACGTCGGGTAATATTATTTGACGTAAAGAGCAAGGTACTTTATTTAGCAAAGAAAAAAGTATACGTTTCTTTTAGTCGTTTATCCTTTCAACTTTTATCTATTCAATGTAAGTTATAATGATATCAAAGAAACGACTTCAGTTTCCTTGGGTTTCACTTACCATTGAAATATATTCAATGCATCATTGAAGTCTCTCTAAATGTACAGAAATAAGAAACTAAGTTCACATTAGAAAATTATATCCTTCTATTTGGAAATTTTTTAAGTTAAGCAGATTTTCCAGAACTTTAAAACTGTTTAACTGGCTTATAACTCACTGTTTTGGATGTAACACCCTTATGAAAATATGTTATATGAAATTGAGTAAATTGATTTTCTCATAATTTCTCGTAATTATAAAAAATATTATAGAATTTGATTACAAGAAACTCAGTATAAAAATAAATAATGTTAAAATTTTGAAAATGAATTATTTATTTACTGTGTCATGGGGCTAGATTCCTACCTTACCAGCACTTTTTTATTTCCTAACATATTTTCGCACGAACCACCACATCGTCTTGAAAATGTAAGATACTAAATAAAAATCGCTAAGAAAGGTGGGTCTGGCCATAAATTTTTATAATTATGAAAAAAGTTTTTTTGCAATTTTTTTTTGCTATTTGGTTCCGTGACTCACTTAACACACGGCCTTAATTAATTCCTAGAAATTTCAGGGAATAAAAAAACTTATAGGGCTTTCAATGAATATTTAGGGCTTTTAAAATTTCATGCACGATTTTAAGGGATTTCTAGAGAATTTTGGGTAAATAAATAAATTAAATTTTAACGGATTTCATAGTATTTTAAGGTACTTCACAAGTTTTAAAGGATTTCAATGAATTTGCAAGGATTTTTAGGGACTTGAACGATGTTGTTAAATAACTTTATTGAATAAATTAATTTTAATTTATATTCTGGGAATTTAAAATTATTTCTACTTATTTTAATGGAGTTTTACAATTTCCAAAGATTTAAATGGATTTTAAAAAATTCCAACAAATATCTTATCAAATTTAGGGAATGAAATAAATTTGATTTTGAAGGATTTCTATGGAATTGAACAATTTAAGGTATATAAAAGAATTAAAAAAAAACTTTTAAGGGATCGGAAACGTTTTCGATTTCTTAGAAAAAATGTGTTTAAATCGGAAGCGGAGCAACTTTGCAACAAAATTAAAAAACAAATTTAATAGAGTTTCTCAAAAATCCTAATTATTCTTGTTTATACCTGGGAATATGCGCTACGTATCACGTTAATTTGATTTTTGGTAAACTGCGTATTTAGATTGAAAAAAGTTGTATTGCAAAAATCAAATTTCAGAATTGTTTCAAACCAAAATTTCAATATGTTCATATAAAAGTTAATACAACTAGAAAAGTTCTAAAAAAAGTATGCCTAGCTCTTCTGTAATATTTTGCAGCGTTTATTAGAAATAATCATATTTAAAGAAAAAAAATCTTTCGCGACCTCAAAAATACTTAAGCCCCTAGAAAACTAATAGGATGCATTTATTATATCGATTGAAACTGCAAGCAAAATATGAGGAAAGATAAAAAAATCAAGCGATGAAATTTAAATTAGAAGACAAATTTCGTGCCCTCAAAATTGCAGAAAACTCGTCGCCTATTTCGAATTTAGAAAGATACAATCAGATCGTGAAGGAAGTGGAAGGTGCGAAAAAAAGGATAAATCATCGTTGGATTACAGGCGTCCTAAGGGTTACGATCTTCTTAAGATTGGAGGTCACAAGAAACTGATTATGCCAATTTCGAAAAGCAGCAGGATGTAAAATATTTTTTGTGTATTTTGGATGTAGTCACAGTGGACTAGATTGCACGAAGAAGGCTGTGAATGAAAAATATTCAAACGTAACCCTGTTAGAAATAATCGGCTGAGATTAATAAGAAACAATAGAAACAATATCTCAATCGTTCTGAATTGTGTTTATAAATTGTGCCAAAACGATTGAAAACGATTAGGCATCCTGCATTTACAATTGTTTCCAATCAGTACTTGGAATTTGGCACGTGATTGCTGAATTTTCGTATGGCGGGAATTATTTAAAGATATTGAAATTATTCTTTTGGAATAATATCAATTTTAAGCAGCATATATTAAAAAAGAAAGTTAATACAAATTTTCTACATAATTTTTACCAGAAGAAAGTGGTACTACGATAAAAATGTGCTGATAGTATTATCCATTGAAAATATAAAATCAGATACGTGATAAAAATAAAAAAGTTAATTTTATATTAGTGAAAGCAGCATAGTGCTTTATTTCATATTTTTATTATGTACTCTTGGCTCATTTATTGCACTAAATGTTTATGAAGGGTTAGAAGTTTTAAAATGGTTGAGGTTAAAAAAATATATAAACAAATATTTTTAAAACGTGTAACTTCAGATAATCGATTGAACAGCAAATTGAACAGCAAATTTACTCTTTTTATTATTTATAAGATAACCACTAAAATCGAAGAAAAATTTTGGAATCATTTCCTGGTTTAAGAAAAAATGAACACAGAATAGAAGAACAGAATAAAACTCAAAGTTTAAGTTTCTAAAGCTGAACTATTTGTATTTAAAGTATTTAAGACTAAAAATTAAATTCATACATTCAATGTGAAAGTTTTCTGAACACTAAGCATTTTAAATGTATAACTAAAACATTCAAAATCAGCTATTTCGAGTTGAAACGTTCAGTAATGTATGCAAAAATTACAAGCCGTCTAGACACTTCTTCTAAATAAAGCATTCAGAATTTTACAATATGGGTTCAGAAGCCTGTAACTTTGTTTATTTTTAAATCATGCCATGTGAAACTGAAGTATGAAAATTGTAAATTTTTAATCTTGTTGCAATTTGATTTAAATAAGTACAAATTCAGAGGCTTCAAAAATAGATCCGAGTTTCCAAATATTGGCGCCATCCTACGATCTATAATGATTCCAACAGTTTTCATTGGGGTACCCTGGCGGACCGAAGGAACCGAATGGAGCCTCTAAAATGTTCCCGTAAAGATCCCATTGGGTCTGCATTCGGTTCCTTTTTAAAATACTCAAAAAACAGCAAGGTCAACTTTTAGACTGTTGAAAGTCGGATTTTACGTTAAATTTTCGATTAGAAACTTACGGAGTAATCGCAATACTTTTTTTTTGCAGCGTTAAAAATGTGAAAAATGTCATTAACTTCGGCTGAAGGTCACATCAAGCACATCCATAATAGCTCAAGTAGTATGTTGCACGCGAAGTTTGAAAATAAACTTCTCTCTAGCTTGCATCGAAGTGTTGTTGCCTGAGGTTTCCACTGCGTGGCGCTAGCATCCAGAAAAAATTCTTTAAGTTACCGACGGAACGCTTATTAACTGCTACTAAAAGAAGATGCACTCGAAGGCGCCTTCGGCCCATGTAAATAACAGGTATTTTATTTTTTAAAGTTTTTAACGCTGAAAGAAAAAGTATTGCGATTACTCCGTGAGTTTCTAATGCAAATTTTAACGTAGAATCCGAATTTCAACAATTTAAAACATAATGTTGCCGTTTGGTTTTAGTTTTTTAAAAAGAAACCGAATGGGGACCCAATGGGGTCTTTACGGGTACTTTATAGAGGCTCCACTCGGTTCCTTCGGTCCGCCAGGGTATGTATTACTTTGAGTTGGAGGTTAAGATTGTCTCTATATCATTTTGATACACTGAAAAAAATGTTTAGGTATATTACCTGGAATTCTAGCTATCCCAACTAGAAAGTATCACTGGATTTCGTCTTCCTGAATAATTAGCTGTATTGAACAGATTTTCTCGCAAGCAAAATATAGGTATAGTGACTAGAAAATTTAGCTGTCATGCCTATATTTCTATTGCTAACCAAGTATAGGTGTCACACCGAACTAGATTCAGCTAGACATTCTAGTTTATACGCGCACTGATAAACGAATACTCACTTTCCTTTGAAAGTTTTAATAAAATCATGGAGGTTCCAGCCAATCAAAACATCTCTTATATTCATCGTAAGTTGCATCATTGGCGTTGCATTACTGCTTATATTACACATTTTTTAACTCTCAAAAGCCACACGACACAAGGCACGAGCTTTTTGTATTTACGAAAAGTTCGGACGTTTGTGTTGTACTAACTAATGTAAGGCGATTATTTTGAAAATGCATTTCAATTTATAGGCATAAAACTGATGATACAATTATTTTAGGTTAGAATTTTTAGCTGTACGAGCAAACTAATTAGAGGAAATATGCTGTTTGATCATGACTGCTAGAATGTTTAGCAAATGAGGATAGAATTATCTCCCAAATTTTTTGTCTGCAGAAGACAGACTTCTTATATATCTTAAATATCTAGTTTGCAGTTCTACCTAAACTTTATTGCAAATTCAGCTATATCTGCCCAGAAATATATTTCTAGCTGCAACAGCCATACCATTTTTTTCAGTGTATTGCTATAATTATTTACAAACGGTTTTTTACTCTTCCAAATAAAGAAATGCCAACAATTAAAAAATAAACAGAAGTGAATTAACATTTTACAACAATAGACTCTCTAAAATCAAACTACTACTACGTATTTGATAATCACACTATATGACTAACACATCCATAAAACGGCATGATTTTTCCATGTTGGTATAACTTGCGATTCTATTGATTTTCAATTCGTTATACCACTTGAACAAACAATCTAATTTTCCCTTCTAGAAACAATCAATAGAGATCGATAAGAAAAAATATAACTAATATCTCAATCGTTCCGAATCGTGTTTCTTAATTGTGCCAAAACTATTGGCAACGATTGAGCATTTCCAATTGTTTCTAATCGGGTACTTGAAATTTGCCACGTGATGGCAGCACTTTTGTCTGGTGGAATTTATTTAAAGACAATTATTTGCTTTTTCGGAATAATTAAATTTGAAACAGTTTATATTATGAAACAAAGTTAATAAATATTTTGTAAATAATTCTTACCAGATGAAAGTAGTGCTATGAAAAAATGTGCTAATAGTATTTTATGTTAAAAATATAGAATCAGATACATGATAAAAATAAAAAGTTGATTTTGTAATAATGAAGCGAAATTGTTATTTTTTATTATGTGCTCTTGGATTTTTTATTTTAGTGCAAATTTCTATAAATGGTTATAAGTTTTAAAATTGAATAAGATTTAAAAAAAGTAAGCGAATAATTTAGAAACGTGAAACTTCAGAAAAGCGATTGAAGTATTATTTTATTATTTAAAAATGTTAAGCTTCCAGCATGAAAGTGTAAAGTAGTGGGAATTATTGATGCTGAGTTTTTTTGATATTGTGGTGCAATTTGAGGTGAGTGGATTGTGGAAGTGTGTAGAACGGTGTGGATGTGAGAGATCTAATTGTAGGATTGTGAGATTGCAAAGGGTAGGTAGATATTTGGCGGATTGAGTCAGATTTGTGTGGAAGTTTGTTTGGAGATTTGTGAAAGGGTGGGAAGACTGTGTTGACGGATTGGTAGTAGCAGGAGTGGGTAGCGACAAAAAAAGGCGAGACAGGTACCAGACAGCAACGGTAGATAGAGACAGGGAAGTATAGAAGGTGGGAAAGTTTGAATTTGATTCACGGCTAGCGGAGTGAGTATCTCCGCGGAAGAAACAGAGTTAGAGCAGGAAGTGTTCAGTACGCCGAAAGAAGAGATAAAGGAAAGGAAGGCAAGAGGGAAGTATTAAAAAACTATAGAAAAGGAAAGATGAAGAGCAAAAAGCGTAGGGTCGATAGAAGTATTTATCAAAAGGAAGAGAGGGGAGAGGGAAAGCAGTGAAGAAGAGGAAGATATCGGGACGAGTGTAAAATATCTGAAAATGTTTAGATCGCCACCGGAAAAGCAGAGATTGTTCGGTCAGACAATAGCAGTAAGGGTACTGACGGTAGCGGAGATGAAAGTGAAGTGTCGATGAAAGAGGAAAGACTAACGGAAATTCGAGAAGTGATGACAGAGGTAATGGGGATTTATGAAGAAAAGCAGGAGAAAAGGGGAGAGGAATTAAAGAAGGAAATTAGGCGGGAAATGGCTGAAGTTAAGAAAGAAATAAAAAAATGGGAAGAAATCAGGGAAAATTTAGAAAAGAGGATGCAGTCATTGGAGCAAAAACTAGAGAAGCAGGAAGAAGTTAATAATACAAAGGTAGAGGAGATATGAGGTAGGTTGAAGAAACTTGACAGCTTGAACGGGGATTGTGGTGGGGGCGAGAGAGGGGATAAGGAGATGGAAAGGCTGAGAAAAATAAAACAAAGAATAGAAAGGAAAGAGAGGGAAGAAAGAAAATTAAACATAGTGATGAAGGGTATGAGATTAGAGTGGAAGGAGCTCAAGGAAGGGGTGGACGAAGTACCAGAAAGGATTGATGCTAAGGTAGATATAGGGGAAATGCGAAATGTGGGAAGGAAAGTGCCAAGAGAAGAGATAATGGTACTGGTGAGACTAAAGAAATGGGAACATAAGAGGGAGGTAATGACAAAGAAGAGGTTATTATGTGGTAGTCCAGAGAGAATAGAGGATGATTTGACATGTGTAGAAAGGAAGATGCAGTATAAACTAAGGAAAATAGCGGAAGAGGAAAGAAAAAAGAGAAAGAGAACATGGGTTAAGTATGGGCGAATTCAGATAGATGAAGTATGGTGGGATTGGGAAGAAGAAAGGGAACAGATAGTAACAAATGAGGTGCAGGGAAACCAGAAGAGGAAGTAGCGGGAGATAGGAAAATAAGAAATAGTGAGAAGGAAAAAGAGATGAGAAACGAAAGTATGGAAGAATGGAAGATTTGTGAGAGGAATATAGCAAGATTGATGAGAAAGGATAGGCAGCTTATCAGAAATTTTACACAATGGGATGTAGTCATAATTATGGAGACGTGGATAGATGAAAAGGCATGGGAAAGAGTAAGGGTAAGGTTACCAAGAGGTTACAAATGGCAGGTGAAAAATGCAAATAGGAAGAATAAAAAGGGCAGAGCAATGGAAGGAATGGTGATGGGAGTAAGGAATGAACGTATAACAGGGAAAGATAAGAAAGACAGGAATGAACAAAAAGAAGGAGTAATAGTAGAAGAGGAAATGATGGGAGGACGGAAGTGGAAGGTAGTGGGGATTTATGTGAACGGTGATATGCAGGTAAAAGCAGAAGGGATTAAAGAAATGATTGAAGAAAATAAAGAAGAGATTAGGATGATAATAGGTGGAGATTTCAATGCGTGAACAGGAAAAAGAGGAGGAAGTGAATGGAGAAAAGAGAAAGAAAGAAAATCCAAAGATGAGGCACTAAATTGGGAGGGAAAAAAGTTGTTGAAGAGCTTGGAGGAGTTGGGATGGTATATCTTAAACGGAAATATAGAAGGGGATGAAGAAGGAGAATATACACGCTCAGGAAGTGAAAGGGGAACGGCAATTGATTACTTGATAGTGGATGATCAGGTAAGAGAGAAGGTTAAGAAACTAGAGGTAGGTGACTATATTGATTCGGATCACTTTCCCCTAATAATGACATTAGAAGAACAAAAAAGCAATATCAATATAAGTAAAAGAGGAGCAAATGCAAAAAGTGTAGGAAAAGGGGATTGGTCAAGGGAAGAAAAAGAACAGTTTAGAGAAAAAATAAGAAATATCAAAATGGGAGAGGGAAATGTGGACGAGGAGATGGAAAAAATGATAGGAAAAATAAAAATAGGATTAGAGTGCACAAACGAAAATGAAGTTAGTAAAGGGGGAAATAGAAGTGGGTGGGATGAGGACTGCGAAGAGAAAAATAAGAGGTCAGAAAGGAATTGAGAAAGTGGAGAAAAGAAAAAAGTAATGGGGAAGAATATAGGGAAAAAAGAAAGAGTATACTTAGTTGTGTTATCAAAAGAAAGAGGAAGAGAATAAAAGGTATGAGGAAGAGGCGGAGAAGGCTAGAACGGAAGAAGAGGTATGGAAGGTAGTAAATAGAGTAAGAAAAAGAAGAAAAAGAGTGAACCAAGATATTGAAATGATAGAATGGGAGAAATATTTTTTGGATTTGCTGGGAGGAGTAGAGAGAAAAATTGTAAAGGGTGGAAAATATCGTAGAGAAAGAGATGAAGAAGAGAACATTTCAAGGGAAGAAATAGTTAAAGTTTTAGAAATAATGAAGGATGGAAAGGCACCTGGAATAGATGAGATTCCAAAGGAAGCATGGAAATATGGAGGGGGAAACTAGAGGAATGGGCATTGATAAGGGTTTAGAAAAGGAATGGGGGTAATGGACAATATATATGTTCTGAACTATCTAGTAAATAAGATAATTAAAAGGGAAAAAGGGGCAATGATAGAAATTTTCGTGGACGTAAGGCGGCGTTTGACTCATTAGACAGAGGAGAAATAGACAAAGTTATGATAAAAAGGGGGATAAGAGAATGATTAATAAAGATAGTATTAGAAATCTTCAGAGACACAAAAGCAGGGTAAAGGTAGGAGAGAAAGTAGGAGATAGTTTCTGGTTGGTGAGAGGTGTGAGGCGAGGGTGTGCTATGAGCCCACTTTTATTTAATTTATTAATATCAGACTTGGAAGAAGAAATGAGAAGAAAGGGTTGAGGAGGAGTTAGGACAGGGATGGAAGAGATATATACACTGGAATACGCAGACGAAATTGTGTTGATGGCAGAGGATGAAGAAGGGATGGCGGGATTAATTACAGGATTAGAGAAATACTTAGATGCGAAAAAACTGAATGTAAATGTAGAAAAGACAAAGATAATAAGGTTTAGAAAAGGAGGGGAAAGGAAGAAAGAATGGACAGGGAGATGTAAAGGAATTAAGTTAGAAGAAGTCAAAGAGTATAAATATTTGAGATATATCTTGCAAATGAAAGGAGATCATACAGCTCATATAAGAGAAAGGATAAGAAAAGCAGCAGGAGTAATGAGACAGATATGGGGAATAGGAAAAAGAAGGTTAAAAAAGTTGGGGAAGGAGAATGTGGTTATTTGATACGCTGGTATGGCCCGTATTAAGTTATGGAGCAGAGATATGGGGATGAAAAGAAAGGAAAGATATTGAGAGCTTACAAAAAAGGTATATAACGTGGACACTAGGAGCAGACTGGAGGACGCCAGGATATATAATAAGAGAAGAAGTGCAAAGGGATGAGTTAAGTATTAGAGCGGGAAAGAGGGCATGGAAATTTGAGACGAAGATGTGGGAGAGAAAGGGAGGGGA
>NC_046665.1:62130097-62138198 GCF_010883055.1 Belonocnema kinseyi
GGGATTGAGGAATCAAAATACAATAAACGGTATAAGATGATAAAGAAAGAAGGGAAAGTATTTAGAAAAGGGATGGGGAGAAAGAAGTTGAACCAGAATAGCAATATTTAGATTGGGAAACGAGGTAAGGGAGGGGATGTCCTAAGAAAAAGAAGAGAACAGAAAGTATAGAATATGTGAATGGGAGGAGGAAACATGGGAGCATGTATGGGAAGGACGTCGCAGAGGAATGGAAGATAAAGAAAGCTGGCAAGAAAATGTGGTTAAGATTTTAGGGGAAGATGGATTAGGAGAAGAATAGACGAAGGAATTGGAGGGTGCTAGAGGAGCGAATGAGAAAGAATGAAAAAATGCACGTGAAAAAAGGAAATGGAGGTATAAAAAAGTGAAAGAAAAAGGAAACGGAAGTCGCTTAGATTAGAAGCGTGAAAATGGTAAGTAATGGTAAAGTAAAAGTTAAGTAGACTAAGATGCGTTTGCGTTCTCATGCTCTCTCTCTCTCTCGCTTGCACTCGCGCTTTTGTTTGCGCGCTCACTCGTTTGCTAATAAGTCCTAAATTGCGCTACCGCAGAAAATAGAAATAAGGAACTAGATATAAGACTTTATGTAAATAGTTGTAAATAATTGTATATGTAGAAATGATAAGATTGTAAAAAAATATAGATATAAACGGAAAGTTTATAAGAAATGGAAGTCATGTAAGCCCTTAGGGGAAACATTATGAATAAAGAAGAAGTACTCAAAATGATGGACAAAATTCTTTCTGAATTGAACAGTGAATTTACGTCAATGTCGGTAATATTATATTCGGTAATCCTTACATTATGACTTTCCCTTTACCACTGATGATTTACGTAAAACCAACGTCTTCTATTATTCGCGAGGTAGCCACTAAAATCGAAGAAAATATCTACAATAATTTTCTGGTAAAAAAAATTGACAACAGTCAATAAAATTAAGAGTTTAATTTTTTGAAGCTGAAAATTTTTTTATTTAGAGTATTTAAGACGAAATTGCAAATTAAACTCATCCAAGTGGAAGTTTTCTGATCACTAAGCGTTCTAAATATTTAATTAAAACATTTCAAACTATTTCAAACTAGTTTATTAATATATATAAAAATGACAAGCCTTCTAGAAACTTTTTAAAAAAATGTGTTTAATTCAAAATTATCCCATGTGATATTTAAATATGAAAAATATATATGTTTAATCTTGTTTCGTTTGATTTGAATTAGTAAAAATGCAGACTCCAAAAACACCATTTTAAAATTCAGGTTTCTAAACTAGTTACATTTAAACTTCATAATTTCTTAATTTTCGCAATTCAAACTCAAAGTTTAAGTCAATTCATAAATTTAATATTCAACTCTTATTCTTTGAAACACTAAAATGTCGAAAAAGGTCCATACGGTTACATAAGATTTGATGCAATTATGAGAATGTCAACTGGATATAAAGACCAAAATATATATTTTTTTCAGGTAATTAAATAAAAAATTTGACCAAAATCATAGAAATGTGTGTCCATTAATCACAATGTTTCTGAAATGAGAGAATATACAAAATTTGTGTGCTCATGGAAGGTAAACGATTTGTTGTGACGAATTCTGCACATATTCAATTCAAGTTTGAACCTTATGAAACCTAAATGAATTTAATACTATACAATCAACAATTTCAAAACTTTAAAATAAAAATATTTGCGAACTAAATTGTTTGAAATATTCAAAATTTAACATTTTAAATATTTAAAACAAGAATTTTCCAGAATTTTAAATCAATTTTATTTATAAATTCAAAATTATTATACTGCAAGAAACTTTAAAGGATTAGATAACTTTTTCTACACAAGCGGTTTTTTATTCTACTAAACAAACAAATTTCAAGAATATGAATGCAAAAAGAAGTAAATAAACATTTTACAATAATATACAGGCTACATCTAACTGCCGACTTCATAATCATACCAATCTTTGTCATACCAAATATATTATTCATACCAACGTACTTTGATCATACTACATCACTGTCACGTCGCTAAACGGTATGATTTTTACATGTTGTTAATCCATATGCTTTTAACTTTTCATTCGGTTACCACGTAAACATTATATTTTTTACACTTAAAACTTTAGTTAAACTACTGAAAATGTAAAATCTAACCAATAAAAGCGTGCGTGACATGTGTGTTACAAACGAAAAATGCTGATGGCGCATTGCATACAAGTGCATTTACTCAACATAATTCGTATGAATACGATTGGGAACAATTACACAACCAGCAGCAATATAAACCGATTCAACTTTTAATCACTCTTAATCGTTGCAAATCGTTTACAATCGATTGAACAGGCCCACAAAAAAGTTGTCTACACGAGACAAATGGCTAGGCTAACCTTTTGGACTTTAAGTCCTATTTTGGGTAATCCTAGGGAAATTGAAGGTCTTTCTCAAATTATATAGACTTACACGGGAAAAATAAGAGAAAACCAATATCCTTTACATTTTTTCCATCGAAATCAGTCACTTGTCCCGTGCAGACAACTTTTCTTTGGTAGCACGCAAATCTGCAAAGAATATGGCATATTTGTTATTTTGTTCCATACAAATCTATATAATATGAGAAAGACCTTCAATTTCCCTAGAACTTAATCCAAGCACACTGGATAATTTCTGTGTACAAATTAAGTCTCTATAAGTCGCGACACTTAAGAATATAACATCCATGTGTCTATTTCCGTGTATACTGGTATTATCAAAATAACGTGCAGAATATCCCTAGGTTTTGGCTATTTTCTGTATCTAGGGGAAAAAAAGTAAAAGCTTGAAAAATGTGGTGGTTAAATTTAGATTGAGAGCGGAAAACTGCAGAGGAAAAAGCATTTTTCTTATTTCTTTCTTTATAAGTCAGTGTAACATGCGCAAGACCTTTAATTTCCCCAGATTTATCCTAGCTAGGGGGAACGGTAAGCATACTGGTGATTTTTTGTGTATGAATTTCGTCTTTACGAGTACCAGCAAATAAGAATATGACACCAGTTCGTTTATTCTTCCGTATACTGGTATCATCATAATAATGTCCAGAATATCCCTAGGTTGTCCCCTATTTTCTGCATCTGGGGAAAAACTTAGACGTGTAGGAGAAATTCTGAAGCCATATTCGGATGTAGCGCCTCAAGATCCATGAGGGTATCCTAGTCACTTGTCTCGTGCAGACAACATTTTTGTGTGGGCCTATGTTATTTATAGAAGGGGTAGGTATTTATTTATAATATTGTCAATAATAGACGTAATTACTTTTGCATACATTTTATTCTTTCGAAAATTCATAATAAATTGATTTATGGTAATCTTTCGTGTAACAAAATTAGTAAGAAAAATCACGAAATAGGTGTTTTGTTAAAAATTTGTTATCATGTATCACACGTATAATGAATCAATTTTCATCGAATGAATCAACAATAAGCCATTATTGTTATTAATAATCTAATTATTATAAATAATAGACTGGTGCCTTGTATGGAATATATATCTATGAAATTGCTTTAAATAATCGGCTTTTCCTGAAAATGTTTGAATTCGGAAATTATTTCTACTATAGGACAATAAAAATATTTAAAATGAATTATTCATGTTTTCTGAGCGTATCTACATCAAATATAATACATATCAAGTTTATTTTTTTAAGAAAAAACTTGCGTTGAATAAATAATTGTATTGAAATAAAAATTGATAAATATACTCAATAAGTTTTCTTAAAAATGTAATGCTTCAAAATGAGCGAAAGCGAAAGTTTTTTTTTTAGGAAAATAAATGTAATGCTGATCATTTCTGAAAAAAAACTTTCAAATCCGTTCACAATTGCGACCTGTAGACTATTTTGAATTGTAAATTTCAGAGCCAGCCCACTGTTCAGCGGGAAAAGTAAATAACTAAGGTTTTCTTTTTACTCCGGACTTTGCCTGAGTTTGTTGGGCGCTTCGCGATTTGATTAGGCAGAGTCCGAAGTGAAAGCGCAACTTGGGACTTTGCCCGTAACATAATTTGATAGCATCAATGTTTCGACATTTCTTCTCGGCGTCAAAACTTCCGCTCGAATAAGACTAAGCGAAAATCGCAAATGGCAACCCACCCGAGAGCTAACCCCGCCTCCCGTGCTTAACATTCGAGACTTTCATGAGTCGAGAATCACTACCTAGAATTTGTGGATTCAAAGATTGATAGTTTTCCAATGACAACATCGATGCAGCCACTTGCAGAGATTGAAGTTATATCCATGACTGAAACTTACTAATTTACCACGTTATCTGCCCTCTTTTGGCCTCTTGCCATTGATCAGAAAGAATAGCTGGTTTGCCAGCGCGATACAGAATGAATTGTTCTCTAGAGACTGAGAGCAGAAAAAAATATCTCATAGAATATAACCACGTAAGAATTTCAGACCTAATTGACTGAGGGTAGCTTCCACGCATATACAGTTTCAATATTTCATCAATAAAAAACATTGATAAACTATCAATTAATTTGACACTAAACAGTTCAATTTACAATCAAATAGCTGAAATTTAATGCATAAGAGTCAAATTGAAAAAATAGTTGAGTTTTCAGCACGGAAAGATAAATTTTCCACCAAGTAATTGAATTTACAAAAAAAAAAGATTGAACTTCAGTCACAACAGTTGCCAAAATGACGAATTTTTTGGATGACAGTTTACATTTCTACTAGGAAAGATGAATTTTCAACAAAGAAGTTTGCTTCCAATAAAGATGGAAAATACGAATTTTCAATAAACAGTTGGATTTTCCGAAAAAAATTACTTTAGAATCAAAGGTTTCAATTTTCAATAAAATAGTTGAACTCTTAATCACACAATTGACTTTACAAGTTGCACAAATTAGTTTTAAACTAATAGTTACATTTTCAACAAGAAGAATTGATTATCAACTAAACAGTTGCATTCACAATCAACTAGTAGAAATTTAAAAAAAATGGATTTTTAACAAATTTTTAATAGCATTCTGCACATTATGTATATTACATATTTTATGTTGAAAAGTTTAGATCTTTTTCGGTTACAAATTTCATTATTATATTTAGAACTGATTTATTTTGTCAAAAACTCAACGATTTTCTTAGAAAATCAAACTTTTCAATTAAAAATTTAAGTGGTTTGTTAAAAGTTCATATTTTTCGCTGAAAATTCAGCAATTAAATTAACTTTTTTCCTTGGTTACGAAATTTGTTTTGGTTGAAAATTCGACTATTTTTTTAACATTCGTCTTTTTTGTAAGAAAATATGTTATTTTTTTGTTCCAAAAGTAACTGACCAGTTAAAAAATAAATTATAAATGTTAAATATTAACTATTTGTTTGAAAATTCACATTTTCTGGTTAAAAATTCAACTGTATTGTACAACATCTACCTATTTTGTGAAAAGTTCGTCTTTTTTTGGTTAAATGTAACTGTTTTTATTTGAAATTAAAATGTTTTGAGAAAAATATCATTCAACAAATTTTAGTTTAAATTTCATATTTTAAAGTTGAGATTATAAATCTTTAGTTGAAAGTTGAACTATATGGTTAAGACTCCACATATGTATTTTGAAAATTTTTAATTGAAGATTATCAATTGCATTGAGTTTTTTGCTTCATTAAAAAGTTTGTCTCGCTTGCAAAGTAAACTATTTTGATTAAAATTTGTGTCTTTCTTTGCAAATTCATCTTTTTTGTTATAATTCAATTGTCTGGCTAAAAATTAATCTGTTACGGTTAAAAATGACCTTTTTTAATGGAAATTCACATTTTCTGGTTAAAAGTAAAATATTTTGTTAAACATATGTCATTTTTAGTTTGTCAATTCATAATTTTTTGTTATGAAGGCAATCGTCTGGTTAAAAATTAATCTGTTACTGTTGAAAATGAAATTTTTTGTTGAAAATTCGCATTTTCTGGTGAAAAATTCTATTGCTTTTTGGAAAATGTATACGTTTTCTAGAAAATTAGTTTTTTGGCTAAATTCAACTTTTTTATTTCTTATTAAAATCTTTTTTAGTTAAATGCAACTATTTTGATTTTAAATTTAAATATTTCTTAGACTGATGCAAATTTTTTTATTTAAATTAAAAATATTTTTGGATTGACAAATCAAATCCTTCAGTGGTTTAGTGATTTAGAATAATATTTCAAAAAATTTTATTTATTTAGTTACAAATGCAACTGTTTTATAATGATTTAAAACCGAAATAATCCTTTCTTTGAATGAAAATATTTATTAATTTTAAATCATACATTTTTTCTCATGTCTTATGTTCCACATCAATTAATTAAAATTGAGCTGAAATTTTTTTTGTACTCAGAATTTATTTGATAAAAAAACTTCTTTCTCAATCTTTGACGTTTGGATATAATGCGTATATTTTTCAAAAGGTTTAAACCCAAATAATTATATTTTTACCATTATTAATATTAAAGAGAAGAATCGTGATAAATAATTCAGTACATTAATATACCTTTTTTCAACTGAGGTTTAGAAGATTAAGTGAATCAAACTTAAGGTTAATGTCGAACAGTACAAATCAAAAGAATTCAAAATAAAATGAAGAACTATGTCATTTGGAAATTTTTCTAGTCAAAACATTTTTACTTAAGAAAATTTTAAAACGAACATTGTTGATGTGAAGAATTCCTGAAAATAAAATCAAGAATCTAACGAACATATATACATGAAGACAGTATACTTAATGAACGTTTACAAACAATGGACGAGTCCTCATTGAAACTATTGATGAAGAAGAGCGAAAATAAGTTCAAATTAAAGGTGAAACATTTTTCTGACTAAAAAGATGACATTATTTTAGAATACTTTGATAAATTTTATTAATATTTAGAATTTCAGTGTGTGAGTTAACTGAAACTTTTAGGTATTTGTTTATAAAAATAGACTCAATAATACGTCGTCGATATATGTTTTTTTCTGTAGCTAATCTTTTAATATTTTAAAAATTAAAATCAAACAATTGCCTAAAATTCCAAGAATGCTGTGACAAACCTGTGTTAAAATGCCAAACTTCACAATCTCTTTTGTGTTTATCAATTCTGGGTTTAATCTCCGGTCAGTTTCATCCATTCATTCAGTTTCGGGCAGTTTTCATCATTTAACAATAAATTTTATAAACAAATTTCGGGTTCCCTATAGGTTCTTCTTTATACGTAGTTGTTTCTCATTTGGTTTTACAGGATATTGAAAAAAGAAGTTTACAATTAATAGATTTCACACCTATTATATAAAAACGTTATGTCGATGAAATTTCAGCTTTTGTTTCTACTGACACGATTGCCATTTTCTTAAATTTATTTAATAGCATTGAAGATTGTATAAATTTTATCTATGAATGCGAGATTGATAATATTATTAACTACAGTGTAACTCTTCCATAGCGCTGATTCCGGGGCTGGCGGTGGGTGTGAACTAACTCATTATAGCCCGTTCCGCTTTTGTTTGTTCACGCATGAGTGCTCGCCTTAGTGACAATCGCAGACCTTGCGCGCCCCGCGCAGTTCCTGTCACACCTATTTGGGGCACGACATCAATTCTCGGAAGGGCTATGTAAGGTAGGGCTATTAAATAGTTTCACTGTATCTTGGTTTGCAAATTATAGAATCTTCAAATAGTGATTGTTCTATTCTTATGAATGGTGAATAAACAATGAAACGTGTATTGATTGAAATAAAGTTTATTTTACACACACGGATAAATCAACGTTTATATATATTTAAAAAGAGAAACAAACAGTTTAATAATTCGGAAACAAAGTTAAGGCACTATCTGGTTTTGGTATTTTTGAAAGGTAAAAATGTAAGGTAGTCTCGACCAAATCGGAGAGCGAGTTCCGCGTTTGGCGACTGTCGAAATGGTAATTTCTTAAGTACAAAAAAAATGGTAAGTGTCCATAAACATTTGAAGTCTCCAGAAATCTATGTACCAAAATAGTAGGAATGAAACTGCTTAGCATCTATTGGTTGATTTCAATGAGGATGGGAATCGAAGTTACACCCCCGTCGACACGATCGAGGCGGCAGGCCGTAAATACCTGACCC
>NC_046665.1:62138298-62141971 GCF_010883055.1 Belonocnema kinseyi
TGTATTGAACGGTTTGAATAGACAGAAATACTGAGCGAAGATCATTCTAAACTACGTGAGGGATCATACATTTAGCATTTAGAAATTTTTACGACGTAACAGTGATTTATTAACAAATTGGCACAAAAAACCTTCTTAGTGTGGTATATACATAAATTATAAGTCACACTATTTATTTGTTCCCATAATTGGTTTAATAAAAGGTTGAATTGATAGATGTGTTATATTAAGTGGCATCCAATTAAAAAAAATATATAAATCAATTGAGAAAAACTTTAGTCCATAACGACTATCCGCTAGAGTTAGTTAACAGCATTATTACAGAACGCATCCATAGAATTTACAATAACAGTAATAAAACTAATTAAGAAAGCAAATTGAGTGATACTTACAATAGATTTTATTTAAATATTACCTTATCTTACATTTAGGGTCTATCCGAACGGTTAAGAAATTCACTGTAAAACATTTAACATCAAAGTTTGTTTTAAAAACACAAATACATGAGATAAGTATTTATTAAAGAAGAAAGACAGTGATTCAATTGAAAGTTTATCTGTTGTTATTTTTCTAATTAAATGTAAATGTTGTAATAAAACTTATATAGGAGAAACTGGCCGGAGAATAAAAACCGGAATTGCTGAACACAAAAGAGATTGTGAAGTTGAGATTTTAACACAGGATTGTCACAAGATTCTTGGAATGTAAATAAATTCTTTGCTTTTATTTCAAAAATATTAAGATATTGGCTGCAGAAAAAACACGTTTCAAGGACGTATTATTTAGTCTATTCTTATAAACAAATTTTTACATATTTCCGTTAACTTACACACTGTAATTTTAAATATTAATAAAATGCATCAAAGTATTATCGAATGGTGTCAATTTCATAGTTAAAAAATGAATAATTTTTACATTAACTTATTTTCCTGCATTTTCATCAGTAATTTCCATGCAAACCCATCCATTGTTTGTCAACGTTCATTATGTACACTGTCTTCATGTATTTCTAAGCTGTCAATTTTTGTTTGTCTTTCCTAACCTAAGATAAAGTTCCTTTCTTATTTTTTTTTAAATTTAGTCCCAAATTGATTAAAGTTTCTTTAATTTGTTGAGACTTCTAAATCATAATGTTCATTGTTTTATAATTGACTTAAGGAAAACAAATTTGGACTGGAAAAATTTCCAAATGACATCGTTCTTTATGTTATTTTTATGTCTGTTCTTGTTATTCTTCGACATTAAACTTATATTAGATTAATTAAGACTTCTAAAACTCAGATAAAATATTTTTTATTTATCTACGATATTATTCATCACGATTGTTCTCTTCAATATTTCTAATTTTGAAAATATAATTATTATGATTAAAATCTTTTAAAAATTTACGCATTGTACCGAAATGTCAAGGATTGAGAAAGGAGTTTTTTATTAAATAAATTCTGATTTCAAAAAAATTTTTGTTGACTGAACTTTATTTTAATTTATGCGGACCGTAAAAGATAAAGGACAATCTATTATTTAAAATTCATAATTCAACTGTTTGTTCGAAAATTAACTTTTTTGTTAAAAATTAATTTTCGTGAATGAAAAGAGTGACCGTCATAAAAAGCCTGAATTCGCTCATTTATGAACCTTGGAATTCGGCTTTCCAATATATACTAAAACTTAGTTTATCATGAGGCATTGATCCTCTGAAAGTTTTAGGTTGCTGTTTTTGTTTTCGAGATTTAATGTACCAAATTTTTTACTTTCTCTTGTCTATAGGTAGATGGTTAGAATTTTTGCAGGTTAATCATTTCAAATATATGACTAATAGCGAAAAGTGTTTCACATAAAGTTTAAAGGCCTCCTTTCTTAAGTTGTTATTCAAATATAAGAAATATTTTGCATAGAATGAAACCCTCTTTTATGCGCAAGCACTGACAAAGTTTTCATAAACTATGTCGACCTGTGGCAGACCCCCTTCCCTGGAGTGTAAATCTGCAATAATTCGTAGCTTACAACTGTCTGGTACTAATATCTAGAAGTATCCACCTCGCCTTGTGCGAGCTAAATTATTTGTAAGTGCAGAGTTAGATCAAATCCTACATACGTTAAACAAATAAACCCCAAGAAATATTTTTAGAGTCAAAAATCAAAATATAAGTTAAATTGTCTATTTTGTTTATTTTTTGGTCATTCTTTAGCCACTCAATTTCTTCTTAACAAGTAAACCATTTTAATGCAAAAATAAAACTATTTGGTTGAAAATTCATTCGATTAGTTGAAAGTTTGACAGTTTTGGTAAAAAATTCAAAAAAGTCTTTCTGGCTTGAAAATTCACCATTTTCAATGAAGTTTTTTCTCCTAATTCACAGAAAAATCTTTCCTGGTTCAAAATTTAACATTATTAGAAAATTTGTCTTTTTGATTTTAAAATTGATCTCTTTTGGTAAAAGTTTGATCTTTTTT
The DNA here is from genome assembly GCF_010883055.1 of Belonocnema kinseyi. NCBI lineage: Eukaryota > Metazoa > Arthropoda > Insecta > Hymenoptera > Cynipidae > Belonocnema > Belonocnema kinseyi. Next base: position 62,140,753 of record NC_046665.1, read on the forward strand.
GGTTAAAAATGCAACTAATTCGTTGAAAATGAATCTGATTTGGCATATGATTCAAACATTCTGTCTAAAAGTTGTCTTTTCTGGTTTGATTCATTTAATTGTTTGTTCAAAAGTCATCTTTTTTGGCTGACAATATAATTTGCATTAAAGTAAATTAATATGTGACTTCATTAGAAATCGTTAGATATGACTAAACTCTCCTCCAACCTCTAAAAATTACTTAAGGTGGGGGGGGGGGTGGCATTCGAATTTTTCACATTAATATTTTTTAAATTTTGCAATAAATATCGTTTCGTCATTTAAAAAAATCTGTTTGGTGCTACAAACCACCTCCGTTAATAAATCGAAGATTATTTCATATTTAGATACTTTAAAAAAAATTATGTTTCGTCAAAAAGGAATGTTTCTTTTATAATTTCCTGGGAAGATTTGAAAATCTAAGGCTTATGTATATCTTTTTTTCAAATAATAAATTTCCTTCAATATTGAAGAAGTAAAAGTTCCTTTTTGATTATATATTTACTTATTGAAGATATGAATTTAACTTACATTAACGACACAATAAAGTTCTGGAAAATTTCCCAAGGGAAATCCAAAATTTATATTTTTATTCTTGTTCAAAAAGATGGAAATATCTCATAAACTACGAGTCATTTATGATTTATATTAAAGCAAATTATGAACTTCTCAAATCAATTTTAAAATAGCATAAATTATACATTATACTCTGTAGCTTCAAAATATTTAATTCTCTTCAGAATTTTTATGATTATTATTGTTTTTAGGACTGGTATTTAAGTCCCGTAGCATCGCCGCTAAAACTTATTGTACCATGCTAAAGTATAATTCAAGTTCTTTACAATGAGTACATGCATCGCCAGACGACTCCATTTTATAAGCTGGGCTTATATTAATCACTGTATGAATTTAATCACTACCAGTGATAACCCGTGGCTGTACTCGAATTTATTATTAGTACTCGCATTTGCCTAGACGATTGGCCAGGGGACAAGAAAACTGCAGAAATCCATCTCCCAAATGCTGTCCACAACCGAAACGGCTTGACATCTGGACCACTTCCTGAGTCAAGATTTAAATCGCAGCTAATGCCTTTGGTAATGTACGAGGTGTGTTCAAAAAATAAGGTGACTTTATGGTTTTCTCAAAAAATATTCATTTATTCCTCAATATTTATGTTGTCCCCTTCAAAGTAATCTCC
>NC_046665.1:62142071-62146587 GCF_010883055.1 Belonocnema kinseyi
AGCTATATAGTCAAAACTGTGAACATATGATCGTGACGAGTGTACTAACACAACAAAACAAAAAATTTAAAACTTGAATGTACGTAGCCCGCGAAAATTGAAAAGTCACCTTACTTTTTGAACACATCTCGTATATGATAAATCCAGTATTAATGTATAATTAATATCCCAATAACTTAAAATTTAACCAGAAAAAATATGATTTTTGAACGGCACGATCGTGGAATAACCCAACATTTTTCAGGTATAATATTAACTGTATTGAACTGAACTGGATACAGACATTTTACCTTATTTACGCAACGTGAAAAGAATTTCTTTTGTTTCCTATTGTCTAAACATTTTTTCTCGAGCACCGCAAGAAAATTTACTAAACCCAGAGAATGCTCCACTGCATAAGAATTTTTCTCCAATTGATAGAGGTTCTCTGTCAGAGTTGCTAGGGATCAGTCAATGTCGAAAATAGGGTTTTTGATCGGAGAACCCCTGAAGCGAATACGCAAATTGAATACGCGAAAAGTTGGAAGAGAACTTATGAGAAATACCGTCGGGACGAAACTGTGAATACGAATGGGATGGAGCCATTTGTAACCGGTACATTTCTAACGCCATCGTCCCTGGATCGATGACGAGTTGGTCTATGCAACCTATAAAATAAACTTTTAAATCTCACCTTTATTACCAATTTAATCAGAGATCGACGGGCTAACTACTTTTATTTTTTGTGTAAAGTATTTTACAAGGTTACAAGATTACATAAGATTACAAGAGCTTACATGGGTTTAAATATCATTACATAAGATTAATGTGCAGAATTCCTAGAAATAAAAGTAATAAACCAACGACAAAATTCGGACAACCACCATAAAATGTTCCAATTGTAATTTGAAAAAAGATGAAAATTTTTCTAAAAACGAAAAGAAAAAAGTCTTATTTTTTGACAAAAAATAAAAAAGGGGAAAGAAAATTGAAAGGGCATCCAGCAAAATCCCGTTCATTCTCTTTTTTTATTTATTTCGTCCTTTTTATTTTTATTATTATCAAATTAATACAAATTTTTTGTAAAAAATGATCACCCACGTTTCGGCACTCATACAGTACCCTTACCAAAGCCTGAAACATTCGAGCAGGTATGAACAGCAACGAAACTACGACGCTTTCTCCCTGATACATGCGAATAAAGTCAACCAATTTGACCAAAAAAATCAATTCTGAACAAAAAATGAAATAAATCAAATTAGAGAAGACAGAATTTTTAAACAATATTTAAATCCTCTAACAAATCAGATTTATTTTCAACCAATCAGTTGCATTTTTCAATAAATCAATTTGACTTGATTTTCAGGCATCGGGGAGAGAGCATCGTAGTTTCGTTGCTGTTTCTACCTTCTTAAAACTTTCTTGCCATTAGAAGGGTGCTGTATGAGTGCCGAAAAGTTAGTGGTTATTTTTTACATTTTTTTTTTGTTATTTGAGAATAATAAAAATAAACAAGATGAAAGAAATAAAAAAGAGAAGGAAGGGGATTCGGTTTGTTGCCTTCTCATTTTTCTTTCTGCGATTTTATTTTTTTGTCCAAAAAAAAAAACATTTTTTTCTTTTCCTTTTTAGGAAAATGTTTTTTATTCAAATCACAATTTGAACATCTTATGTTGGTTGTCCATATGTGGTGGTTGGATTCTGGGTTTTATTTTTAGGAATTCCGCACATTAACTTGAGCATTGAACGTCAGATATTAGTTTAAATTTGACTTTAATATAATTTAAATTTCTAAAATTTTAAAAGAGATTATATGTGGGATTACACACGATTAAATTGTTTTACATTATATTACATGGGATTACACGAGATTATACAAGATTAAATAGGATAACATGAGATTACCCAAGATTATAGGGATTAAAAGAGATGGCACAAGAGTAAACGGAAATCATGACTCATGAATTATGAAAGCTGAAGCCTACGAAAGATACACCAAACCTGCGCTTTCAGTCCAGTGTCGAGGGCTGCCTTCAAATAGCCTTGGACTTAATTCTCGGGGATCGAAACGTAAACAGTCAGTGCCGCCTGAACCGTTTCCAAGTGGAATACATACTATTGCGCAATATACTCTAGTCAGTACTCGCGCACTGCGGAATTTCCAAGACGACTGTTGCAACCGCTCTCGCCCTGTTCTTCTGAAAAACTGCGTAAGCCAGCCGGTCTGGGAAGGCCAATAACTTAGCAGCTGAGAGCGAAAGTTTGGTACAAATATTTAACAAATATTTGGAAATTATTGAATTTTGTACCGTCGTTTATCACTAGGTTTTAAAAAACTGATTGAATTTTAATGAATCATGGTTTATTTGTTGAAAAATACATCCCCTACAACTCTCCTGTTTTCATTTTTGATCAACAGTTATTAATATTCAAATATAATTTATTATTTGAAAAATGCTTTGGTTTAAAATTAATCTAAATCACGATTTGAACACACAATAAAAGTGCACTAAAGATCTGAAGTATTTCTGAACTCAGGCCAAAAAAGTGTTATCAGAAAAATTTATCCACTTCCGAGCAATAGCATGATCTGAAAAAATTAGTCAATTCCGAGCAAATCATTCAAGAATCTGAAGGTTCAAATTTCACGGGTTTTAAAAATCGTTTTGGAATAACAATAAAAACTCTAATTTTTAATTCAAAAATAAAAGAATAATGAGAACTCTCTTCCGAGATACGGGAATCCTAAGTAAAAATAAAAACATGTTTATTTAAAAAAATGATTCTGTTCTGAGAAAAGAAAGATGTAGTGTTAGAACGATAACGCACTTTAACATACGATTTTACCTGAAACATGAGTCATTTTTACACAAGATCCTCAAAACTCCGCTTACACAGGATCCGCAGTAAATCAATGAAAACTAAAAAAATGTTCTTTAACAAAATGAAAGGAAGTAACTTTGACTAGAAAAAGGTGAGAGAAAAAGTTTTTTTGCCAAGTTTAACATTTCAAAAAATAGCAAAATACGTATCTTTGTTAATATGTACCTAAAGTTGCAAAAAAAAATTTTCATTTATGTTTTATTTTTTGATGATCTTTTTTAAAAACTGAAGACACCTACACATTTTTTTTATTTTCAACTTAATTTAAAAAAAAATTTACGTGTTTTCCTAGTTTACTTAAAAGGACAACACAAAATAAAAGTAAAATAAAAGTGCGCTTTTTTTGCAAATTTTATGCAATAGTTAACATATTAAAATATCACAAGAGATTTAACTGAATTATGTGGAAATATTGTGTTGAAAATTCACTAGATTAAAAATTGAACAAGCTTGATGACATTTTTTTTTTAAAATTAATTTTGTAACTTTCTCTTATCTCTTGTGTTGTAAATTTAATCTTCAGCTAAAGAGAAGTGATTCCACAGAGAAGAGACATTTTTTCTGTTAAAAATGCGAAAAAAGTTTTTTAATTACTCTCTTAGAACAAATTCGCACTTTGTTTTCTCCGTGTATTTTAATTCAGTAATTATATTTGTATTTCTTTTAAATGTGTCTATTTTAATTCACAACGGCACCTTTTCGATAAAATTACTCGTGAGATAAAATTTTATAAACATTTTCCCAAGAGAGAACTCTAGCTACACTCTATTAAGAGAACATTTTCTTTGAAAAGGATTACAGAACATTTTGATGTAATTCGCATTTTTGAAATACTCGTTTCCTCGAACTTAAAGAGCGGAGACACTCGACAAGCGCGCGAGTTTGAAAAACATAAAAAAGTAGGTGAAAGGTAAAAAGGTGGATGGGGATGAGGTAAGCGTAATTGCTTTAGACTAGTACAAAACAATCGTCTCGCTACTTGCGACCGGATGTAGTTATACAACTGCGAGCTACAACTATAGTCGTTTCAGCAACGCAGCACTCTGCTCAGCACGCCCGCTTAAAGTTCAATTACCGAGCTCGATCGTCGGACAAAAGTTCCCGGTTATGGAGCAGGATACTGTGGAAACTTCCGAATAAGATAAGTTTCACGCGGATGCAGAAACAAGTGAAAGCGACGAGCTTTACGGCACACGGTTCATACTGACAACATTTTAAAAGAACTACAGTTTCGTACTCTATAATTCCGTTAACCATGAGCGATTAATCTTCAAATTACATTCAAGCAAGAAAAAAAGGAATTTCTTCAAGATGTTTCTACTTTCACCATTTTAATGCTCTGAAAAATTAGGGATTTTTAGTTTAAATGTTTTTGAAGTAATGACTTTTTATGGTACGGTGTGAACTCGCAAACTGGGTGACACTTCTAGGGTAAAGCTTTCTGTTCTCTATCTCTCCTTCGCTTTTCCCACTGGTCGGCTTTACACCGACGAGCGAAAGATTCGTTACACGCGCGTAGTACTGTTGGGGGGAGCGAAACTTTTGCCTCGAAAACAGCGTGGAAGAAGTGTTGCTAACTCATAAAATTTAAATAGGCCAGCTAATCGTTGTATAACGATAACGTAGGTGTCAAAAATAAAGTTGGCAAATACAT
>NC_046665.1:62146687-62155524 GCF_010883055.1 Belonocnema kinseyi
TGTATAGCGGCATGCTTTCTTTTTGAACTATTTTTTGTTTTTGTTGCTGGAAGAGCTTAAAGAAAAACCACTTAAATTAACATCATACGAAGTTATCACTTCTGCCGGTCGCCCCACAACAGCTCACATGTTTTTATGTATACAATAACTCCACTTAGTTGCAAAAAATTAAGAGCTAACTAATCTATTTATTTATATAAACTGTCTATAACATAAGTACGCAAAAGACTGAATGTGTGTATGCATGTGTGGTCGGAATAGGCGTCCACACCCTTGTACCTATTGGAATCAAATGTTGTAGCACGTCAAAGATTGGTTCTGCGAATTTTGTGTGATACTTTGAAGGTGCAACGTATTTTTGTACTTTTTTTTAATACATTCAAACTCGGACATAACGCTGGTTTTAAGGCTGACGGAGGACCTGAGCTAACCCAAACGAACGCGAATATATTTCTCCACCGAACGTAAACAATCAGGGGCGTGCAAACAGTTTTCGGCGGATTTTATTGTGCAGTAAAAATGTTTTGAAGTTTGTTTTCCTTATATGGAGACAAGGGTAAAATACATATTTAACGGAAACATGGAAGAAAGCGTTCTGTTACACGTTAAAATAAATGTGTTTTCTGCTTACCTACTTTAAACGTTTGCAGCCCGCTGGGCATTTCATTTAAAACGAGAGTTTTGGTCTTGAATGATCGGTCCAGATATTCACTCTTTTACTCGAATAGACCCTTTGGAGACAGCAGCATAAAAAAAACACATGAATATTTCCCTCAAAACACTGCACATCAACGCTTCAAGTGGGGAAGTACGCACTTTTTCGCAATATGCAGATTCATATTCAGACGTATAAAGAAGTTATGTAACAGAAAATCACTACATTTCATAAATATAAGACTAACAAAAAACACAGTTTTCACTAATCCCACGTCAAGCAGTGGCGTATCCAGAGGGAGGGTTTGGGACCCAAGCCGCCCCTCCCAAACAAAATATTTTTATTATTCAATTCCCTTTTCTCCCACTCTTCGCCTAAAAATAAACCCTAAGTCCCTTCGGAAAAAAATCCTGGCTACGCCGCTGACGTCAAGACTTCACAGTTTGAAATTCAAAATACTACTACGACAATGTCACGAATTTCGAACTATGCAGAAGAAATTGGAATTTGAATTAAATATTAATTTTTAGACAGAGGAAAAGTCGCGTATTCATAGGAATACAAATTCTTAATTTTTCTGAATTCAACGCTTATTACCGGAATAACTTCGCGCTATATATTCTCCAGTCAGGTGGCGCTGTTGTTAATGAAAAGCTCATTTCATCATGGCATGACAAGACCTTGGATGAAGATGGCCCAAAATAATCCGATCAGTCCCATTCCATCGGCTTCAGTAGTAGAAATCGGCAATGCTCGGTGAATTTTGATTTTTGGTTTTGGCTCTAATAATCCCCCAACCCCCAAAATTCCAGTTTTTTCAAAATAACAATAATATAAGTTTTCTTCAAATTTTATGTATAATTTTGTAACGTGAATGGAAGAAAACTGTTAGAACTACCCATTTTTACTTTTCAAACTGCTCATTTCAATCTAGAATTACTCGACTTGGGTCGAACTACCCATTAATCTCAAACTGCCTTTGCGACACGGCCTGATATTTACCGATTCACTCAAACTTGAAGAGAATTTTTATTCCTGTTACCTAAGAAAATGAGGGGGTAGCGTGCCCTATATTCAAAAAGAAATTCAACAAGTATGATTTTGTAATACTATGAAGTATTTCATACCAGAAAAAAATTCTGGAACAACGCTTATTTTTAAAAAATCAAGTATTTTACTTAATAAACGGGCATTCTATAGAAGTTTAACACAAGGGACATTAAAGTTTGTAGACGTTTTATTTTCTGGATTTTTTGCCTTAGAAAAGAATGAAGTAAATGTGGAAAAGGAATGAGAAAAACAATAAGATGACAAGAACGAAGTATTCTTTAGGGGAGTTTGACTTCCCTGTGGACCACGATGAACGGGTCCTTCTGTTATGGTGTGACCCAGAACCTCGCCTTCGTGTCGGAAAATTAATGGACGCAGACTCCGACGTGGTTCCGCTTCCGACTGCCGGAGAAAGCGGGATCTGGCCGGAAAACGTATATGTATAGTACGTCGCGATGCCCGGTGATTTTCAATTATTTTCAACGTACCCCGGCGTTCATGGGAGTAAAATAAATTTCCTCGAGGGCAACTAGCGTAATCTCTTTTGTAATCCCTTACTTAAGGCATTTTTTGCTAGCCACTCCACCCGGACAACTTGGCAGAAGCTTTCGCGTCGTTTCTTCTTGTTTAGATGAATCTGAGTAGAACTGCATTTAAATAGTATTCCGCTATTTCATTTGCTTGAATAAATAACAAAAAACTTGTACCTATTACCGAACCTTACGTATCATCGACTTGGAAATCTTGTTTATTGATTTTTATAATTTTATTCACTGTTGAGTGTGGAATTCCATTTGACCATAGTTGATAATAATATCGAATATGATTAAGTAATCAAGGGCTCAAATTTTTTGTTTATTATCGAGTGACATCCATTTGTATCATTCAAAGAAAAAATTGTGCGAGCTTTGAATCACATTTTCTCTCAAGTGTTGAACGTGACCTTTGACCTCCGAATTTTGATGTTTGACCCTTGACATCTGACATAATATCTCTGACTTTTGATCTCGGACCATAGTAGTATAGCTACATCAAGTATGTGAAAACTTACCGATCGAGTAAGGTTCTGTTCTATGCTAAGTTACCAACGTCAAAGTATTGCTGGGTCGGTAAGTCTTCTTGTGCCGCTGGAGTTATACTAACATGATCTAAGATTAAAGGTTATAAGGTCAGAAATAGTATGTCAGAGATCCACTGTCAAAGATCAAAGATAAAATTTCAGAGGTCAAGGGCCAGACGCAGCAGCTCAGAGGTAATGAGTCAAAGCTCACAAATTTTTCTTCAAAGGATACTACGGGATTCCACAAAATCATAAAGAAATTTTTTATGAGTTACGGAAGAAAAAAAAACGTAAAGCGGTACATAAATACTTACCGCCGACCAGCGGTCGGCAAGTTATCCCGTATCACTGTAGCTATATTACTAACCATTGAAAGTTAATATTGACATTATTATCAGGGATATTTAATGATTTCGACAAAAGTGGCAAAATTTAAGGAATTTCTGTGAAAATCACTTTATGTAACTGACAAGAATATTCTGGACTATCACACAGTCAATTTGGTCCCTATTTTCAGATCACTACTTGGTCACTACTTGAAGTTTCTATAGCTTTCAATAATTCTAAGAGACTCTAAAGGATTTTCAAAATTTGAGTATAGTCTTGGAAACTACAAGGAATTTTCACATGTTTTAAAACATTTCAAGAAATTATAAATGATTTCAAAGGATTTAGAATATTTTAAGGCATTTTTAAAGACTTCAAAGCATTTTTTAGAGATTAAAAAGTTGGTCAAGAATCTTCCCAAGATTTTAATGATTTTAAAGGAACTTATAAAAATGTCCATGTGGATTTAAGAAATATCTTAGACTTTCGGAAGATACGGAATGATTTTATAGGACATATAAGGTTCTAGGACACTTTAAAAAAATCTAAGGAATTTCATAATATTTTTGATCGTTTCCATGACTTTGAAGGACCTGGAAAGCTCTTTAGCTATTTCTATAAATTTTGAAAGAAATTAGGAAAACTCATCGAAATGCATGTAATTTGATAAAATTTTACAATATTACAGTGAATTTCTAAAAATTTCTTCACATGGATTCAGAGGTTCTGTAGGATTATCAAAATAATTTTAAAGATTTTAGAATATTTTAAAAGATGGTAAGGATTTTTTAAAAAGAGATTCCGATAAATTGAAAAGATTTAAAAAAATTAAGAAGAAAATCATTCAAAAGCTCCAAATAGTTTCAAGGGAGTTTGAAAATGATTTTACATATTTAAGCACATTAAAAAAGAATTTGAAGGGATTTTCGAAAGCTTTAAAAAATGTCAAGGAGATTCAAAACATTTAATGGATTTGAAATATTTAAAAAAAATTTAAATGGTTCCAAGGAATTTTCAAATAATTTAAGTAATTTGATGGAATATTTAAGGATTTTAGATATTTTTAGGTATATACCAAAATTTAAAGAAATTTTCATAAGCACTATAAGTTTTGAAGGGATTTAAAAAGATTACAAATTGATTGAAGTATTTTAGGGAATTTTGAAAGATTTCAAGACATTTTGTATTTATTTAAATAATTAAAAGGAATTTCTACATTTCTAAAATATTCCAAGTTATATTGAAAGATTACAAGAAATTTTCAAGAGATTAAAAGAGGAGGATTCAAATCATTTTCATGCAGTTGTTAATAATCTTCTAAATTTTTGGAATCAATGCAATTATTTTACAACATCTATAAAGTTTTAAGATTTTTTTTAAAGATTCTCAGAGATTTGATAAGTATTCCGAAGATCTCAATGATTTTAAGAGATTTTAAAAGCTTTCCAGCTATTTTAATAAATTTTATTGTTTATCATGAATTTGTATCAAACTTCATAGAATATCACAGCCTTTTATAATACCTGTATTTTAGAGTATTTTAAATAATTTATGCACAAGAAATAGATGATTTTAGATATTTTCTAATGTACCACGATATTTCCAAATATTTTTAAGAATTTCGAAGATTTCATTCCAACGAATTTGAAAGGTTTACGCTGTTTTCAAGAAATTAAAGGAATTTTCAGGAGCTCTAAAAAGTTTCAAATGATATCAAAAAGTGTCAAAGAATAGAAATATCTTAGGGCATTTTTAATAGATTTCAACCATTAAAATAGATTTCAGAGGATTTTTAAAAATTATGGGGAGTTTAAAAAAAATACAGGCAATTTTAAAGTGTTTTAAAAGATTTCAAGAAAATTCAAAATATTTAAAAGGTTTTGAAATATTTTATAGTATATTAAAAGATTCTAAGGAATCGAAGATTTATTTTTATTGTATAGGCGGATCTTTAATTATATCTAAAATTTATAGGATATTCCGTAAGATTGCAAGCAATTTTAAAGAGCTTATTCAAAAGGTTTAATAAATTTGAAAAAATTTCAAAGGACATGAAATATTTTCGAGAAATTTAAAATATTCTAAAGAATTTTTAACTGATTTCAATAATTTAAGGGGATCATAAGGGATTTTAAATATTTTAGTACATTTAATAAGATTCCAAGGCATTTTTACAAGCTTACTCAAAATTTTTGAGATGTTTCAAACGATTTCAGAGGACTTTAAATATTTTCGGGAATTTCAGGATATTCAAATAGTTTTTAAACTGATTTTAACAACCTAAAGGTACTTTGAAGAATTATTTCACTTTCATTATTTCATCTCATTTTCATTTCTCATTTAGAATTCAGCCAGAATTATAATGATTAATTTATCCTAATTAAAAAAAATTTCTTTAATTTATTGAATTTTTCTTAAATTGCTTTAATTCACTTGAATTCTCCTAATACACCCAATAATGCTGACTTCAATGGGGTTTTAAACAGTTTTTTTCTTCTTATTAATTTATTCAGAAGTATTTCAAACTCACAGTGGACTCTTGGCCATTTTATAAAAAAAAATTTCGAATTTCCTTGTATTCTCTAAATTAATTTCTGGCTTACTGAAGTCAACCAATTAAAAAAATGCAATTAATTTAAATTTATCTGAAGTATTTTTAAATTCTCATTGAGTTTTTATGAATTTCATCGAATTCTCCTCGATTTCCTTGAAGTTGTCTAAATTCACTCGAATTTTTCTGCTATAAATGGAATTTTTGCGGTCTAAAATCAAATTCTATTAAATCAATTGAAATCCTTGAGGTTGGACTTGAAATATTTTTAAGTTTTATAAAATAATCCTAAATTCGTTAAAATTAACCTTAAATTCTTATGAATTTCATAGAATTCTTTTGAGCCCTTTAAAATTAAATAGAGCATTAGTCTCAATATCAATGAACATTAGTCATTTTTGTCATTTTTCGAATCAGAAATGAGGAAATCAGAGAATACCAGAAATTCTTAACGTCGGTTCAGACTATATGGATATATATGAATTGAATATTTTGAAATTAATTGTTTTTCTGAAAAAAGATCTCATTCGCTCCGCTGGGAATCGAACCATAGAACTTCCGATTACCGGTTGGGTGCATTTCCTTTAAGCTACTTAAAGAGATCGAAAGAAGAATCCCTTTTCAGAAATGAAAACATTATTTGGCCAGGTGTTGATATTAAATTTTGCCAAGGAATCTGTATTATCATGAGAGAATGACATAAATTATTAACGTCTTTTCAAACTAGATAGAGTTATGATATACAATTTTTATAACTACATTTTTTCTGGAAAAAAAGATCTCTCAAAAGATGTTTAGAATTTCTGTTAAACTCTGATGATAATACAGATTCCTGGAGAAATTTGAATACGTAACACCTGGCAAAATAATGCATGTATTTTTGAAAAACAGTTCTTCTTTCGATCTTTCTAGTAGTATAAGGGAGAAACATCCGACCAGAAATCGGAAGTTCTGTGATTCGATTTCCAGCAGAGCGAAGAAGTTTTGCAGCAACCATTCAATTTAAAGCAATTTATAAATTGTTTTATGATACAAATGTTACGAGAATAAAATTTTGGTCTTTAAATTTTAGTGGTCAGGGTAATAAAAAAATTAGCCAGAGAAAAGCCTGGAAATTTTGAAAATTAAGTTTTACGGCCACTCACAATGTGAATTCGTATCAAGGATCCAAAGAAAAACGTGACCTCCGACCTTTAACATGTCACCATCTGTTCTTAAAGAGTCAAGTTTACAATCTCATTTATGTCCAAATATTTTTACTGTTTATCTACAAATCCGTGATTAATTTATTTTTGTATATTTGAATGCACGATACTTGAACTTTAATGAAAAAAATTAGCCGCTTAGATGTTTTAAAAATCAAGATAACACTATAATGTAATGCGGTCAGAGGAAAAGACGTTTAAACCATGTTCAGGACTTGGGAAGGCCAAAGTGGCCTGGGAGAAAGTGGGTGTAAAGCTAAATATGGCTATACAAACTTAAGTCAGTATTAGAGTCCAAGTGTAAAATAAACTGCGTCTTGTACAAGTTTAGTAACATATTACCCTATACCTGCACTGCTTTATGGGACCAGCACTTCCCTTAAAGAAACTTCAAGGTAAGTAGATATATTTTCCGTTGAAAGATAAAAGTATCATTACTTATTTATCTAACATTGATTCAGTTCATCATTATTATTATTGCTATTATTATAGATAGGCTGGTTTATTTAAATCTCGCAGCTTTTTATCACAAAAAATAGTTTGATCAACAAATTAGCTTACTTTTTATAAAAAAAAATTATTTCCGATTAAACAGTTATGTTCCAAACCAAATGATTGAAATTTCCCGCAAAAGGGAAGAATTTTTAAATAAACAGTTCACATTTCCACCCTCAAGGGACCATTTTCGGATAAACTTCCAAAAAGGTTCTATGTCCGATTTCCTTCAACCTGCGTATACCAATGTATTTTGATGCGCTGATTACGAATATGATAGTGAAAATTGGCGCAAACTTTAGTTTCATGGTGAAATCGTCAAAAAACCATAAAATTGTGGTTTTTTGAGTTTCTTTCAGCTAATATGCAAAATGCAAAAAATACTTCAAATAAAAGTTGTAGATCTCATCGAAGTACACATTTTTTATTGTAAGCATTTATTTATAGAAATGATTGTTTCCGAGAAACTCGGCAAACTGAAAGTGACAGAAGTCTATAACCCCATGAGGCGTTGAAAAAGAGGTAGGGGTGTGATCTTACATTATTTCTATGACCAGTCACAGGGGTTCCTTTAATTTAAAACATTTTTTTCAATGTTGCATATGAGCTGAGATAAACTTAAAAAATCATGATTTTTATGGGTTTTTGATGATTTCACCATGAAAATCAAATTTGCGCCATTTTTCACTATGATAATCGTAATCAGCGCGTCAACATACAGAAGAATACGAAGTGCGAAGAAAATCGGGCATATCCCCTTTTCGGAAATCCACCACCATTTTCAAACAAATGTTAGAATTTCTAAACAAAACAAAAAACTTGAAACGCATAAAAGTTAATTTAGAAACAAATAGCTGAATTTCCAAATAAATTTATGAATCCTTAACAATAAAAATTAAATACTTAATAAAGAAGTGCTAAACTTAATATTTAAGCATTCTACATTCAATTTTCAAGCAAGAACTCTTCCACCGTAACAAATGAATTTTTAACAAAATATTTCTGTGAATTTTGAACAAAATAATTAAAAATTTAGCCAAATAGTAAATTTTTTACGAAATAGTTGAATTTTTAAAGCTTAAAAGGATGAATTTTCAACAACAACAAAATGAATCGGCAAAGTAGTTTAATTTTAAATCGAAAAAGATCAAGTTTTAACGAGAAATGTAATCGTAGATATTTTAATTAAAGAAGAATTTCATTTGCAATAAAAACCAATTGAATTCAATCAAACAAGATGCATTTCTAACAGAATAGTTTCACTCTTAACCAAAAAAGATTAATTTTGAAGCAAAAAGTTATACTTATGACCAAATGAGATACAATGTTCATATAAAAATATCAATTTTAAAACTAAAAAGACCAGTTTTTATCACAGAATTGAATTTTCCATAAGGAAAGAGTTTTCAGTAAAAACGGAACAAAATTTCAACCAAAGTGCTGAATTTTTAAACCGTACAGGCCTGTAGCGTATCCAGGGGAGGTGTTTAGGGG
>NC_046665.1:62155624-62156794 GCF_010883055.1 Belonocnema kinseyi
GTGGTAACAAGATGAGAATTGAAAGCAAACTGAATGTTAAATCAAAAAGCATGAAAGAGGGAGCTCTTCTTAATATTTTGACACCAAAATCATGTCGATATATCTTACCGACTGCGAGTAAAGCCACCCACGCTTTAACTTGACAGACTGTAATGTCGATAAGTGAAGAAAGTAATTACTATCTTCATGAGAGAATCGTGCTTTTTAAATAGTGTAAATACTCGGCAGAATAAGTAAAGTGAAAAGAAGCGCCCCATGCAAAAAAAGGGATCTGTGGACTGTGCAGCCTGTACCGTTCTCTATGGTATCTTTCGCACATTCCCGTTCGTTCCCTCTCACTCGACTGGTTTTCCATCTTCCTCTCAGGCGTGAAGCCCTTTTTTATTTTTAACGCTTTTTATTTTATATGTCGCCCCGTTTTATCCACTGTCTCTCCTCTCAATTCTACTTTTTTTCTCAATGCTGGTACACTCAGCAGGTGGGTGACGTTGTTTCTCTTGACAAGTTATCGTGCCGAGGAACCTGCAAAAGGCAGCCCAAAAGAACCCAGTTATTTCTCAAGGATAGATTTTATTGTAAATTTCTTTATTAGCCTTTTCAGCAGAGTAGCCTCTATTTACTTTTTCGGAAATCAAGTGCTCCCTCTCGCAATTGCGATGCCAAAGCCAAAAAATAGAATATCCTTCAAATTTTGTTCAACTTGGTTGTTATTTACCCATTAGGATGGTTCTTATGCATTTGTGAAAACGAGTATATTGCATAACAAATTCTTAAAAAATCAAATATACATTGCTGTCCCGACTAATAATACTTCGACTTGAGTTCGAGTTGGTTATGTCTTGAGTTCGTTTCCAAGACATCGGTGTCTGGCTGCGTCTCAAAACTGAGTCGAGACATAGGGCGTCATCTTACTTTTATGGCCATGACAGGTAAAACGGCGTTTGCTTATCTTAAGTCGAGCCTTGTCTTGGCTGGGATTATCGACCCTTTTTTGGCTCATAAATGAGATTAAAATTGATGAATGGAAAATTTGTAATTATTAAATTAGTTCTTTTTAATTTAAAAATTCAGAATCGGTGGGTCTGAACAAGTAATAACTCTCAACAATTTTCTTAAAAAAAAATATAAATTGTAACTTTCTAGAAGGATCTTCTAATACAAATAACAATC
>NC_046665.1:62156894-62157992 GCF_010883055.1 Belonocnema kinseyi
GTGTCTGCAAAGATGCAGCATTCTACCAGCGTAACCTATCGATGGCCTGGATTGATTATCGGAAAGCTTTCGATTCGACATCCCATAGACTTATCATCTGTCGTTTGGAAATCTTAAAGGTTCATCCGCAAATAGGTGGGTGCATAGAGAGATTGATGCCGCTTTGGAAAACCAGATTTACTATCTCATTTGAAAAAAATCGTGTGACAACTAACAAGGTCACGTTTCAGAGAGGTGTCTTTCAGGGCGACACCATGAGCCCACTCCTCATTTGCCTTACATTATTGCCTCTATCTCTATCACTTCGCCATTCCGACGGGTACTTGCACGGCAAACTTGCAGATCGAAAGTACAAGGTCACTCATGTATTTTACATGGACGATCTTAAGATCTATGCTAAAAACAGAGAACAACTGCATCTAGCTCTGGGGATTGTCGAACGATATACTAAGGAAATTGGAATGGAATTTGGGTTAGACAAATGCGCCAAGGTTTATTTGAAGCGAGGAAAACTTAATGGCATCCCTGAAGATCCTGAGCTCGTTGATAGAAGCGCCGTACGACACCTTTGCACTGGAGAGACTTATACATACCTGGGCGTACCACAGAGCCGCATTCAGGATGTGGAATCTATAAAGGATACTCTCCATAGCAGATACAAACGTCTCACCCGACAGATTTGGTCTTCCGAACTGTCGGCGAGGAACAAAGTATCTGCAACGAACATGCTTGCCGTCCCGGTACCACTCTATTCATTTGGAGTAGTTCCATGGACGAAGAACGAGCTCAGATATCTTGATATCGGGACAAGAAAGGTTATGCACATGAACAAAAGCAGCCATCTTAAGTCTTCCGTTCCGCGACTGTACATCTCACGCCGTCTTGAATGTCTTCACAACAGGATTATTCTGGATACAGCAAATAGAGATGCAAATGGAAGAGACGCTCTTCTTAAAATGGTCAGGAATCACGAAGCAAAATGCATCAAATCTTATGTATCTCGAGTACTCACTCCTGAAAGCCCGGATTAAGAAAGCACAAGAGAAAAACTTTCGTGAACAGCTCCTCGATAAAAGGATGCACGGTATCTTCCACAGA
>NC_046665.1:62158092-62161353 GCF_010883055.1 Belonocnema kinseyi
GAGGGAGCTCTTCTTAATATTTTGACACCAAAATCATGTCGATACACCTTACCGACTGCGAGTAAAGCCACCCACGCTTTAACTTGACAGACTGTATTACTAGTAGGAACCAATTATATTCATTTTTTCATTAAGGTCCATTTCTCAGTTTTTCTTTCAACTTGTTAATAAATTAATGACGGACTGGCGTCAGCAGTGAGGAGGGGAGTGGAGGACTTACTGTAAATTTAAAGTCAATTTATTAAAAATGCTAATTTATAAATATTAAAATCAACAATGTAGTACAAGTTTTTTAATTTTGCAGAATTAAAAAAAATTAAATTAAGTTTACTATTTTTGAAGATTTCAAACAGCGAAATTAGGAGTATTTTGATAATTTTGAAATATTTCGAGAGAATAAACCAATTTTGTTTGGATTGCTGATCAATTAAAAAAATATTTTTTATTTATTCTTATTAATTGTGAAGACCGTTTAAATTTTTTAAGCATTTCAAAAGACTTCCGCATTTGTCAACAAAAATTTGATAGATTTAATGGCAATTTTTTTATTTTGCAAGATTTAATCAAATTCTAAGACAAATTGGAATAGGTTTAGATGATATTATTAGGAAGTTAAAAAAAATTGCAACCTAATTTATAATTTAAAAAGGAATAACCTTACTTTAAAACAGAATGTAGATTGTAAAAGGTTCTGAAATAAACATTTGAAGCATCCGAAGGATTTTGAAAGGTTTCAAGATAATACAAAATTTTTCTTAGAATTCCTGAAGAAATTTAAAATGTTATTTTTTTTTAAATTATTTTTAAGATTTCTGAACAAAATTTTAAAGCTTTTTGGCAATTTCGAAAGATTAAAAGAAAATGAAAAACCTTTTTTACGAATCGTGTGCAAAATCTAAATATTCTTTCTTTCAAATAATATTTTAATGAAAATTGATAAAAATATATTTCAAAAGAAATCTAAAAACGTCAAAAAAAATGTGAAAGATTTCAAGGCAATTTTTTTCATTTTTGAATTTTATTTTCACAATTTTAGGACTAATTTGAGTCCGATTAAAAGGTATTCAGGAATTTTAGAAGTTTTTTAGAAATTAAGAATATTTTCAAGCTTTGGAAGATTTTCGAATGCTTATAAAATATTTTTTTATTTCTTCGAAACTAGATTTTTTTAACTTTATAGTCAGTTGAAAGTTTATATATTTCATGAGAAATAAAACCATATACAGGATTCGAATTATTTAGGCTTGTGATTCATCAATTAATAGTAATTAAAAATAATTTCTTTGTTAATAATTGAAAGACTTTTACAATTTAGAAAAATTACAAAATTTATATTCATGTACATACCATTTTGTTATTACTTGCCTTAGTTAGGAATTAATAATATATTTATTCATAAAATTAACTATTCACTGTAGTATTAATGTTTTTTATTATTTTTTTCAAAAGTCAAACTATGTGAAATAAGAATAAAAATAATCCAAAATTGTTCATCCAAAAAAGATTGAACAGATATCTTAGTTACTTTTTTTGCTTACAAATCAACACTGTCAACTGCAAATTCAACTATTTTATTTTTGTTAAAAATTGATAGTTGCAGGTTTAAAATCCAACTATTTGATTGAAAAGTAACTTTTTTGCAGAAAATTAATATTTTTGGGTTTTGGTCGAAAATTTAACTACTTGATTGAAAATTAACTTTTTGATTCAACAGTTTTTTAGAAAATCAGCCTGTACCAGGAGCGGACTCAGAAAAATATTTCGCGGGGGGGGGGGGGGGGGGGGGGGGAATATATTCGGTTCGGTTTTGATTCCTCTAGAATCAAACCGAAGGGCCTATGACAAAGCAACCGAACGCGTCCTCGGTTGCGGATAGAGGGTCCCTGTACCAAAGGTTTCTGCTGAATATGGTTTCAAAAATAAATAGGCAGTCGCGGACAATTGTCCAGGGGTGGTCCCGAAGGAATTAACCCCCAAGCAGAGGTGTGAAAACCGTGCCGAAAACTGAATGGCACCTGGGTAAGGTGTCTAGAACGGTGACTCTGGGATACCGGGCGACCTCTCAGAGTACGCAGCCTTATCCTTGCATGCGGGGCTCTACAAGGATGAACGAACCCCTTTCCCTAGCTTCTCGTGGGAACAACAATGACAACACCAAACATAGTTGTAGTAAGTGCGGTTTAACACAACAGAACGCGCAGGGCTCCCGACAATAGGTCGGCCAACAATGCCGACCAATTTAGAGCTGGGGGAGCCAATGAAAATGGATTCAATGCGATGGATCGGCGGGATCTCGCAACCTTTGGGTGGACGGAGCGAATGAATCACGACTTGCTAGAGTGCTACGATGAGAGTGTGGCCCCTGAAGGGGCTTATATGGCACGGCTGCATGCTCTGTGGTGCGAGAAGCACCCGGAGCTATCGCAATTTTCGCAGCAACTTCTGCGAAACCATGCTGAACTACTCCGTAAAAGGGGCTATGTAAGCAGAACGCCTACTCTACCACAGCTAGAACAAGCCGGCAACAGAGAAAGAGAGGCGACACTAAGACCAACCGCAGCCAGGCATCCAATAGATGAAGAGCGATGCTTAACGACCCAAAGAAACATCAACACCAAGGTTTCTCTCAAGCCTAAAAATCTGGCTGAAATGTATGACGAGCTTCGTGAACATTTTTCCGGAGATTCCGACCTCTGGGCTATCAATTATTGTGTGTATAATTCAGCGAGAGCTTTGGCCGATGCGAACCGTAAAACAAAACCAACGGCTGATCATAAGACCAAAAAACGAATGCATCAACTTGCCATAAAGATAGGCTGGGCAAGACAGTACGCGTCCCGCATTCAGTGTGTGATTGACTACATCACATCTGGCAGGAATTTTACCGCCAAGGTTCGAAAGTTCGCGCGCGAACTCCGGAACCGTTATCACACAATTAACAAGTGAAAGCTGCTGACCGTCAGACAGCATATTGTTGAGAGAATACGGACACTATCTGACGCTAAGAGAAGTCTAGAGCGGAGGGAGAGGTGGGTCAGAGAAAATCAACAGTTTCTCTCTGACTCATCTCGACTCTTCCAAGACCCTCCAGTTACTGTCGAATATCCACCCAAACCAGAGGATGTCGAAGTATTTTGGAGAGTAGTCTACGAAGCTCAGCATATTTGAAGTCGGAAGAGCCGATTCCAGAGTGGTTGGTGGAAGGGCGCACAATACTTCTGCCGAAAATAGGCAACTTAGCTGACCCGAAGAATTACAGGC
>NC_046665.1:62161453-62179228 GCF_010883055.1 Belonocnema kinseyi
ATAAAATATACAAAATTGTTTAACCATTAACAAAGATTAGCTTTTATGACTGCTAGAATTGCCCTTTTTTTAGGGCACGTATATGCTCGAAGTTATAAACCGTACGTGTTGGAGTCATAAAAATTCGAATCAAGAGATAAATGTATGCCTTCAAGACATAAAAACTTGTCTCCAAGACATAAATTGAAGTCTGGCTCCGTCTCAAAACTGAGACATGCTCAAGTCGACCTTTTCGACTTTAGCATGTCTTGATTAGGGGCAATTCAAGTCGAAATCAAGTCGAAGCATTTTTATTCCGGGTAAAAGGATTTTTCTGAAACATCATTTTTTGATGCAATACTTTTTGTAAGTTTACTAAAAGTTCATGTTATAATTTATATGCAATTTGAAGGTAGCATTAATTTTTTTATACCTTTTATTACTTTTTTCAGATTTTTAGCAACAAAATGTCTTATACTCTGTTATAGCAATATTCGACTCTGACCTCACCTAACCTGAATTAACAGAAATTTATTGAACTACACGTACCGCTCTGGAAGCATATTTTCCCAGTAGCGAATGTGTGCTACATCAAATGGGTCAACTCGAGCCTAACCTAGAAATAAATCTAACCTAGCCTAACCTAACCGAACCTCACGAAATACAATTAAACTGATTGTGTTGTCCCGTTGTGTTTGCGGTACCGTTTCATTCAGCTTCGGCTTAACCTACATAGAGGTTTAACCTATCCTAACCTAACAAAACCTACCTAACCTAACCGATTACGCTATCAACCCTGTTCTTGCGTACTTTCATATTTTGACTTAAGTTAAGTTGTGTTGCGTTAAGCAAAATTTCGTTAGGTTCTGTTAAGTTAGATTCATTTGTAGGTTAAGATCGAGTTAACCTATTAAATATAGCACACATTTAAGACTGAGAACCGTACGCTTACATAGCTACACGTTTGGTTGAATTTTATTCGGCTTGGTTAGGTTAGGACAGGTTTTGTTAGGTTAGGATAGGTTAAACCTCTATGTAGGTTAAGCCGAAGCTTAATGAAAGGGTACCGCAAACACAAAGGGACAACACAATGAGTTTAATTGTGTTACGTTGAGTTAAGTTAGGTTAGGTTTTTTAGGTTAGGATAGGTTTGACCTCTTTGCAGGTTAAGCCCAAGCTGATTCAAACGGTACCGCAAACACAACGGGACAGCACAATCAGTTTAATTGTGTTTTGTGAGGTTAGGTTAGGTTAGGTTAGGTTAGGTTAGGTTAGGTTAGGTTAGGTTAGGCTACGTTAGATTTATTTCTAGGTTAGGCTCGAGTTGACCCATTCGATGTAGCACACATTTGCTACTGGGAAAATATGCTTCCAGAGCTTTACGTGTAGTTCAATAAATTTCTGTTAATTCAGGTTAGGTGAGGTCAGGTTCTGTTGGGTAAAGTTATGTTAAATAAGTTGATATAAGGCAAGGGTTAATCCTGCACAGTTGTCGACATGTTTTTGAAGTGAAAATTTGCATCACTGGCATTATTTTGAAATTTATTTGCCTCAGTGCATGATTTTTCGTAATTTTTTGAGGTTATAGCTCAACCATTACGTGATGCGTGATTTTTGAGTGTCTTGTTACCAGATCCAAACACTTTTTTTTGTGTGGCTGTGTTATTTATGTACCTCGATCTGTGAATACTTATTTAGAAGTTGCGAAATAATGTAGAAAAGTTATATATAATGGAATGGAAGCTTCTAATGTTTCCCCTAAGGGTTTACATTTTTCTTGCACCTTCTTCTCTATTCTTTTTACCCCCCCCCCCCCCCCCCCCCCACACTCTTTCTTGACGGTGGAAGGGGGACCTACAGTTTAAGGTGGGTTCCAAACCACCAAGAGCAACAGCTTTACGTAGTTAGAGAAAACTTATTTCTCTAGAGGTAACAGTCCCACGACTTTCCGGAGATGAACAACTCCCTTGCTAGGCTAGTGTTCACTGCATGGCCCGCCGAGGCTTCCAGAGTTTAAGGCGGCAATCGAACCCGTGAGCCGACAGAGTGGGTTCAAAGCCTACGCTTTAGCTCCCACGACCATCGCCCCACTTCTAAAAAAGTTATATATAATGATTACTTTATTAATCGTTCCTTATTTTGCACTAATTTTAATTCTTAGCTACCGTGAATTACGTACCATATCAATATATTTATATTATTACAATTCATAATATGCATTTGTATTAAAACGTACGTATTTCTATAGTCTTCTTTTTATAAATAAAAAATTCTGCATCCTATACAAAAAAATGGTTGTTATCAAAAATTTTATTATATTTTGTTACGTTTTTTCCTGAATTGAATTTGATTATTTTTAGCCTTATTATGTAGAATTAAGAAAAATCTACACTGCTTATCTCGAAATTCTAAAAAAGAAATTTGTTAGATCTTTTCTAGGTGAACCATGTTTGTAGATTAATTTTTTTGTACCTTGAGTCGTTTTTCAATAAACGTAATTTTTTACTTTGAAATATATACTTAACGACTTAAACAAAAAATACGCTTCCTATAAGAAAATTAGTAATGACAAATTCATAACTCCTTTTTTGGATAAGCAACATTTGGCTCGTATAAAAAAGTTACTTAGAAAAAATCTGTAGATCTTTTTTGGGTGCATAATTTTTGTCATTTCACCTATTTTTCTTACTTTGCACAGTTTATTCAAAAAATGTAATTTATGATTGTTTCTTTGTGCTATCAAAATAAAAAATTTCTATTTTCCTAGAAAATTCATAAAGTTATAACAATCCTGTAGGACTTTCAAAAAATCAGGTATTTTGATTTTGAAAATACTATGATTCTGATAATTTTCTTCTTATCGAAAAAAGCCTTATAGATAAACTGTTCCATTTTTATTACTGTCCATAGCCATAAATAGAATTTTTAAATCTTAAAAAAGAATGATCTTAAAGATTTGGTAAAAGCTATAACCTTTTGAATTTGTATCCAAAATAGCTTTTTAACGAACTTGATCCTTTTTTGGTGCCTAGAACTGTTTTCTAAACCACAATGCATTTAGACTAGTTTTTAAAAAGTAATTCGGAATACACGTGAAAGGCGTAACCAACAGATAGATACTGTCATAAAACCAGTATTTTTTAGATTCAGGTGGTCTCGAAACGTGGAGATTGAAAGAAATCCGCTATAGTCAGTTTTCTCATGAAAATGTAATTAGACGTTAATTTACATTATTAGTCGAACTGCAAAGTTTATATTGTGATTCAACTATAAATGTTTCGATGATTCGAGAGAAAAAATCACTTTCTGCATTTTTCTACCTTTTTTAATTGCCAGTTGAAATGAGACCCGACTTTTATTTTCATATTTAAACGTTCAGTGCTCCATAATGAATGCGCGAGGTAATTAAAAAGACTATGTATAGATGTGACGCATCCAACGCAATACAGGTACAGGACAGCTCGTCACGTTTTAATTATGTTGCATTTTGTTTGCATGAAATATGCTGGACCAAATGAGAGAGTCGTTCTTTGCGAATGTTGCACATTAGTTACTAGATACCAAATTTTACATATGTAGATGCAATTATAGCTAATTGAGTACTAAACACCAAAAAGCCTGCCCCGTCAAAAACATTATTTTCTTATAGTAGTTTCATATTTTATTTTCGTAAATAGAAAATTGAAAAAAGCATATTTGTCTTCTTTTTGTTGTTGTAATCGCTACTGTAAATCTTGATTTTATTATTGATGCTGTTTTTACAATGAAAAAAGAGCGCACCTTAAAAAACATCTTGTTCTTGCACATTTTATTGAAAATTGTGTCACTTTTCCATACATTGAATTATGTTTATTTGCAATGTTATTTTTTTTAATTAGAACAAAAACTACGCGTCCGATTAACAAATTATTAATGAGAAATTTTCAGCTTTTTTTTAGATAAGCAACATTTATCCATTCCTCTTCTTCTTAGTTTGTGTGGTTTGCCCAAAAATTAAATTTTTTTCTTATTAAATTAATTTTTCACGGTAAAAAACCATTCGCTTCATCAAAAAATTATTAATGACAAATTTCTAGGTCTTTTTTAGTTGTACACGTTTTGTCTATTAATTTATTTTCGTGCCTTGTTTCGGTTTTTACAAAAAAAAAATGCCTTCTCATAAAAACATTGAAATCCAAATTTTACAAGATTGTAGTTTTGCAACTGCTAACGAAACATCCTCAATTTTTATAAAATATGGTTGCCTTCCATTTCTGTCATCTATAAGAATTTGCATGAAAATAACTTTTCAAATTTTAATTTGTAATACAGTTTTAGTTAGTTCATTTAATTTTATTTACCAATTATCATTATGTATTGACATTTTTATTGCAAAAATGAGGTATATTAATCAATTCTATAAATATTTAAAATGTATTTCTTCAAAAGGAAAAAAAGATCAGCCTTATATCTGACAAGCATTCTATTTACGCAGAATCTTTTTCAAACTGAAAGAACTGATTATGGAAATGAGCTATGTTTCCGAAACGTAATCGATTCGATTTTTGTTTTTCAATAAATTTTGAAGATTTACTAATTGCCTAAAGTGACAAAAGAAAAAATTGTGTAATATTTTTAAGCTTGCTAAATCAATTATAGTCCAGATGTAACCATACTTCTGTCTGATCGGCGAATTCCATTCGATCTTTTTAAATTCTTATATAAAATTATCTCCAGAATTCAAAAATGTGCAGCATATCTCTGGAAAATGTGTCACTCTCGAGATATTGCAATTCATTTTTTTATAAATGCAAAATTAATTTTTAAAAATAACAGTTGTTTCAGCAGTTGATGTTCTGCACAGTTTTGGATTATGGAGGTAGTTTTACATAAGAAAAAAAATCGAAAGGACCTCATTGATATAACGGAAATGGGGTAGGCTGTTGGTTTCTCGGCTATAAGAAGATAAAATTGTGAAACTTGTAAATAGTTTACGTCAACGCCACCTATACATTTATACTTATATTACGTTGTTTCAAAATAAAAACATAATAACGGCTAGATGGATATTACGTTCATCTTATATCGAAATTTTTTTTTAAAAGTTCGATAATTGATCAGTAATCACAGTCACTAATGAATTAGTCTATGACTTTACTAATTGAAATTAATGAAATAAACTTGTGGTTCTTTTGATTACATATTTCATTCTAATGACTATTTGATCAGTCAAACAATCAATTACTAATATTATTAGTAAAATTTTCGCTAATTAATATTTTGAAGATTAATTGCTTTTTCTAGTTCAGTGTTCAATTGTGGGTTCAAATTTCCCACTTGGTAATATAGTACTTTCCGCTTTATAAACAAAACAAACCAGATTTATTGAATTGATAAAGGTGGATTATACTGCTTATGATCTTGGATTTTAAAATATGGCACAGCAAGTTATACATAATTAAAGTTTTAAGAAAATAAATAAATTAATTAAATTAAATAGTTCTTAGCCTAAAAACTTGAGTGGCAGTAAACATTTATAGAACAGCAAGCGAAAGCAGATATGTTATGAATTCTTTAGCGAGTTTAGTCGTACACATAAATAAGCTACAAATATAAGTAGAGTGCACAGCAGAGAAAGGAAAAAGAAGATTGCGAAAAGGAGCTATGAAAGGGACAACTTTCCTTGAAATTAAAAAAAAAACTTCTAGTTCTGAAGCTGAAGCTTTATCATAACTTTCTTCAGCATCGAGTCCTTTGGTACCTCATGAACACATTGACCACTCTGTCAGTCTTACTCCTTTAGAAACAGCTGCCAAAGATAATGTCAATAATCATTTAACTGCACCTTCCTCTTAGCTCTTATCTTTTCACTACCACTGGTCATTCAATCATATTTCGATATATAATCATCCACTTTTAACATTATCATCAAAAAGTCGCATGAAAGTTTGCTTCAGTGTTTTCAAGAAGATTGTAAAAGTGGTTAGCTACTATTCCATATTTTTAAAAAAAGGTAGGGAATGGTAAAATTGTGCATAGGGACTGGTTGGTTTGGAATAGATCTAATGAAGCCCTTTATCATTTACTGCGCAGAATTGACAGCAAATTTTCGAAAATTAAGAAGTCAGCTTTGGCATCATTTGAAGGCTATTGCGCTGCACGAAACTGGAAGAAGGTAGTGTTGGCAGAAATTAACATCATAAACTTCGTTGAGAGATTTGTTCTTTACGTCCATACAGTACGACCGAGAAGTGTGGGTAGAAATCCTAATTCGACTTTTTGATGTGATCTCGTGCTTTGGAGAAAGAGTTTTTGCTTTCCGCAGGGATAGTAACCGAATTTGACACCCTTCTAACGGGAGTTTCCTTTGAATCTATTTAACTATGAGCAAAATATGACTCACTTCACAAATAGCATTTATAATTTGCTACGTGAATTTCACCAATACAGATGAAAGAATCTTCAAAGCTGACTAGCGTCTTTTAACCTTTAGTGAATTTACTAAATAAAACTGGAAAGCTATTGTCTAGCTTATGATATCAAAACTGAAGATATTTAAAATTCCTTTGGCAGATGGTCAAGGGGAAGGATATGCTAACGGTAGCAATATGAAAGGTACATACACAAAAGAGTTCGCTCAACCTTAGCGGAGTACATGCAGCTGAGAGTTTTGACAATATTTAGTTCTGAAAGACAGAGATGGGAAATACTAAAGAAGAAAATAGACTACTCTCTGCTTTCAATCTCTCGAATGCGCTAGTCGGTTTGGATTTACTCCGTGAAACCCCTTGCTCCTTGTCCTCCAGGAGTGGTAAACGTACTAGGTGAGGTCTCATTATTGAATCTGTCAGAAGAACCTCCTGGTGATTTGAGTAAAAGTTTTAAAAACTATTGATATTGTGAACAAAGTAATTCATGTTCGAGGGGCAATGCTTTATGTCACTTATAAACATTTAAAAAGTTTCATTGTACAGCTGCAGGCTCTGCGTAATAGAAGGTAGAAGAAAATTTGGGAAGACACTGTCGCGCAAAGAATTTCCACATGAAAATGTAGAATTGAATTTAAAATTAAAACGAAAAGTATACTACGTTATCTTAGACCATTAGGTCTAAGGTGAAACTGCGGTTTGGAGAAATGCCCGAACTTCTTAAAAGTTTATCTATTCTTTGGGAATTACGAATTTTATCTGAAGGCGAAGTTAAAAGCAAGCAACTGATATGGTGAACATATAACCAATCGACCTGCAGCATGAGTTAGTGGATTAAGCTAAAACGTTGAAATCAATTTTTCTAGCCAATTTCTCCAAAAAACTCTGCAACCTTTACACTACCTGAATACTCTTCAAAAACTAAATCCTAATTGTTTGTTTCCAAATTTTTACATTACTCTCCGCATCTTTCTGATAATCCGCGTAACACCAGCTAGCGCTGAGAGAACATTTTCTTTTCTACAACAAATAAAAAATTTTCCTGCGGTCCACCATGTATCAGGTTATGCTTTCAAGTTTGAGTACGATAACTGTGGAAATTCAACTTGCTAGAAAAGCCAACTTGGAAGCTACACTGTGTTTCCATTTTATTTGAGTATCATTTTTGTAACGTCCTGCTATAATATAAAATCATATTGTTTTGAAGCCATATTTCGTACTATATTACTTTGCTAACTTGAGATTGAAAATTGGTACGTACTTTAGCGAACTAAAATAATATACAGGGAGTATTATTTTAATTGCTGACAACTTCATGCTTAAAAGAAACAGAAAACATTTGAAACAGACAAAATTTTATTGTTACCTCAGTCCTGTTTTGATACAAAAAAATTGTACTAAAACGTCCCTTAGTGGCATTAAAATAAAGTGGAATTAGAATGGACCCATCCGCGACTATATTTTTGGAGGTCTCTTTTAATACTGAAAACTGGCGTTGAAATGATACTTTTTTTAAAGTGTATAACTAACTATTATGTTTTAAGAAGGCTAGACAATTTGATCTTTTAGAGAAAAGTAAATTCACTGTATGATACATTTAGTGATTGTTTTTTAAAAATAATTTGTGAATATTTGTCTGCCTTTGTCCTATTTGGCAACTAAAAATCTGTTATAAAGTTGCTTATTTAAGCGGGCAAAGGGGGGCCTGTGATAATATAGAACCCCTGTCCCAAAACGGTTCTCGGCGGCCCTGGCATTACAACCTAATTTTCATTTCAAACATTCAAGCCTGATGCAATTGAATAAAGTTAAGCAACGTGACCATCGAAGCCAGTGATTTTATTGTCTGATTCAGACAGTGAGTCATATATTATGAGTATCATGAACATTATTGGCTCACATAAAATCTTATCATCGGTACTACAACGACCTAGAGAGTTGCCATCACTCTCAATTACAGAATTCTTGATCACATAATGGAACTAAAATCGCACCTAAGTCTTCTAATTCTTTGCGTCTTTTTATCATCGGAAACTGGAGCTTCATTAGAATATTACAATCGTAAGTGAAATGATACATTGAAGAAAAATTAAAATATTTTTCTATTACTTCTAAGCTAATAAAGATTAGTGAACCAAATGGTTTATTACTGAAGTCACTAATAAAAAACTAACTATATTTCATTAGTACAAGACTAGTAATTTAGACAGGCCCGAGAATGTCAAAAAGTGAGTAGGCCCTGAATTATTGACCGGATCGTTTAAAAAGATCATTTATATCGTAAATGTGAGAATTTCAACATGAGGCTGCTTGTGGGTTAGGGTTCTTAAATATTCGCTTCAATGAACTTCTAAACTTAAAAACCAGTTTAATTAATGTTTAATTAGAAGAAATTATTATGTTTTATTATTTGTGCTACAAACTTATCAGACATCTTGATCTGGCCCCGACCGGGGCCAGATCACGGATGAAACACACGCCCAGGTTGGGGCCAGGCGGTGGTCACTCACAATGGCGAGAGTGTCTGAACATATTTTGATCCCGTTAGGAGTATACGCCAGATGGTGCCGCGATTGCACTACCCGCACCTCACTCCGCTAGTCTAAGTTCAAAATTTCCAAAATGGATAACAGTAACCACGGTAACTGTTCGTTGTTGTTATTTTCACCGGAAACATAATTCAAAAATATTTTCACAGTCTTCTTTCTTCATAAAAACACATTTTCGTCCAGAAAACAGTCCAAAAACAACCAGGAATGCATTAATAATTACTCTGACAATTATTTATGTATTTCTACTTGTTTTTATAATGTTTCTGCAATTTATTTAGTTATTAAGTCTATTATCTGAAAAGTATCTGGGTATTATCGCGATTATCCGAACGGTCATCTATTATCTTATCTTGGGGATATTAGTATACGCTAGATGGCTCTAACGTCGACTTTGTTGCGACACATCTAAAGCATTAAATGACCACCGCCTGGTCGGGGTCAGGTGAGAACTCCCGATTGGGACACCCGATCGGTGCCCGATCGGTCTAATAATAATACATTTTATGCATTTAGCGAAAAAAAAATTTATAAAGTATAAATATTATTATTTATTTAATACCGAAATCAACATAAGTTAATTATATGTAACTAGAATCTGAAAAAAGTGATTTTTAGTGTAGGGTCCTCTGCTTTCGACACCTACCCCAATCTTTGGAATTTCCCATAATTGTTCCAATATATCTTAGAGCCGCTTCCTCCGTCGTTTCTCGCGTTTTCTTCGCTCATGGAATTATCACTGATCTCTGCTTCTGCTTCTAAAAAAAGTAAAATAAATAAATTATAATACTCTCAGGCTGGCCACTAGACTAGAAAACCGGAAAATTGCTGGGAATTTGTTAAGATCGAGAAAATCCGGGAAATGTCAGTGATTTTATTTTTTTACTGGAAATTTTGTAAATATATTTTTTTTAAATCTAACTAAGTTCGATTTCACAATTGTTTTAAATGATTAATTGAATTGTTATCGATTTCAATGATGACATCATTCAGTTCACAATGCATAATTTTTAAATATTTTACATAAGAAATTTTTAGTTTCATGTTTTTATTTTTAATTTTGAGAATTTCAAAATGCAGTCTTGAAGACTTAATAAACTAAAGAATAAAACCGTTGGCTGTAGAGAATTTTGTATAAAAAAGATTCGTATTGTATTAACAGTAAGTCTAAATAAATTAATTTAAAAATGAATTTGTAATTTAGGTAAGAAAAGGGAACAATAATTCACTTTACAAAACGATTCGAAGTCCGGTTAAGATTAGGAATTTACAGATTTTAACGTGGAAAAAATGAACTGTTTTAATTAGAAATCTTAGTGATTAAATATTGCAAACGTCTGCCTGAAACTTTATAAACTATTTTTAAATTAAAAATAACTTCATAATAATGTATTTGTAATTAAAGGCTTTTATTAAATTTAAAATATTTCAAATAATTAAAGAAAAAAGAATAATTATTTAATATTAAGCACCATTTGACTGTTCATTGAAGACTGAATTATTTTAAGATGCATTTAGATATTTTAAAAAGATTCAAACTTAATTTAAAGCTTGAAATGATTTCAAATAATTTAAAAGTTTCAAAAGAATAAAAACTTCTTGGTACGATTCGTAGGAAAATTGAAAATAATTTTTCAGTTTGGAATATTATTTAAAAATAATATTCAAAAAGATTTTAAGATTTCCAAAATAGTTAAAAAAGAATGTCAAACATTTTAAGAATTTTCTTTAATTTTGCATGGGTTTATAAACGTTATAGGGAACTTTCTATTTGTTTTAAAAGATATTTAAAAATGCTGAAAAAAATAAAAATAAGTTTAACGTTGAATAAATTTAAAACAACTTCTACGTTTCTCAAGATTTTGAAATAAAATTTTGAAGCCTTACAAGGACGTTTAAAGTATTTTGGGTGAAAATAATGTAACTTCCAATTTAAGAAGTGTTAAGTTGAATAAATTTAATCTTTAAATTTTTAACGTATTTAGCTTAAAATTGTTAAAAATAATATAATTCATTAAATTTTAAAGTTCACTAATTCTTTTAATACACACCTTGGAAAATGATAACGTAAATTTATTTAGCTTAAAATCGTTAAGAATAATATAATTTAAAAAAATTTTTAATTCATTGATTCTTTAATTTACACCTTTGAGAATGATAACGTGAATTTATATTTTTAGAATTGAAGCTGACTCTTTGAACTCAATATATTTTTCTTATTCTAAATTTTGCAGTTTATGTGAATTTCATGTTAAGTTGTTCAATTGAAAACTGTTAGAGTCTTTCATTTTTTACGTTTAAATTATTAAACAATTTAATACAAAATTTTTTAATTAAAAAACTCTCGCAATTCAATTTCAAGACTTTAATTTTGTGTGCTTTAATAAGTAGTTTATTTTTTGTTACTGCAAATGGAAAAATCTTTAGCTTTAGAGTTCGAATTTTTTAATTTGATTGTTCGTGATAAATGTTTGCGATCCTAGAAAAACCGGGAGTATTTGTCTTTGATTGAAACGGCTACCCTAAATTGTGTTTTAAATATTTGTGTCTCAACTTACTTGATACTTTTTTGGCGTTTACGAAGCTTCGTGTGTTTTAGAATATTTCTTAGATGGAACCCTAAAACTTCAAAGGCTGGCATAATTTTCTGTATCAGAATCAGTACCTGCTTGTGGATTTTCATCGAATTTTCCTGGCGAAAATTAAGACGATTCGAAAATGAATGTTAAGTATCGGAAAATTAGATATATATTAGGGGTTTAATTGTTACAAGTATTTACGACAGGGAAGTGGAAGAAAAGATGATGTTCATACACAAGAATCACAATAGCCAAGTGCAGGAAAGAAAGTAAGGTTATAGAATTAGAAAAATTGGATTTTTACGTACCTACGTTGAGCATTTATAGGAAAAATTAGACTTTTTTCATAAATATTTGCTCGTCCTTGCAATATTATTAATCGATTGTTTTTTTACAATTCTTATAACTTCACAAAAATTATGCTTTAAATATCCAAGCAAAAAGTTGGTGATTGACTCGATTGCAGTGCTCCCAACGAAAGCTTCTTGCTTCAATACACATGCGTCGCACTCGGCATCTGATTAGTTACTATTCGCGCGCAGTTGAAAATGTCTTAAATATTATTTTTATTGTTTATTATAAATAAAGGGATTTTGACATATAAAAATGTCCATTACATCGATATCAATGAATCTTGATAAAAGTAAAAATGAATCAAATACATATTCTGTTAATTAAAATTATCCTTTAGATTGTCTACAGAATATGCATTTAATTGATTTTTATTTTTTATCAAGATGCATGAATTTCCATCCAATGACATTTAAGAGTAGAAATGTCATTATTTATGATAAAGAAGAGAAATAATATATTTTAGCATTTTAAACTGCGCGCGAATAGCAACCTATTAGACGCCGAGTGTAACGCATGCGCAGTTGAGTAAGGATCTCTTGTTGGGAGCACTTGCTCGATTGATACTTTGATTCTACTACTTGATTCCGAAATTCATGATATGAAAATGTGTCGTTAATGTATTTTGATAATGGATTTATTAATCCATTATCATATATATATATATATTATTCTTATAATAATAATTAGACTAGTAGACAGAAAAATTAACATAAAAATTATTTATTTATTTTACCTGCTCAAGAACCTAACATCATAAATAAAAATATTTTAAAACAAAAATTGAAAACAAAAGTACTTGATAAATTTCATCATATAATAGTATTTGCGTATTGTAATTGTAAATCTACTAATTTTACCTAAAACTGCGTTGATATCAGCCGGAAATTTATTCTCAATTGGATCCAAATTTTCTGGTTCGTCCAAATTCATCAATTGAACGGGTCGGATAGTGTTAACTTCCAGATCACTTACATTTCCATCTATAATAATTTCATTTGCATTGATTAAAAAAATAAAATTTAATTGATGATCAGTTTATTTGAGGTTAGGTTTCAATTAGCCCCAGAGCTTAATTTCTTGCTATCATTTTCTTCACGCAGGCTTATAGGTATACTGGCTAGTGCCCGGTGCCCCCGACTACGTGGCGTACTTGTCTTAGACATTTTCAATAATTTATAAAATATTGTAAACGAATAATATTCCAATTTCACTGCACTATCAAAAAACAATAATCAGCACTAATTCTGCGAGCGCGTGGGGATGCCGTTCCGGTAGGAAATCGGTCTGACCTAGTCTAGCCCAAATCTGGGCCACAGAATTCTACCGATCAGGGCCAGATCGGGAATCCCGGTCGGGGCCAGATCGGTATTAAGTATGGAATCGGGCGATTTATGCACGGGATACGGTACGTGAAATTTAATATACATAGTCTTTCGATAGCTACTTGCTATACAAACTTTTTACATACAATATAAAAATGTATATTGAATGTGTATTAAAATTGCAAACATTTATGAATATTTTTTGATAACAGATAGTTTATTGCTATTATTATTTCTATTACATCGATAATAATAGTAATATGTAGTATTCAAAGAAATCTAAACAATAAATTAAGTGATACAAAAAATAGATGGACGAGAGAAACGAAAGCGACTCTCATGCAAAATTGCAAACTGACTATAATGTATTTCCTATAATCATTTAAAAAATAGTTTTTAGATAATAAGTTTTTAAAATCGATATCAAAAGAATATTAAAGTACAAATCGTTCCATGTTCCTTGAAAATTATATAAATTAAATTGTGTTCCCTAAAGTTCTCTGGTTATCCCTTGAAATTTTGTTAATTCCCTAAAATTTTTTATATACTTGGAGGTCCAAGCAATTTCCCCTAAATCGTGCGAAATTAAAAAAAAATGGTAATAGTTTAATGAAAATATTAAAAGTCAATTTATTTAAAACCACAAATTTAGTCAAAATAAAATCCATTCTTTTTTGCCAAAATGATACAAGAAACGATAACAAATCTGGACGATAAAATGTTTTCTCTAAAAAAAGTTCTAGAAAAATGTCACCTGTATATGCACATGTATAAAATCCTTTCAGATTTATTTCTTTTCTTAATAATTCAAATTTATGGTGTGATGAATACTAAAAAAGACTTGATTTAATAGTTCGCGAAACTTCTTGGTGAAAAAAATATCAGTAGAAAATGGAGAACACAGCAAAAATATATTTTCTTTCATTTTTATGACACTGAAACCTATTGTAGAAAAAAAAAATCTATGCAATTAATT
The DNA here is from genome assembly GCF_010883055.1 of Belonocnema kinseyi. Classification (NCBI taxonomy): domain Eukaryota; kingdom Metazoa; phylum Arthropoda; class Insecta; order Hymenoptera; family Cynipidae; genus Belonocnema; species Belonocnema kinseyi. Next base: position 62,175,620 of record NC_046665.1, read on the forward strand.
TCATATTTTCCACAAAATATCAAAAACAACGCGAGATAGAAAAAAAATGTCCTATAACTTTGCCAGAGAGACAATTTTTCTTTTTAGGATTTTTATTTTTACCTGGTTTCTTTTTAGCAATAATTGAAACTTTTAGTATTTTCATAGCATAGTTTTGACTCTCTCTAGCATTTTTATTAAGTAATTATTTTATTAATTAATAGTATAAAAAGTTATTTAATATTATTATTAAGTATCTAAAAAGTAATATTTCAGGATTAAACGAATTAACCAACAATAAGTAAACATTCACATATTAAACAGCATGACAAGAAAAGTTTCAAATCTTTGGATAAATAAGTAGTGAAGACAATATATATATTTAAAATGAACAAATTTAATTATTTTGTTTCTTCGTTTTTTCCTTTTTTCAGCTAAAATTTTCTTCTCTTCTTGTAACTTTTTGTCGTTGTAATTCTTCTTCTATTGATTTTCGTTTATTTTCTTTTTTATATGGAATTGCATCCACTGATTGGATGTCCCAGCAGAAGGTAATTTTGGCTTATCTAACGATTCTACTTTTATTCTTTTTTTCTTTTGTACATAATTTGTTGTTAGTGTAAAAGCGTTGTCAAAAATATTCCCAGCATCAGTATTAACTTCTGAAAAATATCACAAATATTAATTATGTTAATGTTGTTCTACAATAATTGTTAAATGCTATTTTACTAACTTGTATTAGCAGTTGCGGATTCATTTTCTTTGCCAATAACCGATTGACTAAATGTTTCAGATCTTTCAACTTTTATATATTTACTCGCAGTTGGTGTAGCTACAGAAGAAAGGCCAGTAGAATCTAAAAAAATAATATTTTTATATTTTTGTATTCTTAAATACATATCAAGTATAAGATATCGTTTTTAATTAGTTTACAAATCTGTTTGATTATTAATATCCCATACATTTGAATCATCACAAATTTCTGTTTGAATTTTCTCTGAACTTTGTTTTGGAATGTTATTATCTTTAAGAACATCAGCAAACTCTAACAAATTTGAATCACAATTTTCATCTGTACCTGTCTGAGGTTGAGAGACTAGTTCTGCATGACCATTTTCTACTAGAAATTCATATAATATCTCAGGAGCTGATGCTTTGTTGAATACGGGATTATTTATCAGTGAAGGAAACTCTTGATTAGAAAAATGATAATGATCGTTGAGATTAAAATCATTATCCGTAGAAGCTTGATTGCTATTTAAATTTTCTACAGACTGTTCATGTCTCAGTTCACTTAAATTTATACTCACCACTGTCACGTCTTTGACAGTTGTTTTATTTCTTTCATAAAAACCTATATAGCAAATTATAAAAATTATAGCATAAAATTTTATAAATAAAAAATAATTACTAAAAAAAAATAATTATCTGTAAGCATTTCGAATATATACCGTAAAAATAGTAATTAAAATAAAATGTGATCAATGTTTTTACCAGGTCTCTCATTGATATGAAGCCAGTATTCGAACAAGCCTTTCATTTGTAGGACTTTAGACCATGTCTTATCCAACCAAGCACTCCTAAATTCTTCCAGAAGATCCTTTAAAAGAATGTTTATAATAGTTAATAAATGTCTTTGTTTTTCTTCTATCAATTCATCCTGCATTTTCTGTTCAGTAACAGCTGTTTTACTTTTCTTCCTTTTATTGAACAAATCATAATCAATGGCAGCAGGGTCGAATGGATACAATCCTGCAGCTTTGAATCCACTGATCACAGCGTTTTTTTCTCCTCTGACACTATCCAAAGCAAACTTGAGAACTGCTCAAGTAATTACCACATATGTTCAATAAGAAGTATTAATTTTGACATCCATATCAACTTCACATCGCTCACCCTCAAAGCAATAACTTATCACTTTTAACCGGAGAGGAGTATTGGTTATACAATTATTAATTTTTAATACATTTAAAATCGATTTAATAATTATTGAAAACTTATCACTTATCGATTAACAATAACACAGGTCGACACATTTTAAAGCCAGAGACCAGACCTAACATTTCCGAAGGATTTTGATGCGCTGAATCCGAATCCTAGCTCAAAATTGCTCATCTACCTCAGGTTTTCAAGATATCCTAACCTAAATGTGCAAAAAACGCGTTTTTAGCTGTTTTTGAGGTTACGTAATCGAACAAGAAAAATGTCTACCACAAAAGCTAATATGGAATTTGAAAGTACTAATCTTTTCCTTTCAAACCTACTTGTATTCATTAGGATATGTTCATTTTGGACCAAAATATTGTAATTTGAAATTTTTTATTTGAGCGTTTTAACCCATTAACGCTGAGGTGTTTAGATTTATACAACGCATTCTCTATTGCTGACGGTACGATATGTTTTCTTCAAAATATTATTTCAGGGGTTTTCAAGGGTGCCTTTTCTATTGTCGGTGTCAGTTTTTGTTATAACCCCTAAAAGATACAATATAGCGGTCACAATTTAAGGCTTTAAAAAAGAACAAAGGATAGCGCATAAAATACCCAACAAAAAAGCGTGCAGTTGTTTGAAACCAAAATTCGCACATTGATAAAACAAAAGAAGAAGGACTGCGCGGAATGCTACTGCGCACTTTGTGTGCCTTCTAATGTTCACATTTGCGTTAAATGCGCGCCGTCCTACGGCGCAGACAGTCTTCGATCCCGAGCTGGCTCACTGAGCTGGCGACGCTTTTATGACGTATTATGCGTAGATGATGAAATTTGTTTTTTGCTAGAAATCTTTCCGTATTAGAGATTACGTTTGAGTGGCGGGCTAACGGTTGGATGCGTGGGTAATAAAATTCTTGTTGTATTTGAAATCTGTCTAGCGGTTACATTTCGTGTCAATCGTGATTTTTGTATATAGTGAGTTTTAGAGTTTTCACGTTACTGTACATTATAAGAAAAAAATGAGTTCAAGAACTCCTTGCGCTCAGAAAGTTAATACGTTTTGTCACGTTTGTGGAAAGTATAAAACGGAGAAATACCGTTGATCAATTAATGATTCGATAAAAACGTCATACTTCAACTGTTATGGGACTTTAATGAAAAATTTGGATCAACCGTGGGTACTATCCTCAATCTGTCATGCTTGTAGATTGAATTTGTCAAGTTGGGAAGATGAAAGTATTAAGACGCAGACTGTTACTCAACCACCTGTTTGGCGTGAGCCCAACGATCATGATACTGATTGTTACTTTTGCTCATGCAAAACAGGAGGTTTTTCTAAAAAGTATTTGGAGAAGATCGTTTACCCTGATATAAAAAGTGTTACACCAGCCAAGATTGGTATTAGAATTCACTCTGAAAACAAAAGTGACTGGTCAACTCACGAATCAATGGATACTACTATCTTCGCAAGAAAACGATATCCGAAACCAAGGCCAAGCTGGATAAGTATTACCCGGACTCTGCACCGTCGATTGGAATGATTCATATGTGGTTTACCGAGTTTCGTTGTGGCCGTACGAGCACAATTGATGCTGATCGATCTGGGCGCCCAAAAGAGGTCACTACACCAGAAAATGTCGAAAAAATCCATGATATGATGTCGAATGATCCCAAAGTGAAATTGAGAGAGGTAGCTAAT
>NC_046665.1:62179328-62184713 GCF_010883055.1 Belonocnema kinseyi
TTAGCATATCTTTATACAGTTTTCATTTTATCTATTCATTTAATTGATCATTATATTCAATTTTAAGATTGAAAACATATTTACAATTCATATAATAGTACACACGTAAAATAACTAAACGCAAATGTATTAAAATTAGAATCAACATCACGGGCTACCTCAACCGGAGCATCGCCAGGAAGATCATTCAGCTCTTTTTCAGCCAACGACACGCAAGGCACTATTTTTTTTTTTGAAAAAATTTCGCGGACCGTGTAAATAATCCTTCGCCCGTAAACGCAGAAAGCATACTCGATAACCGCTTTCATAGATTTCTCTCTAGGTTATTTTCGTCAAGAGAGGATTTGACACTGCTTCGAACCACAACATACCCGGTTTTGCATCCTTGGAAAATTTGCGATGCTTGACGTGACGCGACGATTGACACCCAGGAACAACACACCTCCGTTTCTTTAATTTTATAGTCATCGGATTCATTTTTTCAAATAAAGTATATACTTTGGCACCGTTCGACACTTTGAATTTTCAAACCTTCAAATTCAATCACCTGTGCCGACACGCAGCGCCAACAGTTGGCCGCAACTTGTACTATGCTTGAAATAATAATCATAATTGTTCGTGTTCGCCCATTAGAGTTGAGAGGACCTGAATTTCACGGAGATTGAAGAAACACAAGCCGGACACGTTAACCCCTACCTAAAATACATAAGATACTATGGATATTTTTTAAATTTCAAATATCCCGTGAAAAAATATGAAATATACGTTGTGAATAACCGCATTTTTTCCGTTCCAAAAGCAGAAAATGTGAAAGGAAAAATGAAAATAGCTCGAAATTTATCTATTTTTTTGTGAAAGCTGTCAAAAAAGTTAAAGATAGCTGTCAATTTCTTTACATTAAGAATCAAAATGCTCCAAAATTAAAGGATGAAGGCTTTGATAAACAATAACGAAAACGAGAGACGCTTTCATATTCACATATTATTTGATTAATTAATCTGAATTTTCAATTAATTATAAATAAAAAAATATTAGTGTCCGTCAAGGTAAAATTAAAGATCTTTAGTAAAATTTAAAATCTCGATGTCATTTTAAATCGCCGGAAAGTGATTTTACCGACGTGTGGTATTTTCACACGCTCTGACTGAATTTTTATTTGGGAATGTAAAGTTCGTACGAGGGAATGTGTAATATTGTTTTTTTAGCGAGTGTGTAATATTAAACTGCCATTGGAGGGTCCTTCTATATACATTGCTAAATGATGTAATTTCACACACTTTTGTAAAATCACACAGTGAAGTGTGTGGAATACTATTTTACTCTGCGAGTGATAGTTTTCAAGAAAAACGACGATAAATATGAAAAATCACAGAAATACAGCACAATATGTAGCGGTGTTACACGGGTGTCTTTCCGCTGCCCGCGAGACGTTGGAAAGACGTAAGGGTTTGACTAACACTATTTCTGTGACCAGCCAAAGGGGTGTCTTCTCGACCTTACGAACATTGGAAAGGGGTAAGGGTCTGACCAACATTATTTCTGTAACCAGTCACAGGGGTATACCGCTACATATTATGCTGTATTTATGTGATTTTTTATATTAATCGTCGTTTTTCAATCCATCAAACGTATTTACTATTCGGAACTGCACCCAAAAAGGATCACTTTTCAACGAAAGCTGGAATAATCGAATTTAAGGTTAACAAAATTGATTTTTAACCGAAGAAAAAATCATTTTCAGCTAAATAATTACATTTTCTACCAGAAACATGTATCTTCGTATGATAAAATGAATTTTGAATCAATAAGATTAATTTTTTACCATATAAGACGCCATTAAAAAGAAATGCATACATTTTCAACCTGAGAATATCAGCTTTTAAACAAAATTAATTAAAATCAAATCGATCGATTTTAAAATAAAAACGAATACCTTTTAAAAATGTAATAGCAAAATTTGCAGTTGAAAAAATTGGTTCTTAGCGAAAAAGATGAATTTTCAACAAAATAGTTAGATTTTTAACCAAAGGTATGGATCTTGGAATAATGAAATTAATTTTTTTTGGAAAAGATTAGTTTTTTTTCGAATAGGACGAGTTTCCTATAAAATACAAAAGTTTCAAACCAAATTGTTTTATTCGCAAACAAAAAATATCAATTTCAAACCAGTAATGAAATAGTTCAATAATGAATTATGAAACTGTTGACTTTTTCACTGAAAACTATCCATTTCCTACCAAAACTAGAATGGTACACTTTTAAGTTGAAAAAAAATGTTGAATAAATTTTAATTAAATAATTAAATCTTTGGCCAGTAGAGTTTTTAACCAAAGAGCTGAATTCTGCACCAAAAATATAATAAATAATAGACTTTCGAATGAAAAATAATTAACTGTCAATTTAAAACAGTTGAATTTTCTTATTGGGGTTTATTAATTCAGTTTGCATTTAAGCGAAAATACTGGAGCAATAGGGAAATTCCTTTTAAAAATGGAAAAATAAGAATGCTTTGATAAAGGGTAAGAAGGGGAATAGGGACATGAGTATAAAATATATGCTTAGAATCTCTTCTTTTAAAAGAAAATCATTGGTTTTAATTTTTTATTCATGTCAAAAATTTTTTAGCACGGATTTCGAAACGATGGATAAAAGATGTACTTGTTAGAAAATATTTGTAAATGAAAGTGTGGTTAACTCTTAAGAATATTCAAAAATAATTTCAAACCAATAAGTTTTAATTTTAACACCCTCAATACTTTTTTATTGTTCCCAGAATATTCCCCTAAAAAGTGAAAAATAGTTTTCTATCAAATTTATGCTAAACTGGGTACTTTTTGGAATTTTTTCCACTTGAATTACACAGGCCGACAAAATTTGACAAAACTCAAAAGCCAGACAGCAGACCAAACATTTCCGAAGGATTTTGATGATGCGCTATTTATGAGGTTATGTAACTGTACAAGAAAAATGTCTATCACAAAGCTAATATGGAATTTGAAAGTACTAATCTCCCCTTTTCAAACCTGCTTGGATTTATTAGGATATCTTAATTTTGCACCAAAATATTGTAATTTTAATTTTTTTATTTTAGCGTTTTAACCCATTAACGCTGATAATATTTTCTTCAAAATATTATCTCAGGGGTTTTTGAGGGTGCCCTTTCTATTGCCGGTGTCAGTTTTTTGTCACAACCCCTAGAAGATCCAATATGGCGGCCACAATTTAGGGCTTTTAAAAAGAACAAAGGATACCGCACAAAATACCAACAAAAAAGCGTACAGTCGTTTGGAACCAAACTTTACACATTGATAAACAATAAAAAAGATATGGAAAACGTGTCTTTTCATTCCTATGGAAGCCGTTTCCTAGGGGTAGTAACCATCCCTAACAAGCCACAAGCGTGCTAACCCACCTGACTCTGGGAGCAATAAGGTTAGTCGCATATTTTTCTTGGAATAATGAAGTTCCATGCCACAAGTGGGTTAACTCACCTATCTGCTAATCCACCTAAACCCCGAAATCACCCCTACCAAATTATAAGCAGGCTAACCCACATAACCCTGGGATCAGCGAATTTAGTCCTTTACATTTCGTGAAATAATTGAATTCCACACTACAAGTGGGCTAACCTTGAAATGAAATTTTTCAATTTAGCGTATTAACCTATTAACGCCGAGATGGTATGCCATTGTTCCTTGAAAATATTATCTGAGGGGTATTTGGGGGTTCCTTTTCAATTAGCTCAGTTTTTCGTTATAACTCTTAGAAGAGCGAATATGGAAAACAGCTGGGCCTTAAGAACAAATTTTACTATTATGATTAATTGAATATTGTAAATTAACTTAGGATTTTCCAGCTTACTAAGTCAAGACTCAATATCTTCCAGCCATTTAAGGCTGGACTTGGGATTGTCCAACTAAGCAAGAAAGTATTCAATATTTTCCAGATAATTAAGGCAATATTTTAGATTGCCCAGCCAATTATGGCAAGCCTTTGAATTTTCCAGCCAATAAAGGCTAAACTTTTTATCTTCCAGCCAATAAAGACAAGACTTTTAATCGTCCAGCCAGGCAAGGCAAGACTTACGATTGCCCAGCCAATTAAGGCAAGACTTGGGATTGTCCAGCTAAGCAAGGAAGCACTTAATATTTCCCAGTCAATTGAGGTAAGACTTTCGATTGCCCAGCCAATCAAGGAAAGACTTATGATTGCCCATTCAGTTAAGACAAGACTTGGGATTTTCCAGCTAAGCAAGGAAGTGCTTAATACTTTCCAGCCAATTAAGGCAAGACTTTAGATTACCCAGCCAATAAAGGCAAGACTTTGTATCGCCCAGCCAGTCAAGGCAAGACTTTGAATCGCCCAGTCAGTCAAGGAAAGACTTTGAATCGTCCAGCCAGTCAAGGCAAGACTTACGATTGCCCAGCCAGTTAAGGCAAGACTTATGATTGTATGTCCAATGAAGGTGAAACTAATTGCTTGTTTTCTTATGGAAACATTCGCGCTTCATATTAAACAATTATTGAATAGACTTTCGTTTATGACTAGTAGGGTCATTATCATTTCTTTGCAAGGACCAGCAATAGTCGGCCATCATTCCTACATTTCATCGACCCTGATAATGTTGCTCTTTTGGGGTGAAAGTCTTGATGAAAGCTTTCGCCCATTTCTTCATTGAATGCTTCAACATTTTCTGGGAAATAATCCAAATGAGATTTGATAAAATGTAATTACATACTTATCAAACAACCTAATCTTTTAAAATTCTTTAACATACTAGATACAATAGTTCTAAACATTGGATCTCGATTGTTCCCTAAAAATTTCTGTACAACATCTTTGAAACTCAACCATGCATTCTTTTCAATAGATGTCATGGTTTTGATAAAGTCATCATCTTTGATAAGTTTTCTTATATCAAACCCAACAAAAATACCATCCTTAACTTTGGCATCACTTAAATACGGAAATGTAGATCTGATATAATTGAAACATTCTCCCAAAGGCAAAAAAACGAGGGTATTTAATATTTCCTGATTGTAAACCTATTATAAGAGTCATTATTTTGAAGTCACCACAAATAAGCCAATTATGGAAATTGTATTTTATTTTTATCAGAAGAAATTGGAAAGTATCATAAAATTCTTTCAGTGTGGCTGAGTGACCTACTAGAATTGCAGCGTACTTACTAGGCAGTCTAATAAGTCCCTGAAAAATGAAACACGAAGACGTTTTTTTGGCCAAAATCGGTTTTATTTTTCAACATACTCTCCTTTCAGGTCAATACAGCGAGTCCAACGATTTTCTAAATTTTTGATACCGTCCGAAAAGTACTCGATCGGAAGGTCTCCAAAATACGCCTCAGTTTCAGCTATGAGCTCCTCA
>NC_046665.1:62184813-62197633 GCF_010883055.1 Belonocnema kinseyi
TCACTTTGTTTATCCAATTTATTGATAAATACATTCAATTTTAACATTTTTCACACATATACAATTTATATATGGCACGCATACGTCACACATTGATACTTTTAGTTATGTTTTAGTTCATGTTTGACTTTCGAGTGTTCGAAACCTGTCGCCTTAATAAATTTTATTTTATTATTTCACATTATGGATTTTACATTTTTGTGTGTAAAATAACTAGTCGAAACAACAGCTTCAATTGTAAAATTTATCGCTAGATGGATTTTTACCATTTTTCGTAAACTTACTCCGATACACGAGGGTTCTTTTATTTACATTCATCAGACCTGTGAAATTCAATAGATTTGTTTTACAGTGTTGATATCTAAATTTTTAGCCTAAATTAACCATTTTTTTAAATTGATATTTTCTACCTTTTATTAATTAAAGATTATAGTTACAAATCAGGCAATTGTATTTTTATGTATAAAAGTTAGAAAATATTAATTAAAAAAAAAAACGTTAAAAATGAGGAAACAAACATTTTCCCCAAAAAATTTTTGTCGCACAAATACTTATTCTACGTGCAAAAAAGAACATTTTTTCTTTCTGCACATTTTTCTTTATAATGAATAGATTCCGAGATATACTGCGTTGGACAAATTTCTTTTAACTCCAAAAAATGGTAATAACTTTGAAACCACTTCGCATTTTTTTATATATGAGTTTTTGATATAAAACTTTTTATTACGACCAATTTCGGCTCGGATCAGGCAATATTCGTTGACCCGGAGTGTAGTTTTAGGACGACTTTTATCTCACTTATAACTAATAAGTTTGGTCTCCACATTTCAGACACCCGATGATATTTCCTGATGAATTGCGATCAATCACTGTTCAGATAATCAATCAAAAGGTGTGTGAAGATGTTTACTGTGGGTATCATCCAATTACAAGTCAAGTGTTTTGTACTTATGATATGCAAAGACTAAAAAGCGCATGTGAAGGTGATTCTGGTGGTCCTTTAGTTGTCGATGGACGTCTACTTGGCATTTTTGCTTAGAATAAAAAACCTTTAAAGTATCCAGATGTTCATATAAAATTATCTGAATATCATCACGCGATTTGGATTTCTGTAACTATTCGAATGCTTAGCGTCGAGTTTTAAATTCAAAACGGCTCCATTATATTAAATAAAGTGATAATGTTGATTAAATTAATCTTCAAAAATGTATACGAAGACAAATGGATGTTCACTCTTCTACTATCCGGAATCTCAAATTTAAATCTATAATTTGAATTACGCGTATCATAAATGTAACACCTGACTTGAGATAGCGTATATTTCTGAAAAAGGACTTTTCTTTTGATCTCTCCAATAGTTTAATTGGAAAATCATCCGAGTAGAAACTGGAACTTCTGTGGTTCGATTCCTAGTGGAGCGAAGTTACAAACTCTTTTTTTTAGGAAAAAATAATTGAAAAATTTATCTTTCATCTAGTCAGAAATGATGTTAAGTATTTTATATTATTTAAAGACTCAACTTGATCGATAGTTTAGGTTTATATTTTCACAGATTGTGGAATGACATCTACACTGATCGATGGTAACTACCTGTGATGATTATACATATTCTTTTAAATATTCCATTGTTTTTACACCTATATCTTAACAGTTTTTTTTTCTCAGCGAAATCTGTCTTCCATTTCAGTGACTCAAATATTCTCCGTTTCGATATGTATGCATATAATTCAATAGTACAGTAGGTTCTAGCAAAGCGCCCGATGCTCGGAACCGAGGTTCTTACTAAGCGCTCGCATGGTTCAGTTATGCCCCTCCTTCTTGGCGGAAATTATCTCGGATACGTATTGGCGGATTATTAAAATATTATTTTGCGCATGTGTATCTAATGCGACCCTTAAGGCACTTACCGAATGTGGAAGTAATGGAAGAGAGAGTCACTTGGCGAAGGCACTTTGTGAGAGTCCACTGTACGAGGTGTGTTCGAAAAGTAAGGTGACTTTTCAACATTCGAGGGGAACGTACATTCAAGTTAAAATTTTTTTGTTTTGTTGTGTTGGTACACTCGTCACGATCATATGTTCACAGGTTTGAATATATAGCTCGTGTTGTTTTTCTGGCAGAGGCGTAAAAGGTTAGGAGGGTTTGGTGTGTTCGGCGATTTTCTTCTTTCGAAAAAAATGGAGCAAAGAGTTTGCATTAAATTTTGTGTGAAAAATGAACTGCTTTGCTAAAAATGTATTTTTTTAATTGAAGATTCATGATTTGCGTTAAAAATTTATTTATTCGTTGAAAACGTAATTTTTTCTATTTTAAAGCCTTTTTTCTTCAAGCTAAAAATCAATTCTTAATGTAAAATTTAGTTACATAATTTTTTGTTCAATGTGTATTGTTTTTAGTTGACAATTAAGTTATGGAATTTAAAATTCATGTATTTGGTTAAAAAGTCGATTTTTTCAGTAGAAAATTAATATTTTTAGTTGGCAATTCAACTTTTTCGTGGAAATTTGAACTACTATCTCAAAATTAATCTTTGGTTTAAATTCATCATTTTAGTTGAAAATTCATATTTTTGGTTGAAAATGAACAATTTAACTATTTCGTCGAAAATTTAACTATTTTGTAAAAAAAATTATTTTTTAAAGTGAAAAACTCATTGTTTAAATAAAAATTGAACTATTCTGCTTTAAGTTAAAATTGATCTCTTTCTTTAGTATCAAAATTTAAGTATGTGTTAGAAACGTGATGAAATTTGTTGAAAATATAACTATTTATCATAGATGTATGTACTTTTTAAAAGAATTGGTCTTTTTTTTTAGCACCAAATTAATCTTTTTGGTTACAAATTAATCTTTTCAATTTAAAGATTCATTTCTTTTGGTATAAATTTAATCTTTTTTGATAAAAATTTCATTTATCTTTAATAGGCAGAATAAGCGCTTCTTTCCTGCACGTGGAGCGGCAGTAAAATAACACTTCATTGTATCGCGACGAGCTAAACGTAAAGTGGCAGAGAGGAGGATAAAGGGAGTGAGACGTGAAAGAGAGTAAAATAAAGAGTGAGAAGAATTCATTTTAATATACGTTAAACTACAAAGTGGATTTTTGAAGTAGACTTTTTATACTCGGAAGAAGTTAAACTTTAAGGCCTAGGTACATAATCTACTATTTCGGTTAACGAATTTAATTATTCTATTGGAAATTCTTTTTCTTATAAATTCAGATATCTGTAATTTAAAATAAAAATATTTTTGGTTCAAATATCAGTTATTAGATAAAAGAAATTTTTTTTTGGTTGAGATTCATTATTTTAGTTCTAAAATAATTTCTTTTCTTGAATTATTGTTTGCGAATTTAACTATTTAGTTGAAGATTCATCTATTCTGTTGAAAAGGCAATATTTTTACTTCACTCGTATATTAGGAATTTAAAGCACTTAAATTTGAGTTTAATATTATTACCTACATTAACTTTACAAGGTAGTCCTGAAGAAGGAAAAGGTTTGACTAAAATAAATCCAAAATTGGGTCTCACATGAAGTTTTCTACGTCATTTGTGAATTCAAGATATTAATCAATAGGAATCCCCGCTGCTTTCTTTTGAGAGATATAGATATTTTAATTATTAGCTTTTTATATTTTTAATAAAAAATTACTCAATGCACACAAAAAATGTCCTCATGTGTCAAAAGGATATCTCTTGATAAAAATGGAATTTCCTCATAAATTAAATGTTAAAAGGATTTTCATGTTTCTCAGTAAGAATCTTTTTGCTGATCATCAGAACGACCATAATCAACGTGTTCTGTTATAAAGAAAAAGTTTCCTACTTACAGTTTTTGAATCATTTTTCCATTAACGATCAATTTTCTTTTTTGCCAATCTGCTAAAAACTTTAATCTGCCGTTTTCAGTACATAACACAAACCAACCATGACTTTTTCGTTTCTAGTTCTGTCCCTACACTCCTCGTCCATTGATTGCAGTTTGGTGGGACTGACGTAACGAGATTCTCCACCTTATGAAGACTGGCTAATGATAGCGGACATGATTTCGACTCGCAAAGTAAATTTCTCAAAAAAAGCTGGCAGTTGGACATACACTTTGAAAAATAAATGATACAAACAACAGAGTAACTTTGGAATGGATTGAAACTTTGGTTGAAAAAGGCATGCTTCCAGAAAGAGAATTCCGAGAAAATATGTGTCGAAGGTATCTTGATAGTCAAAGTGTACCTGAAACAAAGCAAAAGGGATGCGGAATTAGAGTAACAAAAAATGGGTTGTTAAACGGCGGATTTGAAATATGCTCAGGAATAACTAGTGAATCACATGGTAGGCAAGTATTATATTTGATTGTGAATGAAAGGGCGAAGCAGTATCTCAGAGAGCATGGTTTTATATCTCCCAGATTGTTGTGGGTTGAAATGAAAGTAGGAATTAGGAAATTATTTATCATAGCGTGCTACGCCCCAGTCGATTTCGATAAGAGCGGAGGTAAATACGCCTTACGGGACATTTTATATGACACTATATAAGCACTTGCGATCATGAGGAAAGAATCATTCTATTGCGAGATAGAATAGATGGGTTAAATTCAAACATCAGGGTACGGAAAGAGTGACAGCTAATTTTGAAGATCCACCAAAAATTGTAATGGAGAGAGATTGGTTAGCGGTTAGCTTATGCTTATAAAAAGACTTGTTTATTACAAATAATTAGTTTAGCCATAAAATAATCCAATTGAACCAAAATAGTGAAAGAGAGGTGAAACAAGATCGAGAATTTTTAGAGACAGGACATGGAAGATGCCATTTCGAAAATCAAAAAAGTTTTCGGGTGTACTTCCGAAAAATGGATATGCCCGATTTTCTCCGTACTTCGTATACTTATGCATTTCGACGCGCTGATTACGAATATGATAGTGAAAATTGGCACAAATTTGATTTTCATGGTGAAATCATCAAAAAACTATAAAAATCAAGGTTTTTAAAGTTTATCTCAGTTAATATGCAAAATTAAAAAAAAATGTTTTGAATAAAAGTTGTGAATCTCATCGAAATACACATTTTTTGTTTCAATAACATTTTTGTGGGAATAATAGTTTCCCAGAAAATCAGTGGTAAATCTATTAGTTTCGGCTTATTGCCTACTCAAGGGAAGGAACCCCGGTGACTGATCATAGAAATAATGTAAGATTACACCCCTGACTCTTTTCCAACGCCCCGTGGGGGGCGGGAAGATACCCCTGTGACTGGTCATAGAAATAATGTAAGATCCATCCCTGACCCTTTTACAACGCCCCATGGGGGGCGGGAAGGCTGTGACTCGTCATAGAAATAATGTAAGATCACAACCCTGACCCTTTTCCAATGCCCCGTGGTGGGCGGGAAGGTACCCCTGTGACTAGTCATAAAAATAATGTAAGGTCACACCCCTGACCCTTTTCCAACGCTTTTTGGGGGCGGGAAGGCACCTCTGTGACTATTCATAGAAATAATGTAAGATCACAACCCTACAACTTTTCCAACGCCTCATGGGGTTATAGACTTCTGTCACTTTCATTTTGCCGATTTTCTCGAAAACAATCATTCCTATAAAAAAATGCTTGAAATGAAAAATGTGTATTTCGATGAGGTCTACAACTTTTATTTAGAATATTTTTTTGAATTTCGGACATTATCTGAGATAAACTCAAAAAACCATTAATTTATCTGGTTTTTTAATGATTACACCATGAAAATCAAATTTGCGCCAATTTTCACTATCATATTCATAATCAGCGCATCAAAAATACATAGGTATATGCAGTTTGAAGAAAATCGGGCATATCCGCTTTTCGGAAGTTGATCCGACCGACCTGACTCAAAATTTCATCAGGCCTAGATATAAATGGTAAAATTTGTTATTAAATAGCTTAACCTCTTTTTTATCAAATTAATTTCATTAATAGCAATCGCCATTAGAAAATCTCCATTCTACCTCCAAGCAAGAATTTTTTACTAAAAATTTCCAAGGAATTATTTCTAGCTAATTAAACAGCGACTTTAGTTAAATTTTCTTCCACATCATAGATGTGCAGAGTATATGTGAATATTTTCATTTATGATAATTAGTGATAAATTATATACAAGTAGTATATTACATAAAATAAATGTTTTATAGAATTCCTTTTTAGCTGCTGCGGTAAATATTAATTAATATAAAATAGAGTAGTGCTAAAGTTATGGAATAGTAAGTTTAATTGCCCACACGCTTTAACACGGGTGACTTCGCCCCTTGTGTCAGGAATAGGCAACCCGGCTTAAACTTTCCTCGTACATATACTCGAGTTTGCATGCTTTAAAGTAAACAATGTGAAATTTGCATTTAAACTGGTTCTGTAACATGTTACCTACTGTAGAATGGCATGTAGATTACTCATTTTAGAAAATTAATCTTCAATTCTTGAAAAAGTTTTTGCAAGGCTTGTACTCTAATAATTTATAATAAACTACATTGAGATCATGAAAAAAAATTTCAGGTAGTCCGAAGTTTTCTTTTTTTCAAGTAATAATTTGACTCAAAATAAAAGAGTAGAGTGTAAATATTGTAATATCTTTGTTATAAAAATGTAATGTTCAATATGCATTTCCCACGCTTTTATTTTGAGTCACGATATTATTATCATCACTAGCAAAAAAGCGCGGTACGGGCTCTTTTCACACGTTTCTTATATTTAGTGTCTAATTATACAATTAAAATATATGCTTTTATTTAAAGTACTATACAATACATATACTATGCATGTATTAAAATAGCTACATCATATTTCATGAAGTTTAAATTTGAACTACAATTTGAATTTGAATTTAAAAATCTAAATTTATCTGCTATATCATCAGAAATTGTACCTTACCGACAGTAGATCAACCATCCAAACCGTGAAGGCAGAAAATCTACACAATATCGATCAATTCAATGACAGAAAATGCTTAACGTCATAATAAGACTAGATGGAAAATAATATTTTAAAATTAAAACTATTTCTTGAAAAAAAGATCCTACTCCATCTTCACTCCAGAGAATATCGAACCACAAAACTTCTGATTTACGGTCAGGTGCTTTATCAATTAAGCTATTAGAGGGATCAGAATAAGAACTCTTAATTCAAGAAAATAACTCTAATTTTTGTGATTCGATTCCCAATGGAGTGAAGATGGAGTAGGATCTGCTTTCATTATTCTGTATAAAAATGAATTTGATCTAAATATGAGATTTTATTTGAGCAGGAATTAGAAACAAAGATAAAATGTATAGGTTATTATAAGCTTCTTTATCGCCATAAAATGTTCCTAAAAGACATTCTTAAATCATGTGGATAATTGAAAAATACCTTAAATTAAAATTCCTGAGATTTTAATCTTTGCAAAAAAAAAATATTCCGATTATTTAAACTAACGACAAGTTAATAATATTAACGGATTTAAATCATTGAAAAATGCTTTTTAAGCAATATTACTATAATGTTTTCCTGTTTGTAATTTTTATGTTTTGGTGAGTTTATGTTTTCAGGAATTTTCTATTTCAAATATTTTTTCTATCGAGAATTTTACAGTGTCGTGAATTTAATTTTTTGGAATTTTTCGTCGTCTTGAATGATAAGTCTTACTGATGTCCTTCTTTTTCGTCTCTGATCCATTTTGAATATTTTTAGAATTGAAAATTTTTGAACTTGTCTAGTGTTAAATATTTATAATTTAAAATAACGACAGTTTAAACATCTTTCCAAATTAGGTCTATCTTGGAGATTTGCAATTAAAAATATTTGAATTTTAAATGGAAGTAATTTTAAAATATTCACTTAAAATGTTTTCATATAGCTTAATTTTGAACATTTGCGATTGAAAAATCTTTAAATGAAAAATAATAATCCTAAATCTTCAAGTAAATTTATAATCTTTGAGCTTTGCACACTTTCACAAAATTCTTTCTAATTTATTTAAATAAATTTTAAGTGAAATAATCATTTCCACATGCTCAGAAAATATTCAGTTATTCTAAAAAGTTTTAAACATTAAATTATTTATTCGAGATTTATAAAAATTAGATTTTTCCCTACAAAAATTTGGCTTTAAATCAACTCTTTATAAAATTCTTTTTCTTGGTTCAAAATTCAACTGCTGTTGTAGAAATTTAAATTAGTTGGTTCAAAATTTAACTATTTACTCGAAAGCTTTGTTTTTTTGATTAGAAATTACTTTTTTTGTGAAATTAATTTTTTTATCTTAACATATGGATATTCCTATTTGTATTAAATATTTATTGTTTTAATGAAAAACGCAACCATTTTGTTGATATTTATATCCTACTTGATTGAAAATTAACTTTCTTGTTCAAAATTAATATTTTCCTGTGTAAAAGGTAACCCTTTTCCAAACCCTTGGCTGTTTAGCTTGAAAACGTAACTATTTTTTGAAAATGAATCTGCTTGGGTAGAAACCTTTATATTATTTATCGAAAGTTCATCTATCAGGTTGAGGATTCAATTATTTTGTCAAAAATCGCCTCTTCTCGTTTAATTCAAATGGTTAATAATTCTTTTCTTTTATTGTTGGAAATTAGTTCTTTCAAGGAAACACTTACTTATTTCATTTTTGGTTGTAAATCTCTCTTTTTTAATTAAAAATTTAACTACTTTGTTAAGAATTTATGTATTTTATTGAAAATCTACTTTCCTGTGTTAAAAATTAACTTTTTTTGTTAAAAATTTTAACTTTTTGGGTAGAAAATTCAACTATCTTATAAAAAAATGTCTTCTTGAATTAAAAATGCAACAAATAAATTTTGTCGTGACTATTATATGTATTAATCTTTAATGTATCTACGCAAATTATTCTGTTTTTTATCAGATAAGAGTCACGTGTTACAAAACCCTTGCGACCGCCTTCCCACGTGACACTTTGTACGTTAGAACAGACCGCTCCCCCCATCCTTTAGAGTGTCACGTAATATGTCGGCAATTCTCAATTAGCTTTCCCTGCTTTAATTAGAATACAAGATTTCACCTTAAAGAACCCACAAAGCAAGTTAAATACAATACTATAAAATGATAGTTTTTAGTTCAGTAATAAAATCAAACAATCTAATAGAATCTTCAAAATATAGTGACACTTCCAGCATAAAATATCTGCGGGATATCTCATTTATATCTCGGGATATCTTGTGCACATATGTCGAGAATGTGCCCAAGATATCCCAATTATATTATTTGGTGTAATCCTAAAAAAATCAGATCTATAATTTATTAAATATTTTAAATAATATGCATTCGAAAATTATTGGATTCCATTGCCAAAATTGTATGCATACGAAGATGTTGAATTAAAATTTCCGTCCACGGGATGACATTAAAACAGAACCAAAAATAACATCTTTTGTGATTTTTTTACAAAAAAAAGTTTCATTTATGTTCGTCCTGTGGACGGAATCAAAACAATCTATCCTTAGTTTCAATATACAACATTAAATGACATGTATAAAATCCTCTTACTGTATATATTGGAACTTTATCAACTGACAAACTGTACTCTATACAATAAACTAAGGGTCATGTATGGTCTTTATATTGTTAGACTGAAGAAGACTATCGAAGAATAGTCGAAACGTCTAAATAACTATACTGTGGGATCTTGCAGTCAGTTCATTTCTAAGGATATCGCTGACATCCCGGGAGATTTTGGGAACGGTTTTCCGGATATTTCACGGCCTGCCAAGAAATCCTACGGATATGATAACGATATATTTTTGGTTTGAGGGGACAATCTTAGTTTCCGTTTAAGATTTTTGTTTCGTCTTTTGAATCGATATCCAATATCGGAATCGTATTCCAATTAACCGGTCGCTTCTTTAGCCAGACAAGATGTCAGGGTCGCTTAAGTTTCTGAATGGAAGTTGGAGTGAGACCTAATTTTTCTCACCCTCCTTAAATCAGCCTCTCCCGTCTCTTTTCTGTATTTATCGCTCTATCTCTGTCAGCCACAAATACCACGATTTGTGAGGTTCGATTTCAATTAGAGGAGGAAACGTAGTTTGGCCTTAGCGAGAGGAATCTTCGAGTTTGGAAGGGTGGTTTCTAGGGTCCTCGGAGCCTCTTCTTATTCGTGAAGACGCTGTCGTCATCGTTGCTGCTCGTGACGCTCGTTAAACGCCGTTGATGAAATCGTTGAGTGGCATCTTCTCTGGGGTGCACAAAGTCGCGTCAAAGTCACTGGCCCTATCGATTTTTTTCTATAACTGCGGCCCACGTCTGGCAAATAAATTTCAGCCTCGCTCTTATCTCCTCTGAAATAGAGAAGGGTTGCCCATTTTGTTTTAGAAATGATTAATAAAATGGATGGAGGAAGGAAATCGCTGTTATGTATCTTTAATTCATACCACTCTAACCTCAAAATCTCAACTTTATTACTGTAATTTGAAAGAATATTAGAAAAAAATGTTAACAAAAATAAATACATAGCGGAAGTAATGAGAAAAAGATAACATGTATGGAAATGCCTTATATTTAAAAATAAAAAGAGTTATTTATTAATTTACCAACTTATGTAGATCAATTAAACAAAAGTGATGCTAATATGCAGTAGGTTTTATGAATCTTGATTTTCTTTTCCTTTCTCTATTTTTGATGTATTTATAATGGATATTTCGGGTGCTTTTATAGCGGATTTGTAATTGACCCTCATCTGATTCTCAGGAATCGAAGGGAGAGCATCCTCGTTTCCTTGCTGTTACTACGTGCTTAAATTTTACTCATCTTGATAAGGGTGCTGTGTGAGTACCCAAATGTTTGTAAATATAAATTTATTTATTATTTATTTGATTGGTTGCCTTTTCATCTATTTCTTTTTTATTTTTGCAAAAAAAATTTCTTTTTAAAAATTTTGTTTTAAAGCGAAACTTTTGTTTAATTACAAATTTTATGATTATTGTCCAAATTTTATCGTTGGATTTTCTTATTTTCAGGAATTCTAAATATTTAATTGATTATTGGTCGTCAAATAGGATTCTAAGTCTTATTTTAACTTAAATTTCTTAAGTTATAATCTTTATTTCATCACAAAAATTCTATGTTATCCCTTTATTTCCTAAGTTTCTTCTTTGTGATTATTATTTTTATACTGTTGTTATAATTACTGTTTAGTCGAATACGCGCATGTAAAAGAAGGCTAATGAGCATATACCTGGTACCCTACATTTAAAGAAAATTATTTAATGTTTATAGTTTTTGGATATATCAGCTGAAGTTATATTAATGGTAGTTTGTAATTGGACTGACACAAACTACTGTCTTCAAATACATTTTAATGATTTTGTAGTATTTCATTTTGTAAAAGACGATCTACTGGATCTCTTTTTTATTTAAAAAAATTTAACTGTCGGTAGGGAAAAATCGAATATTTAAATAAAATTATAAAGGTAAATTAACTACTGAGGTTGATGCTAGTACGCCATGATCTTAATGGTCTTAACAATATCGAGCGAAAAGCGTCGTGTTTCTCGTTCTTCATAAAAGTGCAAAATTATCAACAGAGACGAATGCTCGAGTACCGGAAAGAATAAAACAGCGGATTGCGTTATAAAATTCGAAATACAGTCAAGCCTCTCAACAGGGCACGTCTCGCGGTAGTAGGGAAAATTTTTCTTGGAAGCGCGCTACCCCCAACAACGTCCTCCGCACTTCGTGACTTTTGCAATGCTCTGCCTCTCAAGAAGGAGCTGCTAGCTGAATATGATATATGTGGCAAATTGCGAGCAATATACATTAGAATGTTCCAAAAATTCATTGAAAATTTTTTTCGCTCTGGAGGGCAAGTCACCCCCCCCCCCCCATATTTCCATTTCGATTTAATTAACTTGGGGAAATTTCGGTTTTTCGAAAAATTGAACTTATACTTCGGCGTTTAATTGAAAAGTGCCAAGTATTGTAGGGAATGAAAATTAGTGTCTACAAAATAAAACCATACTAATCAATTTTATTTTTAACCACCATACCGCACAGCGACATAAATATGACATCAGAAACAAATAACAACATTTTTACGTATTATTTTTAATTTTCAGAAATTTCTATCTTCTTTTTTGATAAAAATAATCACTAATAAACAATTTTAACATGTGTAATGAATTTTTATATAATTTTTAGTTGTTCGAATAAATTTAACTCACTTAAACAATTATTTATTTGAAAAATACATAAAAAATAATCTTATTTTCTGAATTAAATGTAGTAGTTGATGATTGTTTCAAGTAGTAAATTATGGTCGAAGCATTATGTTATTATTTAAACAATTAATTATTGCTTATTTTTTAAATTTCTAAAAATTTAACCAGAAACATTTACAGTTGTTTTCAATAATCTTGCAAAAATAATATAAAATAGAATACATAAAATTAATTTTCTGACTATATAGTATATAGAAAGAATATACTAACAATTTTTTAAATGTTAAAAAAAATAGTTTTTTTAAGCAATGATTTTTTCAAAAATATTATACAATCGTACTTTTTGAACTAAACATAATATTCAATGATTTCGAGAAGTGTATTTGGTTGAAAACGTCACGTATTTGTTCAAAAAATTTTAATTTCTAATCCATCCATACTCAATTTGAAGAATACTACTTCTCAAAGCCATTCAGTATTGTGTTTAATTCATAACATACGATATTAAAAATATTTTTGGAACAAACTTTGTTTAAAAAAATTCATTTTCTTAACAAAAATTTTTAAATGGTTAATATATTCTATCTATACACTATAAAGCCAGAAAAATAAGTGTTTCTGTTCC
>NC_046665.1:62197733-62229541 GCF_010883055.1 Belonocnema kinseyi
AGATGAAATTGCTCGAGCAAATAAAAATGGTTTAAACAAATAGAAATGTGTTAATCATTAGAGGAAATGTATCAAAATGATGTAACTCTTCAACAACAAGTAGCATATGATACCAACTTAAAAGAAATGGACACTCTGGCTCAATTGTTAGATGTTTTGAAAATAAACAATAATTAATTGTTCGCAAGATGACATAATATTTTTGAAAATATGTACTTTTTCTAACAATGACTAAATTTCACATTTGATTGAAAAGCACCATTTTTTAAATATTTTCCAGGAAAAATAATTGTTTAAGTAAGTTAAATTTATTCAAACAATTAATAATTGATTCGCAAGTCGTGGTGAGTATTCAAGTTGTCCATTTGTAATTACTTATCTTTGAAAAATGGCAGAAACTACTGAAAATTAACAATACCAAGAAATGTCACTTGCTTCGTAGCATGATTTAATATTTGATTTTGAAGAAAAAAATTACAGATTGTCATTCTCCAGAAATGCAAACTTGATGGCAGGGGGGGGGGGGAAGGAAATACATTTCACACTTAGTTTTAAATAATTTATAAACGAATTATTATGTATGTATATTTTCATTTTAAAAATTACCTTTCTGAATGATTCACTCCCTACGATTGCCTGATTAACAGAAAAAAACGCATATGCCTTAAATTTTTCGAATAAAAACATATCCTTCGGATTCTATGATAAATCTAATTTCCAAACTTTTTATGTCCTAATATGTATTTCTTATAACGAAATATACAATTTCCTCATTTGGAAAAAGGAATTGTAATAATAGGTATTATATATTCGTCTTAATTTACCTATTATTTTATAATCGTAGAATATAATTATTTCTCAATCCATACTTGATACGATCTGCAATATGAATATACATAAGTATAATGCATTGGCGGATTTATTTTCATTGCGAGCGCCTTATCTCCCTCGGTCAATGCGAAAGTTAGAAGGTCTGTCGATTTTTTTCCTGTGTTTATTATGCATCTAAATTCTAATAATTAGTAAAATGTTGCATAATAATTTTCTACATTTTTGCATTTTTATATCGGCTTTCATCCTTAAATCACATTCAACCCCTTTCTAGTACTTTTAGTAAAAAGACCGGTTAATAGTTTGCCATACCCAAAATCTGCAAAATCTACCTCACAATTATATTTAACTCCATTTCCAGGTTTCTTAAAGCACCAGTTTAGAGTTAGCCCTACCCTAACACAGCAAGATCTCGCTGTCATTTATATTTGACTCCATATCCAGAAATACACTTTTTATGTAGTTCGCCACATTCTTATATCTAAAATTTACTAAAATCGTCTTAAAATAACAAAAATTACCCGGAAAAATAGTTTGACTAAAGTTGATTTATGCTACTTACGACCCGCAAAGTATTTTTCAAGTAACGTTCAAATTATGAAATGTTTTAAAAAGAATATAAAAACCTGCAATTGAGATCCCTCACTCAGAAACAAAGAACCGATTCGAAAATCTTAATCTGTATGAATTCTTATTGAATCCGCAATCTTAATTGGTTATTCTCAAAAGTGGGCGATTTTTTGCGATATCCAAATTAAAATTTTATTAATTTATTGGCCATCTATGGCCATCTATCTATTGGCCTTATGTTTTCTGCTTTTCCTCTGGGTACCGTTTGCCCCTATACATAAGAATATCCTTGATTTTAAAATTGCATCATGTCCCAATATTTTTAAAACCCATTAGAAAAGGTAAATAAACTATTCCCGCTACCGTAGATTTGGAAACGAGGGTGTATTTTCATTGAAATAAAAAGTTTGTATTTCCTTTTTAAAAATTGACGCCGAGCCATAAAGCTACAAGTGGCTCTCGAAAGCACTAGAACAGAATCGACTCTTTGCATTTGCATGTATTTCCATATGGACAATCGCAAATTCGAGTCGGTTCATATACGGAAATATTGCGAATGGGTTGGTCTTTTAATTGTCGACTGGGTCTGTGCAGGACGTTTCAAGTGCAGGGCAAATCTTCACTTGAGCATTTTTCCTCTGTGGATGTATATGGAGCGCCGTTCGTATATATGAGGTGTACAATGCTCTTCTTTGTGGGGGTATATAGAATAACCGTAAGCGTTTATTTTTCCTCGCCTGAGAGTTAGGTCGTACAGAAAATAGTCAAGAAAAAACGCTATCTGTGTGAGTGTCCCAGGCAGACAAGACAAAAAACTCAACTTCAGTTAAGCTTAATCATATTTTTATCACTGCAGTTTGCTCTGCTTTAGAATTTTTTTTGCATCCCATATTTTCTAATTGTTTCCCTAATTCAGAGATCACACCAATTCAGTAATTCAATTTTAGGTAAAAAGGAAATAATATTGGGTCGATGGAATGACGGTGTTGATCTATTAGTCGTGATACGGTACTTAGTTTTTTATTAAAAAACAAGCTTTCGCTTGGTGACACCAAACCTCATCAGGGATACATATGGAAGTAAAACTAGTTACCTAGTGGAAAAGAATTTTTAAAGATAAGATGTGTTCGTTAGAAATGTTAGGGAAAGATGTTCTATGTGATTATGTGTGTTATTCTGCTTACATTTGTCGTTATAATACTAATTTAAGATAAGCATTATTGGAGTTTTGTTACGTGACTGTTGTTTATAAAGGTCAGGTTCAGAAAGAGTTTTTTAAAAATATATATTATTGTTTTGTTAATAAAATAAGATAACAGAAGTGCGATACTCCCCCCTGGACATGCAGTGCATTTTAGTGTTAAAAATAAATAAAATTGTGGGCCGCACTCCTCATCACCATGACTGCATGTCCAGGAGTGAGGTTATATTCGTTGTTATGTGGAGAGAGAGTATTCTATGTTCGCTAGAGCCATCTATGTCGCAGTTGGAAAATTAAAGATATAACGGGAAAAATTTGTTTTTATAACATAGAAAATATACATATTTTAAACGTTGTTAGTCGATAAAATTAAACTACGGTATATATCGCTGAGGAAATCTGAGTCGGAACGTTTGTTGACAGAGTTTTGATGTTTCACAATTTGGTACATTTCTTTGAAAGTGCGTTTGTTATAATTATTTTCGGTGCGCAAAATTTTAGCTTTATAAAAGTCAAATTGGTGGTCTTAAGTGTGAGAGTGTGAAACCAGAGCAGTGCCTCTAGAATTTCTTTTTACAGTCGTTCTTATGTTCTCTAAGAAGAACATAAGAACTTCTAGGAGAAAACTTTTGCATTTCTGCTAAAAACAAAGGATCTATCGTTGAAGAAACTCTTGCATGCATAGAAAACAAAATAGATTTAATTCCTAATGAAAAAAGAACCGAACTTAGATCTAAAATCTCTAGTAACTTACAAAAATACCTCATTAAAAATTACAGTAACAATATTAAACCTGAACTTGAAATTCTTGGAACTAAAACAAACGAATTCTTACAACAAAACAATGACATATTGTCACGAAATTTGATAAAGGTAATACTTCCGTCGTCCTAAACAAAATAGATTATACTAAAAAATATGAAACTCTATTACTAGATACTAAAACATACACTAAATTAACTAAAGATCCGACACAAAAAATACAAAGGGAACTTAATAAACATATCTCCAAAATTTTGAAACTCGGTTTTATAAATTCAGATACAGCTAAATTCCTTAAAAGCTACAATGGTATTGCTTCAAAATTTTACGGACTGTCAAAAATCCATAAAGAAAACATACCACTAAGACCTGTCACTTCCTTCATCGGATCACCTATCTAGAATATTTCGAAATATATTGGAAAGTTTATTCAATTAGTAATTGGAAAAACAACATCAAACATTAAAAACAGTTGTGATCTCATTGAAAAAATTAAAAATATTCAAATCCCTGTAAATTACAAAATTGTTTCTCTAGACGCCAAATCCTTATTCACAAATATTCCTAAAGAACTCGTTTTAAAATATATAAAAACTAAATGGTTTAAAATCAGAGAACACACCAACATACGAATTTAACAATTTTTAGAATTAATAGGATTTTGTTTAGACAATGCATACTGCATATTCAAAAATCAATATTACATACAAATCTTTGGTACCCCCATGGTATCCCCTCTCTTCAGTATAATTTCTGACTTAGTAATGGAAGGTCTCGTAAAAGATATCCTCAAAAAACTACCTTTTAAATTAATCTTCTATTTCCGATACGTCGATGACATTCTGACGTGTGCCCCTGATGGCAAAATTAACATCCTACTTAACCTTTTTAATTCCTACCATCCTAGATTACAGTTCACTATCGAAATAGAAAAATCAACTCAATAAACTACTTAGACATCACTTTACACAAGAAATACAGTAGAATTATAATCAACTGGTCCCGCAAAGAAACATGGTCAGGGAGATACGTTAGTTTCCATTCTAACATAGCAACTAAATATAAGATTTCTGTTATTAACAGTCTAGTAGATAGAGCCGTCACATTCTCAGATACCAAATTTAAAGCACAAAATCTTCAAATCGTCGAAAATACACTAAAGAATAACGGTTACCCAAGCAGCTTTACCAAAAAATATATCAATAAAAGATTAAATTATTTACAGGCTAAAAACCAAAACTCACTTATTAAAACACAAAACAGATCTCCAAATATCGATCTTAATTAGCTTATCGCACTACTATACCTTTTATCAATGAACTCACGAAATTTTACAAAAGAACTTTGATCGATTTCAGTATTTTAATTACCTTCAAATACGATAAAGATCCTTTTCATTGCTTCACGAAAAACAAAAATATAATCCCACTAGAGAAAAAAACCCATATTATTTACAACATTCCATGTAAGTGCAGATGTGTATATGTTGGCCAAACTGAACGACATTTTAAAGATAGAATTAGAGAACATAAGAACGACTGTGAAAAAGATTCTAGAGGCACTGCTCTGGTTTCACACTCACACACTTTAGACCACCAATTTGACTTTTCTAAAGCTAAAATTTTGCGCACCGAAAACAATTATAACAAACGCACTTTCAAAGAAATGTATCAAATTGTGAAACATCAAAACTCTGTCAACAAACGTTCCGACACAGATTTCCTCAGCGATATATACCGTAGTTTAATTTTATCGACTAACAACGTTTAAAATATGTATATTTTCTATGTTATAAAAACAAATTTTTCCCGTTATATCTTTAATTTTCCAACTGCGACATAGGTGGCTCTAGCGAACATAGAATACTCTCTCTCCACATAATAACGAATATAACCTCACTCCTGGACATGCAGTCATGGTGATGAGGAGTGCTGCCCACAATTTTATTTATTTTTAACACTAAAATGCACTGCATGTCCAGGAGGGAGTATCGCACTTCTGTTATCTTATTTTATTAATAAAACAATAATATATATTTTTTTAAAAGTCTTTCTGAACCTCACCTTTATAAACGACAGTCACGTAACCAAACTCCAATAATGCTCATCTTAAATTAGTATAATAACGACAAATGTAAGTAGAATAACACACATAATCACATAGAACATCTTTCCCTAACACTTTTAACGAACACATCTTATCTTTAAAAATTCTTTTCCACTAACTAACTAGTTTTACTTCCATATGTATCCTTGATGAGGCTTGGTGTCACCAAGCGAAAGCTTGTTTCTTAATAAAAAACTAAGTACCATATCACGACTAGTAGATCAACATCGTCATTCCATCGACCCAATATTATTACCTCACGCTAGTCAACAAAAAAGTTACATCTTTAAGAGAAAATGGACATTTTTGCGAAAAAGGGGATTAAAAAGGCATTTCGTTTATAATTGAAAACATTGTATATCAAATGTGTATGTTTTGTGAATATTGAACTAAAGTGCCTTCTAATTATAGCTTTTTCTTTAGTAAGTTTTATGATAATTTTGTGTCCAAATATTTTCTATTGAGCTAGCTTTAAAAAACCTATCGAATCATCAGTAATTCCTACTGATGAAAGTACATTAGAAAGTAATTTGAAAGATCAGAGACATAAAGGACGAACAGAAGAATTACAAAAATAAATAATTGAAAAAAAAATTATTTTAAAAACCGAATTCTGTTTTTCTTTCTTTAGACGTTCAAATTTGTGTCTAATGTATTTTTATCAGTTGAAAGCACTCAAACGTTAAAAAAATTTTCTACTTTCAAATCAGAAATGCAAGTGTTTTGTTTTAAATTGAAGATATAAATCTTATTCTTAGATGAAAATTTAACTATTTTGTTAAAAAATTGTTCTTTTTGTTTAAAAATTCAATTTCTCAAATCTGAAAATTTAACTATTCCACTTTCGTTTGAAGTACGATCCTTTTAGTAAAAAGTTTTGATATTTAGCCGAAAATTTATGTAATTTGTTGAAAGTTAGTCTTTTTTGGTTTAAAATTAATCCGTAAGGCTTAAAATTTAACTATTTGCTTGAAAATGTATGTAGTTTGTTGAAAATTCGTCATTTTGGTAAAAAAATCTGTTTTTTTTTTGTTTCAGGGCAAACGTTACGGAAAATTCGGTAACAATAGGCAGTGTATAAAAATTAATCTACTTAGTTTTAAAATTCCAGTAGTTGGTTGAAAAGTGGTACGATGGTCATGGGGGTTAAAGCGTAGGGTTTGGACCCACTCCGTCGGCTTGCGGGTTCGATTCCTGCCTCACACTCTGGAAGAGCCTCGGCGTCCCATGCGGTGAACACCAGCCTAGTAAGGGAGTTGTTATCTCCGGAGAGTCGTGGTTGTGGCCGGTACCTCTGTAGAAACAGATTCTCTAAGAACTTAAAGCGGTTGCTCTTGGTGGTACGGAACCCACCTTAAACTGTAGGTCCCCCTCCCGCCATCAAGTAAGTGTGTGGGGGGTGTGTAAAGGGATAGAGAAGGAGGTGCAAGAAAAATGTAAACCCTTAGGGGACACATTAGAAGCTTCCATTCCATTCCACTACTTAGTCGAAACAAAACCAATTTATTTTAATTATAAAATAAATGTTTTAATAAAGATTCAACTATTCGATTTTTTAGTTAAAAGAGTATCTTTTTTAGTCTAAAAATTTAACTATTTAATGAAAAGTATTCTCATTTTGTAGAAAATTCAACTATCGGGTCAACAATTTATTATATTGACACAAATTTGTTCCTTTTAGCAGAAAATTAATCTAGGGCTCAAAATTTATGTATTTTGTTAAGGATTCATCTTTTTTAGGAGAAAATTAATCTTCATGAATAAAAAATAATCCGTTTGGTTAAAAATTAATCTTTCTGGTTAAAATGTAATCTTTTTTATTAAAAATTCAACTGTTTTGTAGAAAATCCGTCTATTTCTTTGAAAATAAATATTTTTTATTAAAACTTGAACTATTGGGTAAAAATGTATGTATTTGATTAAAATAACGTTTCTTTGTGTAAAAAATCATCTTTTTGCTTGAAACTGCTAGTGTTTGGTTTAAAATTGATGTGTTCGACTTAAGGGTTGAAGTATTTCCCTGAATATTGCTTTTTATAGTTAAATTCAACTGTTGAAGTGAAATGTAAACTACTAAATTTCATTAATTCATCTATTTAGTGGAAAACTGTACTTCTTGATTTTAAATGAAACTAATTTAATAAAAATTAATTTTCTTGTTCTTGGAGATTGATAAATTTAGTTGAGGATTCATAATTTCAGTTTAAAATTCATCTTTTCCGTTGAAGTATAAAGTCATCCTTTTTCACAGAAAAGTATTGTTTATGTTAGGAAATTCAATCATTTGATTACATATTTATGTATTTTGTTAAAAATATGACCTTTTTTGTATAAAAATAATCTTCCAGATTCATTAAGCTTTATTCTTCATAAGAATCTCCCACGGTTTAAAATGTATGAATTATATTGATAATTTATCTTTTATAGCAGAAAAATAATCTTTTTCCTTAAAATCCATCTTTTTGTTTGAATATCCATTTTTTTTGTAGAAAGCTCGTGGTCAATTTGGTAAAAAATTAATCGCCTTAGTTTAAAAATAGAACGCTTTGGTCAAAAATTTATGTATTTCTTTAAATTCTTTCTTTTTGGTAAAAGAATCTATCTTATTTGAGCTTTAATTAACATCAATCTTCATAAGAACTCTCTACGTTCCAAATTGATTTACCTTGATGAGAATTCTCCTCTTATAGTAAAAATTAATCTTCTTGGTTGAAAGTTAATCTTTTGGGTTAAAATTGAACTGTATTGCAAAAAGCTCGTCCTTTTTGTTTGAAAATTCTACAGTTAGGATGACATTTTTTTCTTTATTGATTTGTCGATCTTTTTTTGTTAAAAATTCAACTGTTTTGTTTAAAATTCGCCGTTTTTGGTACACTTCAACTGTTTCTTTTGTATTCAAAATGAAATTATTTCCTTGCTTATGTATTAACTATTAATAACCAGTAAGATTAAAACCCCACCTCCACCCAATTACTCTAATGTCATTTTTGGATTATATAAATTTAGGGTTATTCTAGAATTCCCGTATTGCTTATTTAATCAACAAATTGGTCCCGCAAGGCTGCTCCGACACTGGCCGCTGATCCACCTCTCTGACAATCACCCCGGGCGAAGACATTTACAGAATCAGCATATGTCATAAATTACATAACATTACGCAAACTGACTAATAATCCTATGTTAATGCATACACTTAACTCTAATCAATAATAGGCAGGAAGGTAAAAACAAAGCAAACAGGCAGGCGTATCGCGCAGGAATGATGAATGTCGATTTTCTCAACCTACGATGCACGTTGTATGAGGTGAATTGGCGGCGTTACTAAATTTTCGAAATTCAGAGGATCAGAGGTGGTCGGCTAACGGTATAACCGACGGATAACAGATTGACGCTTCGTTATGTGCGGGGAATAACTATACCTACGGTGGCCGTGCCGTTGAATTATTTATGCAATTAGGCATCATCGCTCCACATGCGTATCTACCGTAAATGCGTTCCAACCAGTAGCCACAGACAGAAAAGAATTCACTGATCTCCTCACTCCCACATTTCACCGTTAACATATTTTCAAACAAAAAAATTCATTGTGAATGTATCGAATACATTACCGGCGGAAATGATCGACACGCCTATTTTTACAGTTTTTGTTATAGTCCCTTTATTTTTATAATGCAAGATGAGAAATACACATGCTACACGCGCGTTTATTATTTTCTTTTTTTCTTGTGCAATTTTTAAATTAAAGTGTAGACCAAAAACTAATACAAAATTGTTGTGTTTAATAGTAGCTATTACATAATATAATAGGCGAGGAACAAAATGTTTATACACTCGGAAAGAAAAAGTACGAGTTTCGAATTTCCGAGCGCCCACAAAAACGAGCGTCTCTACTCTAAAGGAGGGATTGCGCGCTGCCGTTTATTCGAGGTACGCGTGCGCATAGTAGGCCTGTGTGTGCGTTTTCACCCATTACCCTCAAAATCTAAATGTCGCAAGAGTGGGAGTCCCTTTCAAGGTCGTATCTGTGAAGTTTCCGATTCTCGAACTTCTCGTACTTTTGGAGTACAAGTGTAATTGAAACGAAAAGATCATCTAAGACCTCTGTGGTGAATATTTTTATCGCTCGATAATAGCCTTCTCAGTCCAAATCCGACCTCAGGCCGATTTTTTTTGTATCTTCCAAAATTATTTGTCTAAAGTAGCGTCAAACCGGGTAGTTTCCGACAGATGGGGTAATTTCAAAACCCCTAAATTCTCGAAATTGTGCATTGTGTGTGTCTGACACTCCAAGCAATTTTCAAACTCGTATAAACCATACTAAATTCCAAAAAATTAGTAAGTGTCTCCATATAGCTTTAGCTGTAGACACTAAATGTAAGTAAACTCGTTTAGCATACTACCTCAAGTGTCAGTCTACTAGCAGCAGCTGCGAAAAGTGGAGGGAAAAAAATGGTTTGTCGACTAACACGCAGTGTACACTTAGTGAGTAAAAAAGTAATTTTGGAGCCAATTTTTTTTATAAGTGTATTGATTTTTGTTTACTTTCTAACATAAGTATATCACATGAAGTGAAATAATTATTTTTGGTTTGGTTATTTCATACGTTTTTTCTTTGTAGGTGGCCTATAACTTACGGCAGCGCGTCATGCGAGAGCAGACTGTGGATGTATTGAATAAAATATAATTTTCAAAATACAGTTATATATGTCTCTTTTTTCAATTTCTTGTATTTTTAAAGTATCACATGTCAAAAGTCCTCAATTTTTATAATAATAAATTGATTTAAAAGCAAAAAATCTGATTTATAATTTTATCATAAAATTAACTTTTTAACTGTGCAAATGAATATCTTTTTTGACAGCACCCATGTTGCAATATCTTTTTTATGAAAGTCTACTACTACAAAAGTATAATCATTAAATTTCAGGTTAAAATAATTAAAATTGCGTGAGTTATGAATGTTTATAAAATCTATAAAATCAACTCTACCTTATGAAAGATACTTTAAACTATATCGGATAATTTTATTGTGGCAAAATATTCGAGAGGGGTTAAACGGTATATGATTGAATACGCTGGAGTGTTGAACACCCACGAAGCGCTTTACCGTAATTTTTAGCATGTATGCGCTTTGAGGGTTAAGATTGTATATATGTTACAGGCAAAGTCCGATGTGCCGTCACACCGCAGTCTGCCTAGTCCCTCCGCGAATTGACTGAGAGGTGTCAGGCAAAGTCCGAAGTAGCACTTTCATTGCGGACTCTGTTTAGCCAAATCGCGTGTTGCCCGAATGACTCAGGCAAAGTCCGAAGTAAAAAAAAAACTTTTAGTGTTTACTTTTTCCGCTGCACAGTGGGCTGGCTCGGGCATTTACCATTCAAAATAGTTTACAGGTCGCAATTGTGAACGGACTTAAAAGGTTTTTTTTAGAAATGATCAGCATTAAATTTTTAAGAAAACTTATTGAGTATATTTGTCAATTTTTGTTTTAATATAATTATTTATTCAACGCAAGTTTTTTTCTACAAAAATAAATAAAAATGAACTCGATATGTATCATATTTAACTCTGGTTACGTTTGAATATTTTTCATTCACAGCCTTCTTCGTGCAGTCTTGTTTACTGTGAGCGTATGCAAGACGCGCTTGATGAATCACGTCAAATAATTTGTTATCACACAAAAAATATTTTACATTCTGCTTCTTCTTAAAAAGTGGCTTAATCAGTTTCTTGTGACCTCCAACCTTGAGAACATCGTAACGTTTAAGACGCCTGTAATCCAACGATGATTTTTCCTTTTTTTCTTTAGCATCTTCAACTTTCTTCACGATCTCATTGTATCTTTTTAAATTCGAAATATGCGACGAGTTTTTTGCAATTTTGAGGGTATTAAATTTGTCTTCCAATTTGATTTTCATCACTTGATTTTCTGCTACGTCAGCCATCGTTACGAATTTTCAAAATGACTGTCGATTTACAAATTCTATTTCGAAGCGATACAAACAACTTATACGGAAATGTACACTGAAACTCAAACCATTAGATACAAAATTTGCTTTTAAAATACTAATAAAAAAATACTATAATACTAATTTTTCCATTAGTTAGGAAACTATTACGAAATCGAAAAGAAGTTTTATTTTGGAGTATTATTGCTAAACCATTTTCAAACCAGATATTCAATTTACCTATTTTAATCAAAGACAGATTTTATATTTGCCATGCTAAGTGTTAGCAGCATCGTCTAAACAGTGATTTTCGATCTCCATAAATCAATATTTTCAATGTTAATGACAAATTTTAAAAGCGAAGCACCTGTTACTGGCTCTTTCTTACTGGAAACCTGGTTTTTACAATAAATATTGTAGTTTTTTCATCTATACAATTTTACTGTTTATCTTTTACAATAGAAAGTATTTTACGCGTATATTGAATCATTTTTTATTAAATAAATCAATATTCAACCATTATTGTTGCTAATAATTACATTATTTTTATTAATAATTCATTTATTACAAATAATAGACTGGTGCCTTGGATGGAATATCTATCTATGAATTCGCATTAAATAATCGGATTTTCCTGAAAAGGCTTGAATTCGGAAACTATTCACACCATAGAACAATAAAAATACTAAAAATGAATTATTAATGTTTTCTTAGTCTCTGTTCGTTAAATATGATACATATTGAGTTTTTTTTGTTGGAAAAAAACTTGCGTTGAATAAATAAATATATTGAAACAAAAATTGATATATGTACTAAATAAGTTATCTTAAAATTTTAATGCTGATCATTTCTAAAAAAAATTTGTAAATCTGTTCAGAATTGCGATCTGTGGATTTTTATTTTTATACGGACTTTGCCTGAGCCTGTCTGGCACCGCTCAGTTAATTCACGGAGGGACTAGGCAGACTGCAGTGTGACGGCACATCGGACATTGTATGTAACATTTATAACCAAAATTGTTTTAAAAAATATAATCTCGAATTGAAATTTTGACAGAAACGACGTGAGGTACGGCAAAATCTGCGGAGGAATTTTAGCTTTTAAAAAGACTTATAAATTTTTTAAAAACTTTTTTCGGATTTGACGTTTCATTCGGTTTTATTTGTTAAAAATACTATGGGAAAAATAAAAAATTCAAATTTTGAGCTAAGCAATGTAAGATACAGAAAAACGTTCTAAGGAGGAATGGCAATTTGTAAAAGGTTCTAGAACATTTTTAAACTAGTTTTTGACAGAACTTTTTTCATATAAAATAATATGAAGAAAATTTCTATTATTAGCATAATATAACAGTCGAACTCAAAACGCGAGTGCCACGATAAGAATGTCCACCTCAAAGGCTTTAAAAACCAAATATTGATTCTACCGTTCAGTAATTCTAAACCTGAATTCGGACATACAATTCAATAACGAGCAAAATAATTTTTGTTAATAGAAGAATTTATTTTTCATAAAACCGATTTTTCTTGTGAATAACAAAAGATGCTAAAAACTTTTTTTAGCTAGATGGCCGATAATTCGTGAAGTTATAACTTACTATTTTCTAATGATCTTATCGCTATTTTAATGCTATTTATTTGAATTTTTGGATAACTAAGTTTTTATATTTTAATCTTAAAAGGCGAAAAAGGTAACTCAAAACTACACAGTCAAAACATTTTTGGAAACTTAGGAAAAACATATATCTACTTCCAATTCTCAAGCGACACATCCAAATTTTTTTCAAAAAACAATTTGATACGAGGTGTGTTCAAAATGTAAGGTCACTTTTCGATTTTCGCGGGCTACGTACATTCAAGTTTTACATTTTTTATTTTGCTGTGTTGGTACACTCGTCACGATCATATGTTCACAGTTTTGACTATATAGCTCGTGTTGTTTTTCTGGCAGAGGCGTAAAAGGTTTCGAAAAACATGGAGCAAAGAGTTTTCATTAAATTTTGTGTGAAAAATGAAATCCAGTGTTCTAAAACTCTTGAAATCTTGACAGTTGCATACGGTGAGTCTACTCTGAGTAAGAAAAATGTGTATAAGTGGTACAAGCTGTTCCAAGAAGGTCGAGAGGATGTCGAAGACGAACCTCGCCCTGGACGTCCCAGCACGTTAACAACAGATGAAAACATTCAAGTAGTAGAAGAAATGGTGTTGAAAAATTGCCGAATTACCATCAGAGAAATTGCTGAAGATGTTGGCATATCGG
Organism: Belonocnema kinseyi; assembly: GCF_010883055.1. Taxonomy (NCBI): domain Eukaryota; kingdom Metazoa; phylum Arthropoda; class Insecta; order Hymenoptera; family Cynipidae; genus Belonocnema; species Belonocnema kinseyi. Next base: position 62,211,411 of record NC_046665.1, read on the forward strand.
TTGGCTCATGCCATGCTATCTTTTCGGACGTTTTGGGCATGAGACGTGTGTCAGCGAAATTTGTTCCAAAACTGCTTAATTTTGATCAAAAGATCCATCGCATGACCATCGCTCAGGAGATGTTGAATGAAGTCAATAATGATATTCACCGGATTTGGCCTCCAGTGACTTTTTTCTTTTCCCAAAACTGAAGAGACCCATAAAAGGACATTGATTTTCAACGATTGAGGAGATAAAAACTGTATCGCTGAAAGAACTCAAGGCTATACCACAAAATGATTATCAGAAGTGCTTCGATGATTGAAAAAAGCGTTGGCACAAGGGTATTATATCTGAGGGGGATTACTTTGAAGGGGACAACATAAGTATTGAGGAATAAATGAAGATTTTTTGAGAAAACCATAAAGTCACCTTATTTTTTGAACACACCTCGTACAGTGGCGATCTTTTAAAAAAATTATCTTTAAATTGTAAATATTATATCAAAGGTTAAAAATTTTAATTTGCTTTACACTAAATCAATTAGAGATCTAATCAAATTTAATTTTGTTAATCAAGAATGAAACTACAGAAGTTATACATGAATCGTATATTAATATTTTCTTTAACGAAAGTTTGGATTGAACGTTTTGTGCATTATAAAATAAAATTTACGAAATTTAGTAATGTTCTTTTCGCTTCTCAGAGGCTAAAAAATAAGAAAAATGATGAAACTTTGTTTTATAGACTACTATCGTGAAAGCTCTTCCATTTTCTCGTTCGTTTTTTGAGTACCCACATTTAAATATTGAAATTTAGATATGCATTAAAGAATAAAGTTTGTTACTAATAGTATTGCTTTATGCAAATTTTTTGTTAGCAGTTTTATGCTAACTGAATTTAAAGTTTTTCATTAAGTCCGATTATTCAGACGTCGGTAACAGAAAAAAGTGCTGCATAAAAAATTGTATTTTCTAATGAACATCTACATGTTAAGATAGCTCCATTTTTACTCGAAATATAGCGAGAATTACGACGCCAGCGCCATCTATCGTCCTTTAACTTAATTAAATCGAAGAGAAATGGGGCTTTCAATCTGTCAGTTGTTTTTTTCGCTTTTTGCTAAATGGTATTAAATAAGTTATAATTCGTCTACAATAGTATAATTGATTTCGGAAGAGATATATCAGTAAAAAAATTTTCTTTGTGTTTTCTGTTGCTGATTCTACAAGCTTTATCGAAATCTGCTCACTTCAGCGTGAAGCAGTAGACGAGATCAGAATTATTCTCCTAACCTTGGTGAAACTTTCGCCAAAATGTGTTTAATTTTTAATCGTGAAAGTCTTACCTGCAACAAGTTTTAACTTTTGTTTTTTCTGTGTTGTGGGTAAAGTTTCGAAAACAATTTTTTTCGTATATTCTAATCAATTGAAATACGTATATGTGATGCTTCTTATAAATCTTGATTTTTTTATTCGTACGTAAATTCATTTAGCATTTTGACAATAAATTTTTATTTAATTTTTAAATAAATTGATTTAGCACAACTTTACATTTTTTACCTTTGGTGGAACATTAAAAAAATTGAAAGACCAGTAAAAAAAAGAATAGATAAACAGATTTTTTCGTATTAAAGCAATAATATTTTTAATTTAAGGTTACTTTAAGGTCGCGGCCCTGACATGCCCCAATCAAAATGTCAAAAGTCCGAGCTTGGACCTCAGCCTTTTAGAATTTAAAAACTTAGGCAAGGGTTCGGACCCTGATTTTTCTTATGGCTTTTAATAGTAAAATGTTGAAGGTTAGTTTGTCAAGTATTTACAAATGTATAGTTATCAATTTTTATAACATCTATTTCGCAATGCGTCAATGTGAGCACTAAACGCGGGTAGTTTCAGAAAAAATTTTGAAACAACGATAAGATATAGAGCAAAATGTTTTTAACAAAATCTCGGATTACGGACAATCTGACAACCAATATTTTTTGTCACACCATCATCATAAGTGTGATTTAAAGTACTGCGATCGATACCTAAAATCGCAGTTTTAAGCATATGCTTTAAAATATTTACTTGAGATTATATTGATTGAATTTTAAAAAAGGTGATTTAGAAAATTTTCAATTAAAAAACATATAATTCTCAAAGTCCTGAGAATTATTATACATTAAAGATTCGTCATATTTAAAATTCTTTAATTTTAAATGGTGAAGAAGTTTAAAATTTTTTGCTTTCAAAGCTTAACGTTTGAGATTTCTAGGTTTTTGGAGCTTTCGAATTTCAAAAGTTCCGGAAAAATTCACGATCGAATCTTTCAAAATTGAAAAATTTATTTAGATATTCTACATTAATTGGTTTCGATTTAAATCAGTTATAAAAATGTAAAAAAATTTAGATTTAAATATCCTGAATCGTTTGTTTTCAATTTTCAACGTGAAAAATGGGTTGATTTTTTTAAATCCTTTGAAATTGTATCCTTTGATTTCAGTGCCCTGACAAATAGTATTATATAAATGATTTATTTCCTAGTCCTAATAATAAAAACCTAATTGATAAGTTAATTAAATATGTAAACTTATACTGTATTTGGTAAATTATAGTGGTTGAATCCATACTTAATGGAAAGTGTATATTCTTGAACGAAATCGACGCCATGGAACTGAAATATGGTAATAATTAAAGTCTCGGCAGAGATAAGGTTGGACTAACAAAAATCTGTTTTATTGTAATCTTTATTCAAACTGTGAGCAGAGGACGAACGAGTTTGTTATAAGACGTAATTCGTCCAATGACATATGAAAGACGTATGAGAGAAAATACTTCAGTAAAAATCTTTTCCCATATTCTGGATGAAGATAGTTATACAGTAAATCTATATTTATTGAGTCAATATTATCTTTGTCCAGGATTTAGTTATAAAAAAAGTTTCTTTTTTTTAGCAGATTTTCGTGAACTGATTAAAAAAAATATTGTGGAGCTGAAAACAGTCCTGTTGCATTCCTTAGAACATTTTTTATTTTAATATTATTATAACATTTAATATATCATTTTTGAGGATTATTACAAAAACTATGCATCTTATTGATAAATAGGCTAAAAATGTTTCTTGATATTTTTAGGATAAGCAATGTTGTTTTTTAACATTTTCTTTATCTTAAAAAGTTTGACTGGAAAATGGAATTTTATCCTTTTAGTGACATGCTGATGCCTTCTCATGTGTAGAACGTTTTTTTATGGTTCATATACCTGAAAGGAATAGTGTTCCTCATAACGCCATTTGCAATCTATCATTTATATTTTATTTTTAATAGAACGTAAAGGGGATGTGCAATTTTTTTTTAGTTGAAAAAAATGAATTAAATAATAGATTGTGTTTCAGCAATATTATTGATCTTTTCTTTGCATAGGATTTCATTTTAGTCCCCGAAAATTGTAAAATATGTTATAAATTAGAAGTATTTGCGCGACTTCAGTGTGAGAAGAACAAATAAATCCAAAACAAATAATTTAGAAATACAAATGAGATCAAAAATGTAGTATACACATTTTGGTATTCTTCTGCAATATTTCTTATTTTACCAAAATAAAGACCGAGATTGCGATTTTTAGTTTCATTTTATTCGTTTTCTTCAAAGTTATTGGTAAATATGATATCTATAATTTTGACTACATTTTTAATTGCGGCCATCTAGCGAAAGCAAACTTAACTTTTATTTTTAAGTTGTATCTTGTCAAAAATTATATTTTCCCTTATTTTTATTAAACCGAATTTCTATTCCACCAAATTGTGATTTTTCGTAATATTTATTCATCCCAATCACCGTTTCTTATATTTCTCACCTCACCGTATCGTGTTGCCTCTCAGTTACTTCCGTCAGAAAAATTGAGGTTTCGTGCTTCATTCAGATGCAATTTTTTCACTTTAAAACTGATAAATTTAAATTTGATTTCCTGGATAAAAAACGAGAAGCGGGTAAAAATTTGAACAAAAATATACATTTAAAGCATTATATGATGCAAAATTAAAGTGGACAGCATGCGATGAAAAATCTGTTAAATGTTCTCCCAAAGCTAATGATAGTGTAAGATAATAATGACAAAATACCGCGAAAATGGCATTAGAATTAATGCCTTAGAATTTAATTAAGTTGACGATAAAATATGCCAGAAGATAAAGTTGAAATTCGGCATATTTTGACGGAATCCAATACTTGACCTATGATTAATAATTAGAATAATAATAATAATAATAATAAATGATCGTATAAACTGAATTTCCATTCCCCGCATATGTTTAATTAAATACTGAGTCACTCTTTATTTTGTAATATTAATTCCTTCACAACGAAATTATATCTTTGGCATATTTCTAGGATATCTATAGGGTATAGGATATCCTGAAAAATGTCCCAAAAATCTTTTGGGATATCCGTGGTATATTCCAAGGGTATCATCATTTCGACCCCGTATGAAATAAAGTACAAATAATATTTTTAATGATTACTTACATATTTCTATCACATTTTGCATTAAATTTTACTCTTAGCCACCCTGAAAAATGCATATGATTATTTATTATTATTTTTATCTAGAAAAATAACTTTTTTTGTTTTTACATAAATTTAATTTGTTTATATTAAATGTAGATATAATTTAGGCGAAAAAGTTCATTTTTTTATTTTTAATATATTTTTATAACCAGAGTTTATAAAAAACTTGTTGATATTTTTTGGGTAAACAATTTTTGTCCTTTAATTTTGTTCACCTCTTCTGTTGTTTTTCCAAAATCTTATTTTTTACGATTAAAAGAAAATCTACTCGTCCTATTTAAAAATGATCAATCTTTCGAAATTTATCGTGCCTACAAGATACAGACGACAGATGACAGACAGTCAGACACCTGCGTAAAAATCGTTCTTTCTGTCTCAGTGGGTTTCCAAGCTTAAAGATTTGATGAAAATCATCGAAGTGAAATTTTAGATGAACCCAATACCTTCTCATCAGGATGAGAATGTAACAAGCCACTTTCGGAAAATTTAAAAGTTGGCTGTTATTGTATCTGTAACTTCTAAATTTCATAGTTTAGAGATCGCATGACTTTTTACTATCAGTACATAGGAAAAATCAGTTTTTATGTGAAAGAAAAATTAAATTAATATGTAGCTCCTTGTTTTACCTACTATAAATAAAAATAGATTATAATTCGGCAAAAAGATTCGAGAAATTGTTGCACGGAAAGAAATTATTGAGTTAAACGAGTGAATGGAGAATATATTAAATTCAAAGAAAATGTCTGCTTAGGTTAGGTAAATCGTTTAGTTAGTTTGAGTTAAATATTTAGTTTCTTTTTATAAATTGTTCTCGTAATCAGTAGTTTGGACAAAGTTGCTAAGTTTGAGAGTAAATTATTATTACCGGAATACAAACGCTATTTAATATTAACTTCCGCGCACATTTTAAGTGGTAAAAAACGTTTAATTGCCTAAAGTAAATGTGAACTGTCACTGCTCTCGATTAGCCTGCCGCCATTTTATTTTGCTGATCCCATAATGCACCGGTGCTCTTCCAATAATTTCTTCAGACACCTATTCTTAATATTTAAATTATAGGTATATTTATTAGGGATTTGACTATAAGACATCAAGGCGCCACTTATTTTTGCGCAACAGTTTTTTTACACTTTATACTTTATGATGTTATACTTTGTACAATATCATCGGAACAATACCTAATGTTGTTAAATAATGAATTATTTCATTCCTACGATTGAATGTACATATACAGTGAAACTCTGATACTGTGACATATTTGGAGATTGCAGTGGTGGGGAACATAACCGATTGAGTTCTGTTCCGATTTTGTTTTTTTACGCTTTAGCGACCGCTGCGCAACTCTCGCAGCTCCTTTTACTCCTACTTGGGGCGCGGCGTCAACTCTAGGAAAAACTATATCAGGTGGCACTATATAAGTTTTTCTGAAATGGGTAGTATATATATCTCACTTTGGAAAAATAAACTAAAATATAGAATTAGGATTTTGAGAACATCCTGGTCATATAAAATTTGTACATTAATATGTGACGTGCGTTGAAAAAGAAAGCTTACTCTAAAAAAATGGAAATAAAGGTTTTTACACATTTAGATAGTTTTTAAGCCGTTCTTTTGAATGAAACAGCCGAGCGAAAAATCCGGGTTTTATTATTTCTAATAATTGAGTTGTTGGGTACCCGAGAAATCGGGCTTTGGCTTTCTGCGTATTACTTAATTTTTTGTATAAATACAGGGAAGGCTGCCTCGGCCTTGTGTCGGTGTTCTCCCTGTAAGCACCTTTCTTAACTGTGCATGTGCCAACAAAGCACGGGTTGATTTAAAATCAATAAATACTATCAATAATGATACAAATAAATACAACCACTCTCTGTGTAGTAATTCATAGAATTGATCCACGCAGTTTCTCAGATCAAGATGCGAGAATCGGTTGCGACTCTTGTCTGGAAAACAACAACAGTGTAGCCGAAAGGCGTTGTGCGCGAGTACTCATATACGGAGATTGCGCAATATTATGCATTCAGAATGGAGACCGTTCAGAGGGTGCGACATGACAAATATAATATTGACGTTGCGAAAGCGTCCACGCTAGGGTAGGTGAAATTATGAAACGTCAGGAAGGTCAGTACATAGTATTGCAACTGCATATAACATTTTGCAGGAAATACTCTAAATGTAAGGGTAAATTATGCATATGTGACATGCCCCGAAGAAAGGGGGCCCACTCTGAAAAGTGAGATTTTTCAGGGTGAGCGGTTGAAGTCGACCCCATAGACCGGACTTTTAGGAGAGAGGAAAGACTCACAAAACCTTCCCCCTTCACTGACCACTAAATTCTCACAGAAGGAGATAGGTCGTAGACGCGGCTCACGGACGGAGTATAGGTGAGACGCGTACATGGTATGGTGATTGGTGGGAGAAGATTCATGGAATCTCGAGCTCTCGAGCTAAAGCTCTATTACTCGGGTACCTAGCAACTCAATTATTAGCAATAATAACGCTTGGATTTTTTTCCGATGGTTTAATTAAAAATAGCAGCTCAAAAACTATCGAAATGTGTAAAAACTGTGATTTCCATTTTTTTAGAGTAAGCCCCCTTTCTTCGGTGCACGCCACACATATGAATAGTAATCTTTTCAACTGTGGAATTCATTTGCGCAATTATGTTTTTTCGTCCTTTTATATGTTGAAGACCTATCAGTTTTACGAAATACAAGAAACTGTCTGAAATTTGGGGCTAGAGTGCCACTAACCTGAAATTTAGGATAAATATTTTATTTCCCTTTCGTGAAATTGATAGTTCGTCAATCGAAAAACGAATGAAACATCACTGAGAAAATAGATTCTACAACCGAGAAATGTTACTATTCGTACATTTCTGAATTAATTTTACGTTTACAATATTTTCTCGTAAAAGTTATGTGTATTCCGATGACGTCATGTTAAAATCCTAAATTCAAACCAACGAAGACTACCCGCTCTGCGAACCTCTTTCTTTAATTGATCAGCTATTGGCGCAAATAAGAGCGTACAGGGGCCGCAGTGGGAGGTGGCGGAACTGCGTAAGTGAAAGTAACCGAATAGGAGTGACGGGAAATAGATAACACTGCATTAAATGTAGCTTTGCTCTTACTTTTCGCATTTGAAATATAAATCTAATATTTAAATACGATGATATGTTACAAATAATTGCCTATTTTAGTATATTATTTAAAATTTGTCAATGAATAGGAATCAATCCTTAAATTTTGCGGATTAGTAACTTAAAGCCACTCTTGAATAACAATCTGCAGATTCTCACTTTCATTGTAATTGACAATAATCTGGGAGATATAAATCCAGTTTTATTGACAGTCTGTCTTGCTTTCTTATTCACAATTAAACCGACCTCTTAACTACAATGTGATTCAGTATCTACTGCTGACCAAATTTTTAGGTATACATAAAATATTTAGCTATCTTGCGCGAATAATTTCTTGTCATTCTCTTTCTCCAAGATCATTCACCCCTCAATCATTTCAAACACACAGTTCAAACTGAGTGTTCAAACTGATTCAAAACCTCCAATCAGCGCCTGAAACTTTACCTTTATCTTTACCCCGTGCATACCTTTCCTTAATCAAAGTTTCACTTTATTTCTAAGCTATTGTATTGTTTTTATTATTTATTATTTATAGAGTTTGCCAAACTATGAACTTGCTATCTATCAGCTTTAGGGTGGTGAGATCAGTTAGAACGTCAGTCTCACTAGACTTCGATTAATGGAGGGGGAGGGTAGGGACGGAGCTGCAACTGAAACTGAGGGAGTAATAATTGGTCGGTGTTATATACTGAGAAGGGCACAAACCTTTAGCAAACTTTCAAATATATGAGAAAATGTGTATATCTTTCAAATGTTCAAGAAGATGTTCCAAAAATCGACAGGTTCTAATACATTGAATAGGTTTTAAAATTTTATGAGTTTTCTAATTTTCGATTAGGACCTTTTTTTATTGCTTAATTTGAATTTTCGAAGTATCAACATCATTTGAAGTTTCAAATTTCAATTCTACAAAAAAATAATTAGTAATTGATATAAATTACTCATTATCGGAGGTGTAATAGTTATTTTAATGTTCATTTTTAACAGTCAAGAAACTCAACCGTACTCTCTGAGAAGACAGAACAAACTGATTTTACAGAGCTTCAGTTTACAATTTGATATATTCAAGTGTTTGGTTACATTTTTGTCTACAAGACAATCGTTAAGGATATCAAAATTATTCGTTTTCAATAACAAAATCCAAAAAATACACGCTGTACTGAATGAAAGAATGAAATAACGAAGTTCTTTGTATTTATTCCTTTTAGGAATTGAAATTAACCTAAAATTTCCCTAATTGGCAAAACAGTTCAATTTTTCAATTGTACCACTAAAATTTATTCATCATTTAAAGTTTGAAATTAAAAATTTCATTTTTCCTTAGTTTTTAATAGTAATTGATACAAATGACTCATCTTTGGAGAAGAATTCCGAATTATTCCACTTCCTTTATAATAATTGATTGGTTATTTAAGAATAATCTGTCACCTGTTAGCTAATTGTATATTGTTTCAAAAATAAAAATTTATTTAAGCCTTTGTTTGTCAAGTAAGTCGGGAAATAAGCCTTTTTTATAAGCTTTATGAGTTTCTTAATTAATATTACCAATAAAATAATTTCTTTATATGATTTTAAAACTATTTTAAAAGTACGTGTTTGTTGAAATATATAGTTTTACTGAAAACACCAGGAGAAAGATTTTATCACACCAAATGTTCGATATGTATATTATTATTTACCAGTACGTTTATTATATTTTGTTTTTTTTATTATCTATTTCATGTGTTTTATTATTTCTAATTTTTTAAGTTGAAAAGTCTACCACATTATTCTTGGTTCGGAATAAATCTCTTTTTGTTAAGAATTCGACAATGTAATTAAAATTTTTTTTTTTTAACAATGCAACGATTTGGCAAAAGCTCATCTTTTTTGGTAAAAAATTCAACTACTTGGTTTAAAGTTAAACTACTTTTTTGAACATTAATTTATTGGTAGAAGATTTATCTCTGGTTGAAGATTTCCTTTTTCCATTTTAAGGAAATTCATCTTCTCGGTTGAAAAATCATTTGTTGAGTTGAATGATGGTTTTTAAAAAATGAATTTCTTTTGTTTGAGGTTCATCATTTTAGTAAAAACTAATCTCTTTGGTGAAGAATTTAACTATTTTGTTAATCATTCTTTTATTACAATTATTGACTTAGGTTATTTGACCAGAGAAATTAATTGACAATTTCATATGTTAATTTTGTTTGTCTTACTAATTTAAATCAGTATCATTAAAATCTTGATTAATTTTAAGATTATCAAAAAATCTCTCTCGTTAAACTTTTAATTTAGTTTTGCACAAAATTGTAATTCTTTCGATATTTTATTTCGTTTAAATATATTAAATTTTAATTTAACTTTATTTTTTACTGATAAATTTTCCAAAAAATGTTAAGTAGTTGAAACAATTATGAGCATTTGTAGAAGACAAAGTGGTACCTTAAAATATTTTAATATTTCGAGGAATGATAAAAATAATATATTCAAACAGGATACAATATTTAAAAAATATATATTCACACAAATTACAATACTCAGAAAATTTTTATCTATTAAAACATTGCCAAGATAAAATGATTCTCCCGATTTCATTAAAATTTAAAGGAGATTTTTAAAACTATTTGATTTTCGAATCGCCTAAAGTGAAATGCAAAACGTCCAGAAAAACCGTTAATTACACAGGCCGACAAAATCTGACAAAAATCAAAAGCCAGAAAGCAGACCGAAAATTTTCGAAGGATTTTCATGCGCTGAATCCGAACTCGAACTCAAAATTGCTCCTTTACGTCATGATTTCAAGATATCCTAACCTAAATGTGCAAAAAACGCGTCTTTTTAGCTGTTTTTGAGGTTATGTAACTGTACAAGAAAAATGTCTCCCCTTTCAAACCTACTTGGATTTATAAGGATATCTTTATTTTTCACCAAAATATTGTAATTTGAAATTTTTTATTTTAGCGTTTTAACTCATTAACGCTGAGGTGTTCAGATTTATACAACGCATTCTCGATTGCTGACGGTACGATATTTTTTCTTTAAAATATTATCTCAGGGGTTTCCGAGGGTGCCCTTTCTATTGCAGGTGTCAATTTTTTGTTATAACCCCTAGAAGATCCAATATGGCGGTCACAATTTCAGGTTTTAAAAAAGAACAAAGGATCCCGCACAAAATACCAGCAAAAAAGCTAGGGATAGGAACCATCCCTAACAAGTCACAAGCATGCTAACTCACCTGACTCTGGGAACAATAAGTTTAGTCGCATATTTTCCTTGGGATAATGAAGTTCCATGCCACAAGTGGGTTAACCCACCTACCTGCTGATCCACCTAAACCCAGAAATCACCCCTATCAAATCATTAGCAGGCTAACCCACCTAACCCTGGGAGCATCGAATCTAGTCATTTACATTTCGTGAAACATTTGAATTCCACGCTACAAGTGGGCCAACCTTGAAATGAAATTTTTCAATTGATCATATTAACCCATTAACGCCGAGGTGGTATGCCATTGTCCCTTGAAAATGTTATTTGAGGGTTTTTCGGGGTTACCTTTTCGATTGCCTCATTTTTTTGTTATAACTCCTAGAACAGTGAATATGGAAAACAGTTAGGGCTTAAAAAAATATTTACTATTATGATTCATTTAATATTGTAAATTCACTAAGGATTTTCCAGCTTACTGAGGCAAGACTCAATATTTTCCAGCCAGTGAAGACTGAACTTGGGATTGTCCAGCTAAGCAAGAAAGTACTTAATATTTTCCAGATAATTAAGGGAAGACGTTAGATTGCCCAGAGAATTATGGCAAGCCTTTAGATTTCCCACCCAATAAAGGTAAGACTTTTTATCGACCAGCCAGTCAAGACAAGACTTTGAATCGTCCAGCCAGGCCAGGCAAGACTTAAGCAAGGAAGTACTTAATATTTTCCAATCAATTAAGGCAAGACTTTAGATTGCCTAGCTAATCAAGGAAAGACTTACGATTGCCCATTCAGTTTAAGCAAGACTTGGGATTGTCCAGCTACGCAAGGAAGTACTTAATATTTTCTAGTCAATTAAGACAAGACTTTAGATTGGCCAGCCAATTAAGGAAAGACGTTAGATTGCCCAGCCATTCAAGTAAAGACTTTGAATTGCCCAGCCAATAAAGGCAAGACTTTGTATCGCCCAGCCAGTCAAGGCAAGACTTACGATTGTCCAGCCAGTTAAGGCAAGACTTACGATTGTTTGTCCAAAAAATTTGAAACTAATCGCTTGTTCTCTTATGGAAACGTTCGCGCTGCTTGTCAAACGATCGTTGAAGAGACTTTCGATTATAATTAGTAGGGTCATTATCATTTCTTTGCAAAGACCAGCAATAGTCGGCTATCATTCTTAGATTGCATCGACCTTGATAATGTTTCTTTTTTTGGTGAAATTCTTGATGAAAGCTTCCGCCCATTTCTTCACTGAAACTTTGGATCTCGATTATCCCTAAAAATTTCTGTACAACATCTTTGGAACTCAACCATGCATCCTTTTCAATAGATGTCATGGTTTTGATAAAGTCATCATCTTTGATAAGTTTTCTTATATCAGGCCCAACAAAAATACCTTCCTTAACTTTGGCATCACTTAAAGGCGGAAATGTAGATCTGATATAATTAAAACATTCGCCTTCCGTGTTTAGGGTTTTCACAAATTGCTTCATTAACCCTAGTTTTATATGGAGTGGTGGCAATAATACTTTCTTTCTGTCAACAAGACTTTCATAAACAACATTATACTGATCAACTGTCTACTCTAATCTGTCTGGGCATTTCTACGTTATCCAATGTTTATCCCTTGCACGACTGTCCCGAAGGCAAAGAAAACAAGAGTATTTATTGTTTCCTAATTGTAAATCTATAATAAGATTGATCATTTCGAAGTCACCACAAATAAGCCAATTATGGACATTGTATTTTATTTTTATCAAGAGTAATTGGAAAGTATCATAAGATTCTTGCAGTGTAGTTAAGTGACCTACTGGAATTGCAGCGTACTTATTTCCATTATGTAATAGTACTGCTTTCAGACTTTCTATAGACGAATCTATGAAAGGACGTCAATCCTCTGGCGTATGTAAATTTATTTTATGTAAATTCATGAGTTCTTTGATATCATTACAATACACAATCCCAAAGTCCATTGAAAAGTACTGGATAAACTTGTCTTCTCTATTTCTGTAAACAGTGACTCTAGTACCAGGTAACAATAGTTTCCTTTCTTTAAGTCTTGAAGCGCAAAGCTCAGCTTCATCTTTTGGAAGATCAAGGTCACGTATAAAATCGTCTAATCCGTCTTGATCAAAAAATTTAGGACTTTTATCTGATTTTTCCCAAGAAGAATCTTCAGTTCCACTTGAATGGTCAGTATTCATTGATTCGCGAGTTGATCGGTTACTTTTGTTTTCAGAGTGATTTCTAATACCAATTTTGGCTGGTGTAATACTTTTTACATCAGGGTAAACGATCCTTTCCCAATACTTTTTAGAAAAACCTCCTGTTTTGCATAAGCAAAAGTAACAATCAGTATCATGATCGCCGGGCTCACGCCAAACAGGTGGTTGAATAATAGTCTGCGCCTTGGTTCTTCCATCTTCCCAATTTGACAAATTTAATCTACGAGCATGACAAATTGAGGTTGGTACCCAGGGTTTATCCAGATTTTTCATTGAAGTCCCATAAGAGTTGAAGTATGACGTTTTTATCGAATCATTAATTGATCCACGGTATTTCTCCGTTTCATACTTTCCACAAACTTGAGAAAACGTATTAACTTTCTTAGTTAATACTTTTTAAGATTTTTATTTCTTTTTACACTTTAACGTGATTCCTAAATTCGAAGTGGCATCGTAAGCAGAAATCAAACATTCATCCTAATGTCGATTAATTTTACTTGCCGATCATGCACTTATTTATTTGTTACCAAAGAATGATTTTGTCATCGGAGCAGTTTTAGACTATTTGATTTTGTATCCATTCTTTCATATGGTAGATGGAAAATATAGATTAGTTAATATACATAAAGATACTCATGATCATATAATAATACTAACCGGTTTTGTTTTGATCCTGTGAATGATTTTTTTTTCTCACTTTATAACCATAGCCATCACTTGTATGTTGCCGGGCGTGCGAAAGTACATGATATGAACGCTGCCGTTCTTCGAACCCTTGCCATGGGCTTGGTGCTTAGCCGAATCCCTGGATGGTTCTTTTAGTTCGAGAAGCCAAACTAATGCTGGTCCAGAGCTTTCTCAACTTTTTAGTTTCGCTCTTTTTTAATCCTTATTATCAGAATTAACATTAACAGATACTGTGGTATAGTGCAGACCTGCCCATTGAGGAAAAATTCCCGACCGGAGCATAAACGAGGTGGAGTAGTGGTAAAGTCATATATGCCGAACATCTATCGTTCTAGTGGTGTAGGCTAGTTCTGATGATATGAAATATCCTTAGGAGAGGTCAACTATAGTACTACACAAGTACTTCAAAAGAAATTGATGTAAAAGTGCAACATCTGCCAGGTATGATTCGTGACTAGAGTTTTGGTATCGTCATCTATGGTGCTCATCTGTCATTCTAGTAGCGTAGCCCAGTCCTGAAGATACGAAATATCCTTAGTAGAGCTCAACTTTACAACTAGACAAGTTTTTTAGCAGAAATTGATGTGAAAGTGCACCATCTTCTCCATTCAAAAATTTCTCCTCAGTGTGCAGATTTTTTAAAGAAAGCTCCAGTGATTTAACAGTAGGTGAATACTAGTGTAAAAATCTTGAAAGACGGGTGCATCCGCTGAGGTGTTCATACTAATACTTTTTTCAATCTGTTAAACACACCTGGGCGGGGAGGGCAGTGCATAATATGGCTTCCTCCCCACTTTGTCAGTGCTTCGTCGCCTTACAGCATCGCTAACGCCTGGTACTGGATATCCACACCGTGCCACTGCAGGGTTACAGACTGCGTGTCACGAATTCGCCCTCTTGATTTCCGTAAATGTCAACACCCAGTGTCGTCTGCTCTAGTGTTGAAAAGCTGTCATTTTCTCGTGTGTCCATCCTTACTGATGACTTTTTATTTTTAAAGTGCTGGGATTCTTGTCAAGCAGCCCGTTGATGGATGTGGTGACTCTTACGTCGTCTTTGCTCAGCCTCGGTGCCGACCCATTACATTTTGGGTGTTCGCCTTTACTTGCTTGCAAAACAGTATGTTGGCTCGGATAACCCGAATTGTAGGTAATGGTTATCGTATTACAATAAAATTATTAGTTAGTTTACCCTCTTAGCCCAGATTCGGATCCTGACTAGACGGATCGTTCTTAAACCTGTAATTGCGGGTGGTTAGATTTTCGCGTTTGTAGGTTAAGTACGGCTTCGGCGAGACTCCGGAAAGTTGTTTTTACATCTTTTCTTTATTATTTAACAAACTTCGCTACAACTCCTCCGGGTCTAGCCGAAGCCTACTGGCTTTATTTACATGCGTTGTGGTCGTCCTTTAGCCACCCTACCAGCGCCATCAGCCCACACTCCAGCGTGATCCGATAGTCAAAAATTACAAAATTTCAAGGTCAATTGAAAAATGAGATCTACTTACCTGAATGTGGGTCCTCTCTTAGAATTTTCCCGCTTTGCGTGGCTGTGGCTTTATACGTTCTAGTGGACCACCTTTCCAACCTGGACCACCCGTGATATTAGGTTGCCTACCTACTGGGGAAGCTACTTAAATCAATTCATGGTGCTCGCTAATCACATGACACGAAATTTTCAATTCTTTTGTTTCAGGCTTTATTCCGGCCAACGCGCCAAGAAACGCTCTTATTACCGCTAGATTGTATAAGAAAATATTGTTTCTCTATTTTGGTGAGAATGACGAAACAGAATTCTACAGTCTGTTTATCTCTACCGTACCCTGGGCATGCAAAGGTTTAGGGGAACTACTAGGAAGGCGTTGACTACTTATTGTTCCACTAATCCCCCCTCCCTAGGTGGTCCCTCATCGTGGTACGGGACTAGAAGCTTTACTGGAAATTTTCCTACCAATTGTCCGTCTTCCGTCCTTAATTCGTATACTGATAGTCTTAAAAATGTATACCACGACGTATGATCCTCGCTTTTCAACCCCAAATCCTCTCGTTACCCCTTTTTGGGCTGATGATGTCACCTGGGCTTTCCGCGTGACCCCATCTCCCACTTTAAATAATGCGTGTCTTTTGTCGTAATTTATCTTCTGGCGGTCGAACACATTCTCATGGAGCAAGGAGACTCGATCCTGAAGCGCTTTTAATTAATTCATTCTTTGCCTCCATTCATTATGGTCTGGTGGCGGCAGTTTGATCAGTTCTTCGACGCTTCGACGTAAGGTATTGTACGGCTTCAGTTCCCTACCTAAATTCAAGTAAGCCGGGCTAACAACCGTGGTGCTATGTACGGCCGTATTATAGGTGAACCGAAAGTCTTTAAGGTACACTTCTCATTGCCGTTTGTCTTGGGCTACAAACGCTGAGATCATTGTTTTGAGGACTCGATTGACTCGCTCCACAGGGTCCACCTGCGGATGATACACCGGGGTAAACGAGTGCTGGATTCCGTACATCTCTGTTAACCCTTGGAACGCTTATTTGACGTATTCTGTTCGGTTATCCACCACAAGAACCTCCGCTGCACCCCATCCGTTTAATATGTTATCCTTAAAAGCCTTGACAATGGTCGCGGCGCTTGCTACTACCGTCCAAGGCTGTTGGACCACCCTACGGCCCATTAGACCCGGTGCAGGCCTTTTGTCAGCCTTAATTCGCTGGCAGGTGTCGCATTATCGAACCTATAGAAAAATGCCTCAATACCTACTGGGCCAGTAGTGCTGAACCGAGGATCTTCCGTACGTCTTGTCTATTCCCAGAGACGCGGCTTGTGGGTCATTGTGTACCTCGTCGAAAACTCCCTGTCTTCTCTCAGTTGGTACTTCCAACTTCCAAGCCTCTAAGTCTTCGATAAACGGATCTATCAACGGATTCGGACGGTATCGATAAAACATTCCGTCCACTATCTTCCACAAATGGCATGTTATAGGGGTCTCAAAATCGTATTGAGGAAGTCAAGTCCCCATAGCGCCAATCGACCTGTTGGATTGTGAAGGTTGTGTAACCATCGCCACAAACTGTGGTCGGTGATCACTGTCAAGTAGAAATCCTCTAGATAGTGCCGAAATTTCCTAACCGACCAGGTCACGGCCAAACACTCCTTTGCCGTAACCGAATACTTCCTTTCGGCGTTCGACATCGTCCTATTCACGAAGGTTATTACCCTTTCAAAGGCATCTGGCATCTGCGTTAAGACTGCTCCCAAACCAAAATCGCTTGCGTCGGTGCGATTTGTTCTTTCAGCTTAGCTAACGCGCTTTCCTGTTCGGTGCTCCGTTTCCATGGGATGTTCGTTCTAAGCAGTTTGTTCAGTGGTTCCGCGTCAGTCGAAAAGTCGGATATAAAACGACGGTGCCACGATGCCGTTCCCAAGAACCGTCTCAGTTGCTTAATTGTTCTTGGGGCTGGAGACCAGAAAAGGATACGAGAGGTTTAACGAGGAACCCGAGATAACGCAGATCAATGTCCCGCATTCACATTTCTTTGGGTAAATCGTTAGTCCGGCGCCTTGCAAGCGGTCTATGACTCGAGCTACCTATTCTTGCTGACTCTTAAACATCTCATTTACGATGACTATATCAACAAAGTACGCATAGACGTTCGGTTCCATGTCTGGCCCTATAAGGGAGTCTACCAGTCGCTGGAATGCCACAGAGTCTCCTGACAGTCCAAAGGGCATCCTTGTGAAGAGAAAGAGCCCCATTCCAGGGACCGTAAACGCTGTGTACTGCCTACTATTTTCGGCCATCGGAATCTGGTGTTACCCGCACTTTAAATCTAAAGACGTTATGTACTTCACGGCGCGAAGTTGTTGAAGGATCATATCCATCTTGAGCAAGGGATTTAGCCTACGGTAGTCAACGCGAAATATATATGTTCCGTCTGCCTTTCGGGTCATAACCACGGGACTTGGCTATCCGCTCTTCGATAGCTCAAAAATGCCTTCGGCTAACATTCGGGTCAAAATGTGGTCGTTTTTTTTAAATTTCTTCTTTCAGCTGCTCTAATAATGATGCATAACATTCACCAGTGATTGTTTTACACTTTTTCAAGTAGTCAATAAGTATAATTCCACGTGCATCCCAAAAAACTGTAGCCATAACCTTACCAGCTGACTTTACGGTCTTTGCCTTCTGTGGAGCTGGTTCGCCTGTGGAAATTCACTGTTTGGATTGTTCCTTTGTCTTAGGAGTGTAATGGTGTATCCATGTTTCATCCAGAGTCACAAATCGACGAAAAAATTCCTCACGATTCCGACTTATGCGCGCCAAAAGAGCCTCAGAGGTGACCACTCTATTGCGTTTATTCTCAGCTGAGAGC
>NC_046665.1:62229641-62241318 GCF_010883055.1 Belonocnema kinseyi
TGGACTGTGACTGCACCATATATCTAGTCGGGAGTGGTGCTGACTGAAAGCAGATGATTTGGAGCGATTCGCGCGCCATATGTTGGTCATTCTAAGGACTTACATATTGAACTACCCTCGTACTGGAGCAGTACGTCTGCACGATACCGTACCGACTAGAGGCCTCGCCACGTGGATTGCATATCTTCATCGTTTCCTATATTTATCGTCGTGAGCGAAGGTGGGAAGTAAGCGATGAAAGCACGCTCAGAGTTTCTTTGATCGCAGTTTCAACCGGCTTCGAATTTCTGAAATTTTAGATGTGTATTCTATGTGTTGCCATGCCTTACTTGAAGGAAATATCGCTGAGAATGGTAAGTCAGTAAACATTTTAGTATAAAAATAACGGGAAACTTGTATTTCAAGTTGAGAAACGTTGACACTCAGTCGCATTACACAAATAAAATGTATTAGGTATTTTTTTTGTATGTTTGAGTTTTTATTGCTTTTATTTCTAAAATTAGACATATAGTGTAGTTAGTAATTATCGATATTCACTACAAGTGATATTTTTTTAAAAAATGGTGCACCTGTAGCAGTGTTAATTGTTAACTTCATCACGATGTGCCTCGTGTGCCTTGTCCCGTACCTATACAATTTTGTAATTTTACAAATGATTTGTGAATATTTGCAACTCATTTCGACTTAATTTCGCGTCGAAATTATTATTTTGTTTTGAGTAAATTTTTCCAAATGAAAAAAAATTAATTTAAACTACTTATTTCTCGTTATTTTATTTCTTCTTAGTTTCCACTAATCGATCGACTTCTTCGATTGCGCAGCTTCCACCGGCTTAAACCGGCTAAGAATTATTTCAGCTTTCGCCATCAACATTTTTCTGTGTTTTGAAGAAACAACCCTGTGGGCGAAAAAATTAAGGATGTCCTAGAGACGTCTTTGGGATATCACAAAGATATCTTTTCTAACATGTCTTGTGCTCATCCTAGGGATATTCTTAAAACGTCTAATGTCAGTACAAAAGATGTCCCGAAAACGTCCATGTCTTTAAGCCGTCTTTAGGTCATCTTTAGGACATTGGACGTCTTAGAGACGTCGATCGGCCTGACATAGCCCGTTTTAGAAAAGTTTCAAGGACGTTATTAGTATTCTCATAGTTTTGTTGCCGCTGGAAAGATATCTCTGAGATTAGTAAGTAATACAAATATTTAGCGTATACGTTATGGGGAACGTATATTTCGATTTAAGAAACATAGGCAGTCAGACGTATTACGTACATTGAACTTAAATTATTTTTTTCTATTTTTGATCTTTTATTTCCACAATTAGACACCTAGTACAGTTTCTAGTTATTGACATTTGCTAAAATAGATTTTCTGCTTACAATTATTTAAATTTCAAATACATATAAATTACTTATATGAATGAACATCGTTCAAAATAGTCTAATTTTGAATTTAAATCTTTAATAGTTAAAAAATTTGAAGTGCATTGTTTCAAAGCTCTTAAAGGCTTCAAATTTTGATAAAAGTTTTTCCTCAAAGTTATAATTTAAGTCAAATTTTGCAGGTCTTTCAATAAACTTTGAACTCGAACGTTTACAATCTCAAATTGAACAGCATTGAACATGATGATTTTTAGTATTTTAAATGTTTTCCGATCATAATTTAAAATCTTTTAGTTTTAATGGCTTGAATTTCAGATTTTGACTTTAGTTGCCACCCTGTATAATTCGACAATATTTACTTTATGCTTATGATTGTATTTTTATATTATTTTCTTTTAACAGAAATCGTTTTGCAAAAATTTGAAAATTTCTCAGTAAAAGACTGTAATTCCTATGTATCACCCGCTGGTTATTTAATGCAGAAGATCGAGAAGGCGGAAAGAAAAACCGAAAAATTTAGAACTGTAAACAAAAGTTCATAACTGTTAAACAAAATGTTTTCTAATCCAGCTTAAGTTTCGAATAATATATACATTTTCAGATTTTAAAAGTTCTTTTGTTCTTTACCAGTAACTTTTAGCTCATACTGATTCTTTCCTCACTGATATCTTTCAATATTAGGAGTTTGACTAGCAACACGTCAGTACCAACGGTATGTAGTGGCCCAGTATTGCAGATCAGTACATAATTTGATTATCATTATTGCTTATACCAGTAGCGCGCCAGTACCATCAGTATGTACTGACATAGTACGGCAGATTAGTATAGAATTTAAGTGTCATTAGAGCGTTTACCTTTATCGCGCCAGTAACAATTGTATGTGTTGGCCCAGTATTGTGAGTCAGTACAGAACTTAGTTATCATTAGGAGTTTCGGCAATACTAGGTCAGTAGCAACGTTATTCACTGGCCCAGTACTGCCAGTCAGTACATGCCTTCGTTATTATTTGGAGCCTGACCAGTACCTGCCCAATACTAATCTGCAGTAGTATCCCAGTATTGAACTTCAGTGCTGGCCCAATACTAAATGTCAGTACCTCGCCGAGTTTGCAGTATTGGTTTATCCAGTACTAGGCCAGTACTAACAGAGAATATCGCACCAGTACCAACTGTAAGTACTGACCCAGTACTGGTAAAATACTGCACGTCAGTACAGAACATTTTTATAATTAGGGTTTCACCTGTACAAATCCATTCGACCTGCCCGTATTCTAACAATACCGCGCCAGTATCGAACTCCGCCCGGCTGTACTGGCGTGGTACTGCGCCAGTGGTAAATTTCTATAAGACTTTAAAATTCTCTGTAAATTTTAGGAATCTAAATAAGATCTCTCTAAATCCTGTGTAATCCTAGATGTCCTCTTTTCGTTCTTTTAAAACTTATGCAATTATTATGTATTTTTATATATTTCGAACCAAATAGTGCAATTTTGAAGTAGAAGGGAGAAATTTTCAATAAAGAGTTTGATTCCCAACAAATGGTTTAATTTTCAACCATAAGTTTTGTTTTTCAAACAAATAGTTAAAGTTTGAGCAACAAAATGTAAATTTTAAACTAAAAATGGTATAGGTGATATTAAAACAAAAAAGATTTCAATTCTAAATCAAAAGTAGTCAAATTCAAACCAAAAAAGACGAATTATCTGCTAGACCGTTGAATTTTAAACTAAAAAGTAAATTTTCCAGCAAATATTAAAATTTTTTAAACAAAAATAAAATTTTTCCATATAAAAAGACGAATTTTCAACGAAGTAGTTAAATTTTCAAGCGAATAGTTTTTAAAAATAAAATAGAGGAACTTTTAACAAAATATTTTATTTTTTACAAATATTAACCTATCCACAAAATAATTAAAGTTGCTGCAACATAGTCGAATTTCCGAAAAAATAATAAGATTTTTCACAAAATATTTGAATTTTGATCTTATTGTATCATTTTCAACCTGCCGAGATGTTTTTTTAACCAAATAGTTGAAGGTGCAACTAGAGAGATAAGTTTTGAACAAGAAATCAAATACGTGATACTTCAACCAAAGAATATTTTTGTTCTAAAGAACAGTTAAAGTGAACAACAAAAACAAAAAAAGATATCTCAACGAAAAGACACTCAGACTCCTAAAAAATATCTTAGAATATTCTATCGGACATTTTTTAACTAAGGCAATTGTCTTTTTTCCTCTCTTTTCGTTCTTGTGTATTAGTCTCAAATGAGCCAAAAATGTGGATGTGTGTGGATGTTTAGAAAAAATACACTTCTCTAATAAGCCGTTTTCCTTATTTTAATAGTTAAAATGATTTTCTTAGCAATAAAATTAATATAAAAACTTTTTTTTCCGGGTTTATATGCCTACAGAAAAAAATATATTCCTTCTAAAACAAACGGCTTACTGTGTACATTAATGAAACTCACTTTTTTATCGTCAGACAAAATGCTATCATGTTCGTCAACAATATGATTGAAATTATAAAGAACCTGAAGTATTTGCGCGACCTCAGCGTGAGAGAAACATATGAATCCAGAACAAATAATTAAGAAGGACAAATGAAGAAAACACTAGTATGCTTAAAATAAAAGATCTCTAAAGATATTAATCACATACACAATTCTTCATATTCTTTTCAGTATTCCTTAATTGACCAAAATGACGACCGAGATTGATAAAGTTATTTTTTAAAGCAAAATGTTAACACCTTGATATGTATTTTATTGAAAAATGAAGAAAAATAAATTTTTTTTAATTTATAAAAATCTTTTCTTGATTTTTAATGTATCCCAATTGGATTTTCCTTGTCTCAGTATTGGTTTCTTTTGTACCCCACTTAAGGATATACCCCAAAATTCTTGAACCACTAATAGGTGAACAAAAGTATTTCTTTATATTAACTATAAAATTAATTACGTGTTTTTATTCTAATTGATAATATAATTTATAAGCCCCTTACTATAACGGTTTTGGTCCTAAAAATTACAATTCACCATTTTAAAATTGCGTTCATTTGTAATAGCTTTTTGTAACTGTCCCAATAGTGGTCGTTTGCTTTATTTTTTCTTATTCCAAATACTTTTAATAAAATTAAATTTGTCCTTATTTGCATTCGCCATAAAAATCAGGACTCCGTGCTTTTTTCTATTAAATGTTCACATCTTTTCCATCGATAAACTAAAATTTGATTTTCCTGATGATTAACGAGAAACGGGTAAAACATTAAACAAAGCCATGAATTCAAAGAATTATATGATGCAAAAAAGAATAAATAGCAGGAGATAAAAAAGTATGTTGAATGTTCTCGTAAAGCTAAAGACAGTGCAAGATAATATAATGATAAAACTGAAAAATGGCATGCAAATAATGTTGATTTGCTTTTTTTAATATAGGTGTTTTAATAAAACATGTGCATACTACGGAATATATCAGACACTGCTTGTCATACTAAGAGTTCTAAGTTTTAAGTCGACGTTCTAAGGCCTCCTGAGTCAGAAAAAACGTTTTTAATTCAAAAAGTTAGAGCATTTTCAAAATCTTTGATACCACTTTTTTAAGATTTGATAATTCTATCGAGAGCTTTTTATGGTAGACAAAAATACCAAGAAATTATTAATGACTTTTTTTGATACAATGAAATTTACCAAAGTAATAACATTTTAAAAATCTAAAGAAACAAACGAAAATGAATATTTAAAGTCAAAAAAGCGTGATATCTGAATAAGTCAAGAGTAGAAAAAAGTCAATTTTTCAAGGCCCTACAAGATTGTTTAAGCAATTATTTAAATTTTGTTAAAAAATCGAAAATTCAAATTTTGCTCGCACAAAAAACAATAACATTCTTATCCATAATGAGATAATATCAGTTTTATGTGAAAAATGACTTATGCGGATTTCATGAAATTTCGACGTTTTAAGGCCCCGTGAGTCAGAAAAAAATTGTTATGTTGGTGCCTGTCTGTCTAACTTCGTCGTTATTATCGTTGTCGTCTGTATACCGCATAACCTTCGAAATACTATAATCGGATTGGATTGTGTTTTAAGACGCAGTTTGCGGCACGAAAAAGAGAGATCGAGTTTGTCAACCAGCCATTTTTGATAAAAATTCAAAACGTTAAAACAAAGCAAGGACCGAAAAGAGATAGATCGGCAAATATTATGCACCTAAAAAAGATTTAAAAATTTGTCATGAAATACTTTTGTATAGGATAAGTAATTTTTGTTTTATTTGTCAAAAACAACATTGAAAATAAAATAAAATAAATTTGTGCACAAACGGTACATGCTACAAGAATAAATAAGAACAAATTTATTCAACGATAAATTATTTACCAATATTTTACGAATATTTTTCTGATAGGACGCGTAGTTTTTTATTAACAGTAAGAAAATAAGAATAAGTATGTTTCAATTTCCATGCATATTATGAATTGTAATGATATAAATTAATTGGAATGATACATGTTTTACCACAGCTAAGGAGAAAATTAAATGCAAAATAATAAACAAATATTAAAGTGATCATGATAAATAAAATTTGTAATTTATTTTGCAATATCTGAATAAGCAATCCCAGAAAAGTTACAGAAAAAATGTATTATATTTTATATAAAAGAGCTTTAACAAAATAAAGTTTACAATCAAAAAATTACAGTTGTTGATCCGTTGACCTTCGATTTTAAAAGGTCTGTGCACGAATGTGGGAGAAATTCATAGACCGAGCGCGAAGTATGGGAACCAAGATTCGTGCTTGCCTAGGTGCACTCAAAGTCACAAATGAAATTCTTTTAACAAAAGAGAACTCGCAATCACGAAATTACAGTGGTGGATGTTTTGCGTTTTAATTTTAAAGGGTTTGCTCAATATTGTGAAGAAAATACAAAGACCGAGCGCATAACGCGAGATAAATAAATAATTGATTGTGAAGCGCGAGATAAATACATCGTCGAGCACGAAGCGTGAAAACAAACAGTTGTGTGTCCTTGGCGCGCTTAAGGAGCTTCAAACTGCTGTCAAGTTCGCTAGGGGAAAAGTAAATACAAATGGTTTAGTTGTTGAACGACACATTTTAAGAACATAATCTAAAGGCGATTATACCGGTCGACACAACTCGTTTTTGCCCGGAAATGTTCTTTTTGTTGTTGTTTATTGTAAATGAAAATGTAGTGTATTTTCTCGCTTGAAAGTCCCGCGTGACTTGAATTGCCCCCAATTAAGACATGCTTTAGTAAAAAAAGTTCGACATGTCTTAGAGACAAGTTTTTATGTCTGGAAGACATAAATTTATCTCTAGAGTCGAATTTTTATGACTCTAACACGAGCGGTTCATAACTTCGAGTGTATACCTGTCCCAACAAAAAGAGTCGTTTTAACAAAAAGGCAGTCGCGGACATTTGTCCAGGGGTGGTCCCGAAGGAATTAACACCCAAGCGGGGGTGTGAAAGCCATGCCGAAAGCTGAATGGCACCTGGGTGAGGTGTCTAGAACGGTGACTCTGGAATATCAGGCGAACTTTCAAAGTACGCAGCCGTATCCTTGCATGCGAGGCTGTACGAGGATGGACGAACCCCTTTCCCTCGCTTCTCGTGGGAACAACCATGGCAACACCAAACGTAGTTATAGTAAGTGCGGTTCAAAACAACAGAACGCGCAGGGCTCCTGACGATGGGTCAGTTAACAATGCTGACCACTCTAGAGCGGGGGCAGCCAGTGAAGATGGATTGAATGCGATGGATCGGCGGAATCTCGGGACCTTTAGGTGAACGGAGCGACTGAATCACGACTTGCTAGAGTGTTACGATGCGAGTGTGGGCTGCATGCTCTGTGGTGCGAAAAACACCCGGAGCTATCACACTTTTCGCATACACGTTTGCAAAACCGTGCCGAACTACTCCAAAAAAGGGGCTATGTAAGCGGAACGCCTACTTTACCACAGCTAGAACAAGCCGACAACAGAGAAAAGAAAGGCGACACTTTATGACCCGGAGAAACATCAACACCAAGGTTTTTCTCAAACCTAAAGATCTGGCTGACATGGATGACGAGCTTTGTGGACCTTTTTTAAAAAAATCTGACCTCTGGGCTATCAATTATTGTGTGTATAATGCACCGAGAGCTTTAGCCGATGCAAACCGTGAAACAAAACCAACGGTTGACCATAAGACCAAAAGACGAATGCATCAACTTGCCATAAAGATAGGCATCTAGTAGGACCTTACCGCCAAGGTTAGAATATTCGCGCGCGAACTCCCGATCCGTTATTACACACTTAACAAGTCAAAGCTGCTAACCATCAGGCAGCATATTGTTGAGAGAATACGGATACTATCTGACGCTAGGAGAAGTCTAGAGCCAATCACTTGTCTGAACACCCTGTATAAGATATTCACAGCTATGTTAAATGATAGGATTGTTCGAGCAATTGAACCTGTGTGGCAAGAAATGTATGAACAACGTTGCTTAAAGAAAGGCGTAGCGGGATGTCGGGAGAACCTGCTCATCGATAGATGTGTCTGCAAAGATGCAGAATTTTATCAGCGTGACCTATCGATGGTCTGGATTGATTATCCGATAGCTTTCGATTCAACCTCCGATAGACTAATTATCTGTCTTTTTGCAAGCTTACAGGTTCATCCGCAAATCGTTAGTTGCATACAGAGATTGATGCCACTTGGGAAAACCAGATTTACTACCTCATCTGGAAAAAATCGTGTTACAACTAACAAGGTCACCTTTCAGAGAGGTGTCTTTTAGAGCGACACCATGAGCCTACTGCTCTTTTGCCTTACATTATTGCCACTATCTCTAGCACTTCGCCATTCCGACGGGTACTTTTGCGGCAAACCTGCCGATCGAAAGTACAGGGTCTCTTATGTATTTTACATGGACGATCTAGCTCTAGGGATTGTCGAACGATATACTAAGGAAATTGAAATAGAATTTGGGTTAGACAAATGCGCCAAGGTTTATTTGAAGCGAGGAAAACTTAATAACATCACTGAAGACCCTGAGCTTGTCGATAAAAGCGCTATACGACACTTTTGCGCTGGAGAGACATATGCATACCTGGGCGTGCCACAGAGCCGCATTCGGGTTGTGACATCTATAAAGGATACTCTCCGAAGCAGATACAAACGTCTCATCGGGCAGATTTGGTCTTCCGAACTGTCGGCGAGGAACAAAGTATCTGCAACGAACATGCTTGCGGTCCCGGTAGAATTCTATTCATTTGGAGTGGTTCCATGGACAAAGAACGAACTCAGATCCTTTGATAACGGGACAATCAAGGTTATGCACATGAACAAAAGCATGCATTTCAAGTCTTCTGTTCCGCGACTGTACATCTCACGCCGGCAATGTGGTCGCGGAATATTGAGTCTTGAATGTCTTCACAACAAGATTATTCTGGGTACAGCGCATAAAGTTGCAAATGGAAGAGACCCTCTTCTTAAAATGGTCAGGAAGCACGAAGAAGTGGGCAAAGGGAGCGTTTCGGTACAAAGCAGCGGAGGAGGCTGCTGATACACACGGACTTAACTTCAGTATTAGGGTCCAGAAAAATGCATAATTCTTGTCTATCTCGAGTACTCACTCCTGAAAGCACGGATTAAGAATGCACAAGAGAAATTATTTCGCGAACAGCTCCTCGATAAGAGGATACACGGTATCTTTCACGGAAATGTGGATGATCAGTCAATGTCGCCTGAGCTAACTTTTGCTCTCCTTAAATCACACGGATTTAAGTATGGTGCGGAGGATTTCATTTTGGCATGCCAAAACGTTGTCATTTTCACCTTAATATACCGTTGTTATTGACATTGTCGTGAATGGGAAGTGCGGCTTATACTGGACCTTTATATTCTTGACAATTGTTGCTGTTGCACACTGGAGGCCTGACATGGTTCTTCTTGACTTCGAAAAGCGAACCATGTTTGTTATCGAATTTTCGATACCAGCTGACAAAAAAATCATAGCCAAGGAGAATGAAAAAAAGAGAGATATAGAGACCTTATAAGGGAGTTGCAACGATTGTACCCGGAATATTCTGTTAACCTGATCGTCCTTATCATCGGCGCTCTTGGAGGTGCCAAGCTTTCACTCGTTAATAGCCTGAAAAGCATCCCTGCGTGTCAATAATATGCTAAAAAACTTGCAGTAAAAATGCAGAAGGCGGTAGTTCTTGGGTCACTCCGTGTAAAAATGTCTAAAAATAACTAATTTAATCACTACAAATTCTTCATATATCAATTTTAATCTCATTTATGAGCCGAAAAAGGTTCGACCATCTCAGCCAAGATAGAGCTCGACTTGAGACAAGTAAAGGCCGTTTTACCTGTCGTGGCCATAAAAGTAAGACGAAGGCCTATGTCTCGACTCAGTTTTAAGACGCAGCCAAATGTTGATGTCTTGGAGACGAACTCAAGACATAACGACGTCGAACTCAAGTCGAAGTATTTTTCCTCGGGCAGAAACACGGTATTATAGTGATGGCTAGGGTCAGGAGAGGAAAGCGTTGGACTCGCCTGTATCTTGAAGTGCCTCTCAAATGGCTATCAATTTGGCCACATCAAAACTACTTCTTAACGCATGAATTGTTGGCCGAAATATTTTTACCACATAATATAAAGGCAATTATACTGAATCGTTTAGCTCGCATTTTCCCGAAAAAGTTCTTGTTGTTTTTTTGCAATTGAAAGTGGAGAGTATTTTTCTTGCTTGAAACTGGCGCATATGTGTATTTATTCATATGTATGAATGTGATGGTAGTTTTTATTTCCAGAGGAAATAAATCAGTAATTTTTTCTCGAAATTAAAATATTCACGTTATTTTTAATGCCCCCCCCCCCTCCACCCTACAAACGACCCACAAATGACCCAAGAATTTAGAAATCTACATTTTTACGTGTTATTTTTCATTTTTAGCAATTTCTGTCGTCGTTTTTATACAAATAATTACTAATGGAGAATTTAAATTTTTTGCATGTCTTTTTCAACAATAATAAAAACAATACTTCAGTTAATTGTGCACGAATATATTATAATTATATTTCTGAAAGAGATTTTACATTAATATCAAACTTTAAATGCTTGAAAAGATTTTAAACATATTTTATGGAAAAATAATTTTCTAAACAAATTTAATAATAAAAGGCCAATTTTCAAGAAGAGTTGAATTTTCAACCAAGAAAGATTGTTCAGTCAATTAAGAAAAAAAGTTTTTCCAAAATGTTGCATTTTCAATAAAAAATTGAATTATCAACATAAAATAAAACTGTTATTAAAGCAGTCCAATTTTCAGCGAAAAAACACATTTGAAATAAAAAGATTGTATTTTCTACGAAAAAATATTGAGATTCAACAAAATACTTGAAGTGCTTAGCAGGACAAGTATAGATGTAGGGGATATTTTTAAAGTAAGGTGTTGTTGATAGAAAATGAAAATTTTTAAAATATTATATTGACACAAAAATTTATATGGAGCTATGGGAATAAGAAGAAAAATAAAAGATAATTTCTTCCGCGAGAATGGCTGAACCGATTTTAATGAAAGAAATATATTTTATCGGTTTCAGTACAAAAATTTTATAAAAAAATTACAGATTTTTTCTCCAAAAATGCGTGTAAAAAACTTTTTTTTAAATTGTTTTGAATTTTCTTACAGGATGCATTTTATAAGATTTCAGAGTCAAATGGCAACTCCAATTTTCGATACTTAAAAATTCAAAAATGTCGAAAACTTTTTTTTTATCTCAACATTACAGTCCGGTATGAATTACTCGGATAAACCTTTAGAAGCCACCCGTACTCTATGCACACCGAAAATATAAAAAATGTTAACTTGAAATTTTTTAATTCAAAGAAAAAAATTTTTTTGTTAATTAAATACATGAATTTTTAACATAAGAGTAGAATTAAAAAAAAGTAAATACATTTTTAAACATAAATGAAATATTCAAATTTTGAATAAAAAAAATGAATTTATTTTGGGATCTAATTATGAATTGAAAGTTAATTTAAAATTAAAATGTAGGAACTTTCAATGAGATTAAAATCAAATTTAAAGTCTTATTGAAGGTGAGAAAATCTAGTTAATGTGTAGAATTCCTCAAAGTAAAACCGAAGATCCAACGACTAAATTTGGACTACCACCATAAAATGTTTCTATTGCAATTTAAAGAAAGATAAAAATTCCCCTGAAGAAGAAAAGAAATTTTTTTTAATTTTGTTTTTAAGAAAATTTTTATTATGTAT
>NC_046665.1:62241418-62248274 GCF_010883055.1 Belonocnema kinseyi
AAATACTGATTTTTAGTGAATAATTCGTAGCGGTTAAGCTAGTTTTTATTAAAATGTAAGTGAAAAAAACAGTAAAAAAAAAACAGTAAGAAAAAAGGATCAAGATTGTTACAAAGTATTTTGCTCCATTGATCATTTGATTCTCGAGATCATAATGATCTGTCCAGTCAAATCAATTTGATTTGATTTTCGGTTCATTTGTCAAACAAAATAAAATAGCCGCCAATTCTGGACGCAGTTGTCATAACGACATAACCTAAAAATTGTATCTAACCGCACTGAAGTGACAACTACACTTAGCAGGCGATATTTCCTAGTATCAGATATCTTTATGTTTTTTATTTTTCAACTACACTGCACGATCAGAAAACATGAAAAGCTTCAATGTAAGCTAAAGTACTCTAAGAATGGCCGCCATTTTAGTTTCACTTATTACATTAACGCGAATCAGATCATTATGATCTCAAAAGTCGCCCATTCACTCCGGACGATCAAAATGATCTTAGATTCGGTATCACTTTTAATGAATATCAAACCGATATTGATTTCGTTATCATTTTGAAAACTTTTTTTATACCGTGCATACATTTAACTTTTAAACAAATTGAATAATCTTTTTCATTTGAATAGTTCAGTTCATTGTTGTAACATAACCTCTCAATTCTGGAAAACCGATTAGTTTTCCACCAATCCCAGATTTTCGCTGATTTAGGACAACTTTTTTCTGGCATATTGTCGCGTAACTATAAACAGTTATACATAACATAGTTATGAAAACTATTTCTTTTTAATCTTTACAATCCGCTATCCCTTAAATTCACTTAAAGCTTCGGAAATCTTTTTAAGTTAGTTAAAATGATTTAGATATATCTTCAAATCTTTTACTATATCCTAGAACCTTATACGTTCTACAAAACTCTTCCCAATTTTCGAGAATTCTAGAAAATTCTTCAAAACTTAATATTACAATTCTTGTAGTATCTTCAAAAAATTCAAATCCTTAGAAATGTCTTAAAACCGATAAAAAATATTAAAAAACTTTAGCATTTGAAAAGCTTAAATTCTTGTGAGCAAGTTTTTTGAAATCCAATCAAATATATTAGAATACGTTGAAATTACATAAAATCTGATAATATTTCTGAAAATGTCTGGAAATAATAAAAATCCTTTGAAATACCTTGGAAAATTGTTCTATATCTTAAAATCTTGTAAACCTATGAAATCCTTGTAATCTTTAGTAATTCAAGCAAATGTTTACCGTCAAATATCAACGGAAATGTTTTCAAGTAGCTCCAAATCTTTGTAATCCTACGAAGTCCGTTAATTCTTGTAAAATTTTTCTTATTTTATATAAATATTATACAATATTTATTGTTAATTTTCTAAAGTTCGTTGGAATAATTCAAAACACCCTAGTACCCTGGAAAACCTACAAAATGTTTCAAAACTCGTTTTGCAGTTTAAGAACTGTTTGCAGTCCTATAAATTTAGCTTCAATCTCCACAAAGCCCTTGGGATGATTAAAACAATATTATATTCCTTCATTAATTTGTTTGCAAACTCTTCAAAATTTTATGAATTGTCTTATTTTTCCGCCTAGTAGGCTTTATTTTTTTAATTTTTATGAAATGGAGAATTTTTAGTAAGCGAGAAATAAGCAGAAACTTGTTTTGGTTTTTAGTGATGACCTTCAAACATTTATATTAGACTCTTTACCTCATTTTATTATTCTCTAATAGGCTTCCGATAAATTAATCAAATTTGAAGGAAATAGTGTTATCTCTAATATCTCAAAACTGACAACCCACGCGGAAATATTATATATAGTTTATGCATAATGTATCATGTATAGGCACTATATAAAAAATTAGATATTTTTTATACATAATCGGGTATTTGCAATTTATATAATAGGAACATAATTTTTCTCTATACCATCACCTTCTTGCATCTTATACAGGAATTCTCATAAAATTTAAAGATCGATAATAAAAATATCAACTTCAAATGTAGTTGCGATGAGGCTGGTGTACCTGGTCATGCTCCAGGTTGCTAAAAACTTCATCTACAGGAATTCTCACAAAATTTTAATTTCAATGACACAAATATCAACTTCAAATGTAGTTGTGATGAAGAAACTTTTAGCAACCTGGTGCATGACCATTTATACTAGGGTCATTGCCACTTAATTAAATACTTAAATTCTGTCCAAGAAGGTGATTTTATAAAGAAAAATTATGTTCCTTTTATATAAATTGAATACCCGATTATATATAAAAAAATATATAATTTTTTATGTAGTGCCTATACATAATACATAATGCATAAACTACATATAATATTTCCGCCTGGGAAAAAGATTCATAAAAATATTCGTTGTATTTTCTATACTACTTTATAATGAATAAAAATGGGTTTTCATATCAAAATTTTCCTTATTTATATAATTCGTAGTTGATGTTAGACTAAAAATGGTTCCTTGGTTCTCAGCAAGAGAGCTGACCTATAATATTGATACATATCATTGGTGAGTGAGGAATCTATAGTTATTTACATATAATATTTGAAAGATCGAGTTTTTATAGTTAAACATTTGCCATTAACATAATTGAAAATCTATGCAGCTTATTAAGTTCGGCATCAAATAAGCCTTATTTAAATTATTTTTAATATAATTAAACTTATTTACTGACTGAAAAATTAAGTATAGTTTCTGATTTGTGATAAATTTGATCATTCAGCTTAATCTCATGGAAAAATCTAGGAAAATAATGGTCCAAATGTAAAATCACGCATAATAAGGTCTAAAGTCTTTTCTTTAAGATCAGCCCAAAAAACAATGAAAATGTTAAATTGTTCTCGAATTATCATCAAAAGTTCAAAGGCATGTGCAAGACAAAAATTGCTCGCTTGACTTAATGGAACGTGTCAAAATTCAAAGCTTATTAATTTTGAATAAATAAAATTATTTCATTCTGTATAGACAATTTATTATGAGGAGGAATAGGAATTGGAAAAGGAATACGAAATTTTTCACCAAAAATCCAGCAAATCAAAGCTGTGGTCAGAGATTTTTTCTCTCTGGGCAGGTCTGCACTAGATCATAGCGTATTAGTGTAATTGTAATAATAAGGATTAAAATAGAGCTGACTTAAATATTCACCAGTGTTGGACCACGGCTGAGCCTACTATGGACCTTTATAAGAACCGTTCAGGGAGCCGTCTAAAGATCGAATCCATGGCAAGGGCTCGAAGAAAAACAGGGCCTATATCATATAATTTCGGACGCTCGGCAACATACAAGTTATCTGTATGGTCGTAACGGAAGAACATATAATTATTCACATTGTCCCACTCCCATGCTTGAATATGACCACTTGGTATTATTACATGTTCATCGGTGTGTTTGTGTATCTTAACTTCTTCATATTTTCCATTTATCTTCAATACCAATGGATAAAGCATTGAATTTTCTAAAACTGCTCCAATGATGTAATCACCCTCAATGGCTACGTAAAAAGGACCTTCTGGCAACAGCTTAATATCTTTGCCAGTTGAACGCTTGTAACAATAAACACTACTAAACTGAATGTTTGATTCCTGCTTACGATACCTCCGCGGACTAGATGATTCTGAAAAAACAAAAAATAGAAGCATGGAGCTAATTACTGTATTAATTATTCAATTAAATTTCAAAAATAATAGTTTTTTCTTAAGAAAAAACGTAGGTAAAAGATTGATCATGAATATTCTCTATTGACAGAAATTTTATAATGTGTCCATTCAAAATCTACCTTAAACTTCTGGGAGACCGTGTCTTCAAATTTCATTGTAAAAAGTTGTGTGTCAGCGCAATCCAGTGAAAACAATATGTGTTACTTAATAGATAATTATAACAATATTACTAGTAATTTGAACCTGATAAAAGATGGGGGAGGGGGGTTAACGGGGCGATTTTCCCCGGGCCTGAAGTTTTCAAAGGATGCTCGGATTTTCCGGACCTGTTTGAAAATAACTTTCTTTAAATAAATTACCAACATTTGTTGCGTAAAATTAATTATTGTGATTATTTTAACCAAAAATAATATTATAAGAGGATAAAAGCATTCTCCATTATCCTGAATTCTAAATTTTCAAAATTTAATATACTCCCCTCGGGCATAAACAAAAAAAAATAATAATAAGCCATTTGTAAGCCATGCGATGAGGCTCTGGGGTACAAGAATCAAGTATTTTGATCATGCACAACCAAGGATAACTGGATCAATACGCTTTACGACGGGTATATTTCAAGGAGACTCCTTCAGCGCACTATGATTCTATTTAGCATTGCATCCATTCAGCAAAACACTAAACAGCATGTCTCATGGGTTCAGAATTCTTGATAATGAGGATGGTAATCAAGTGACCTATCTTCTTTATATGGATGTCCTGAAGCTGTACGCTAGTTCAGGCCAGAAACTGCAGCAGGTGATTGATGTCACAAAGCAGTTTTCCAATGATATCCACATGGAGTTCGGACTAGATAAATGCAGAACAGTTCATTTAATCAGAGGGGAATTAGGGACCGCAGAGTTAGAGAATGAGTTCGAAAATGACGTCGAGGCAATGGCTGCAGGCGAATCATATAAATATCGGGGTATTCTTGAATCTAAGGGAATTCAACATACGACAGTTAAGACAAGCCTAATGACTGCCTTTACTACGAGACTCAGATTAATTATGAAGAGTTTTCTCAACTCAGCAAACAAAATCAGGGCGATCAACACATATGCCATCCCTGTCCTCACGTACTCCTTCGGGCTCATAAAATGGTCTAACACCGACCTCGAAAAGTTAAACAGAATTCTTCGTGTAGAAATGACGAAGCACCGAATGCACCACAGAAACTTAGCAATTGAAAGGGTAGTTCTACCACGACATTTAAGGGGTAGGGGCGTTGTAAATGTTAAAAAACTGTGTGAGTCACAAGTTATACAGTTACGAGACTATTTTAATAGCAAACGGAATGTTGCGCTTTACTGAACCATCTGTCAAGCGGATCTTGAATACAAGCCCTTAAATTTGTCTTTAGATGGTGCCTTGAATATCAGGGCAGAAACCATAGAGGAATTAGAAACACAATGGAGGCAGAAAGCCATCCATGGCGAGCACGCCAACACGTTAGATCAAAGTGAAGTGGTTAGTGAGGCTTCTAATATTTGGCTAAGAAAGGGTGTTCTGTATCCAGTGACGGAAGGATTCGTCATTGCAATACAGGCCAAGGTTGTCAGCTCGAGGAAATATCGCAAACACGTCTTACATCAAGACGTGGTTGACCGGTGCAGATTATGTGGAGATACCAACGAATCCATCGAGCACATTATTGATGGCTGTCGCGTAATGGCTTAGAGAGAATATACGCACAGACATAATGATGTAGCGGGCATTATACATCAACAACTTGTCCTAAGCTTAGGACTCTTAAAAGAATGGGTGCCCTTCTATAGATACATTCCAATGCCTGTTTTAGAATGCGAAGATGACATCTTATATTGGGATGTTACTGTCCAAACGGATCGTTACATCCGGGCCAATCGACCTGACGTCGTGATGCGAGGAAAAAAAAGGTGGAAGAGTCTACATCATCGACATTGCTTGTCCGCTTAACCGAAATTTGCAGTCAACCTATACAACCAAGATCCACAAGTATAGCGAGTTAAGGCATGAAGTAAAGACCATATGGAGGAATGTGAATCATGCATCCATTCATCCCATTGTGATTTGGGCTACAGGCAATGTGCATGCAAGATGCACTAAACCTCTTGAACATTTAGGAGCCAGTAGGGTATGGCCAGCAGCTCAAAAGGTGGTTTTATTAAACACCTGTCGCATTATAAAAAACTTTCTTGATCATCAGGAAGCGAGCGACTGAAAACCCGTGTAGTGGCAGATGGTAGCTCTAAGAAAGCATCCAGAGGTGACTGCTGTCACCTCCAAAGCTCGTCGCCGCTTGTAATTGTATACCTACAACATCATCGCAGGAGGTTTCAAACATCGTATTAAATTATTTGAATTAAGTTATAACATTCTAATCTCATCAGTCACTTGACTTATTCCGTGGCTATGATGTATCACCGGGTTTACCCGAGTAAAAGTTTAATGAAAACATATAATAATAATAATATTAATGATAATAATAATTTCTATAATAATTGGGCTCAGTTGGTTAGATACTCGGACTTCACCTCAGAGGTCCGGGGTTCGAACCCAGAGCCGGTACCTCTAGAAATTTTTCAATATACCTTTACCGAGGATCTGATGGTTCGGAACCCACCTTAAGCTGTAGGTTCCCCCATAGTGTACTTGA
Organism: Belonocnema kinseyi; assembly: GCF_010883055.1. NCBI lineage: Eukaryota > Metazoa > Arthropoda > Insecta > Hymenoptera > Cynipidae > Belonocnema > Belonocnema kinseyi. The sequence continues at coordinate 62,247,768 of NC_046665.1, forward strand.
CTGCAACCCAGTCCGACAATGATGGTGTAAAAACCAGGCTTTGTCCAATATGTCTGGGCAGACTTCTTTCATCAGATCACTTGATTGCATTATAAAATTGCGGGACAGCCCCGTGAAAAATGAGCAAATAATAATAATAATAATAATAATAAATAAAAAAGGCAAGCTAGTGGTACTTTTCAAGTATTTACATTGAAACTATATTTTTATTTTAACCACTTCTCTTCCGTCTATAAATTAACAAAGTTTCTATTGATTTCTTATTGTATTATCTTATTTCCCTCGTTTTTCCACTTAAATTTTAATGTGCAAAATTCTTCAAAATAAAATCAAAAATCCAACAACTACATTTGGGCAACCAACATACAATCTTCAAATTAAAATTTGGAAAAAAGATAAAAATGTTCCTAAAAACTGAAAGAAAAAGAATAATTTCTTTTTTTTTCTTCTTTAGGAAAATTTTTATCTTTTAAAAAATGTATATAATAAAATAAATAATAATATATA
>NC_046665.1:62248374-62262058 GCF_010883055.1 Belonocnema kinseyi
TCAGTACAATTCTTCTACCGCCAGTGTACAGATGACACAAAATTCCTTTCGACTGATTTATTGATTTACTCAAAGCTATGATCCCCTTATCAGAAGTAAAAATATATCAAATAAAGCTAAAATGGCAATACATAATGCTATATTTGTACCGACTGTACTATAGGTAGCGAGACATGAACTCATCAAGAAAAATATAAGAGTAAAATTATCGCAATTGACATGATATTCATGCGCATAATATGCGGGAAAACTCTGATGGACAAAGTAAGTAACGAAATAATTCTAAAGGAATGCGGTGCAGAAGAGACGCTAGTAGACACATGGGAAAGAAATCGGTTAAGATGGTTCGGGCATGTTGAGAGAATGCCAAATGAACGACTAACGAAACAAGTGTATCAAGGTAAAGTAAATGGTAACGTGCCCAGAAGTAGACCGCGGAAAGAATGGTTAGAATGTGTGAATGAGACCCTACTTAGGACAGACATATGAAGTCACAGAAACACGAGAGCCTGCATAAAAAAATGCATGGAGATAAAAGAAATCTGAAAATTCTCTATCTCTTCCCTACATTACTCCTTTCCCCACCGATTGAGTCACGCCTACCACGAAAGAGAAATGGCTTAATTGTGTAATAATAATTATTAAAGATTGACTGTTTTGTCAGAGTGACCATTTCAGACACAATCCCGATATCATTTGTAACTTTATTCGGGGCTAGAATAGACCGTCCTGGCGCTTACTATGGTGCTATCAAGGTAGTCTCTTATGGCGTTTAGTAGATGCAAAAGGTTTTTGTATGGTTAAACGAAGCCTAAGCAAAGTCATCTGGGACTAGCCTGGACAAGTTTATCTAGCTCTGGTCATTCCGTCTTGTGAAAATCTATTTATGATGGTTGACATAAAGAATTACTTCAAAGACTGTCTTGATGGTGAGAAAAAATTCTTTGTTTTTAATGTGAATTTTTCATATCTTTAAACACGCTAGATATTTTGGGAAATGTACAAAAACATATTTAGATTTAAAATTTATACATTTTCTGGTCCTAGCAAAATAGGTAACACTCGATTAGGGCCATAAAAAGCTATCTAGATTAGGTGCTCTATAATCAGTGAACATTTCTATCACTCTAATGCCGGTTTATATCAACAATACGAAAAGTGTAGAAGAAAAAATATACAATATAATAATTATGGAGTACTTAATTTAACAAAGAAAAATTACTGAAGACATTTTTTACAGTAAATAAATCCTTTCTTGTCATTCAAAGTCAAGTTTGTGGCATACCCCAGGTTTAACGTGTTTGTTTATCATTACTCTTTCTAAAACGTTTTTTTAAAATAGAAATTACATTTAAGTACGATTTTTTCACAAAAAAGAACAGGCTGATGTGAAAAATTGATATAAAAATAAAAAAAAGAAGGGCATTATTTATAATATCCACAGTGACCGACACAGCTACACCGTGGCAAAAAGCCTGGACATTTGTTTTAATACAGCCTAGAGTTTACAACTCCTAAAAAAAATTATTTCATGAAATTTTTTAATTTTTATGTTTTAACAAATTGTAAAGAAACTTTAGAAATAAATGCACTATTCGGAGATTTATTTATAGGAATTCATTCTGTTTTTATTATAAGGGAACTTCAAATTGATTTAATAATGATATTCCATAAAAAAACTTTATCCTTCTAACATATTTATTAATATTACAAAGTTTTATAAACAAATGTACTATTTATTCACTTATTTACAAGTTTTGAGAAATTAAATAAACCATTTTGACTTTCTTTTCTGGCATGAAAGTGTAAAGTAGTGGGAATTGTTGATGCTGAGTTTTTCTGATATTGTGGTGAAATTTGAGGTGAGTGGATAGTGAAAGTGTGTAGAAGGGTGTGGATGGAAGAGATTAATTGAGGGATTGTGAGATTGAAAAGGGGAGGTAGATATTTTGGAGCATTGAGACAGATTTGTGTGAAAGTTTGTTTGGAGATTTGTGACAGGGTGGGAGGACTGTGTTGACGCATCGGTAGTAGCAGGGTTGGGTAGCGACAAAAAAAGGCGAGACAGGTACCACACAGCGACGGTAGATAGAGGCAGGTAGTATAGAAGGCGGGAAAGTTTGAATTTGATTCATGGCTAGCGGAGCGAGTGGCTAGCGGAGCGTGAGGGAAAGCAGTGAAGAGAAGGAAGATATCGGGGCGAGCGTAGAATATCAAAAAATGTTTAGATTGCCGCCGAAAAAGAAGAGCAAATAAGAAAAAGAGTAAACCAAGATATTGAAATGATGAAATGGAAAATATGGTAGAGAAAGAGATGAGGAAGAGGACATTTCAAGAGAAGAAATAGTTAAGGGTTTAGGAATAATGAAGGATGGAGTGGCACCTGGCATAGATGAGATTCCAAATAAAGTACGGAAATATGGAGGGGAGGAACTAGAGGAATGGGCATGAATAATGTGTAATGGAGTGTGGAGAGGAGAGGGGTGGCCATAGTTGTGGAAAGAAGGAGTAGTTATACCAATAGTAAAGAAAGGCAAGGGAGAGGAGGTTAAAGATTATAGGGGGGTGACGTTGATGCCAACACTGTATAAAGTATATGTAACTATTTGGTCGGAGAGATTGAAGATAGAAGTTGAAAAAAAAATTGAGTCACCGAATCAGACAGGGTTTAGAAAAGGAATGGGGGTAATGGACAACATATATGTTCTGAACTATCTAGTAAATAAGAGAATTAAAAGGGAAAAAGGGGTAATGATAGCAATGTTTGTGGACTTAAAGGCGGCGTTTGACTCATTAGATCGAGAAGGAATAGAAAAAGTTATGATAAAAAAGGGGATAAGAGAGGGATTAATAAAAAGAGTATCAGAAATTTTTAGAGAGACAAAAAGCAGGGTAAAGGTAGGAGAGCAAGTAGGAGATAGTTTCTGGTTAGTGAGAGGTGTGAGACAAGGGTGTCCTCTGAGCCCACTTTCATTTAATTTATAATTATCAGACTTGGAAGAAGAAATCAGGAGAAAGGGTTGGGGCGGAGTTAGGATAGGGAAGGAAAAGATATATACCCTGGCATACGCAGACGACATAGTGTTGATGGCAGAGGATGAAGAAGGGGTGGCGGGATTAATTACAGGATTAAAGAAATACTTAGATGGGAGAAAGCTGAATGTAAATATAGAAAAAACAAAGATAATCAGGTTTATAGAAGGAGGGGAAAGGAAGGAAGAATGGGCAGGGAGGTGGAAAGGAATAAATTTAGAAGAAGTCAAAGAGTATAAGTATTTGGGATATATCTTGCAAACGAATAGAGATCATACAGCTCATATAAGGGAAAGGATAAAACGAGCAGCAGGGGTAATGAAACAGATATTACGAATAGGAAAAAGAAGGTTTAAAAAATTGGAGAAGGTAAATGTGGTTATTTGATACGCTGGTATGGCAGGTATTAGGTTATGGAGCAGAAATATGGGGACGGAGAGAAAGCAAAGATATTGAGAGTTTACAAGAAAAGTATATATAAGGTGGACACTAGAGTCAGACTGGAGGACGCCAGGATACATGTTGAGAGAAGAAACGCAAAAAGATAAGTTAACTTTGAGAGCGGGAAAGAGGGCATGGAAATTTGAGACGAAGCTGAGGGAGGGAAAGGGAGGGGAGTTAGAGAGAATGTTTTTGATGGAGGTAGAAGAGAGGAGAGGGAGGGCGATCGAATTAACGATATGGGAAGAAGAAAAGAGAGAGTTCTTTAAGGATAGAGAAATAGAAGACGGGACTGGAGTAAACTATAAAGAATTGGAAAAAAATGAGAGGGAAAGACAATTTATAGAAAGACGGGGGGGGGGGGCGATTGAGGAATCAACATACAATAAATGCTATAAGATGATAAAAAAGGAAGGGGTGCCAAAGTATTTAGAAAAGGGATGGGGACAGAGAAGGTGGATCAGGATAGCAAGATTTAGATTGGGAAACGAGGTAAGGGAGGGGATGTACTGGGAAAAACTAGAGAACAGAAAGTGTACAATATGTGAATGGGAGGAGGAAACTTGGGAGCATGTATGGGAAGAATGTAGGAGAGGAATGGAAGATAAAGAAAGCTGGCAAAAAAATGTGGTTAACATTCTAGGGGAAGATAGATTAGGAGAAGAATGGATGAAAGAGTTGGAGGGTGCTAGATGAGTGAATGAGAGAGAATGAAAGAATGCACGTGAAAAAAAGTAAATGGAGGTATAAAAAAGGGAAAGAAAAAGCAAACGGAAGTCGCTTCGATTAGAAGCTTAAAAAAAAATTACAATTTTAACACAATTGACAAGCCTTCAACAAAATAATTCAATTTTAAAACAAATTATATAATTCGTAAGGAAAAAGTTAATCATAGACATTTGAACGTACGTACATTGTTAAAAAAAATTTATTTAAAAAAGCTAATTTCCTTAAGATTCCAAGTGCAATCGTGAAATGAATTTTATTGTAAAGAAACCACATAGTTCAATCTTCAATAAGAGGTTTAATTTTAGGAATGTAGGTGAATTAAGGACCAAAATAGTTGCATTTTCATTAAAAAGGGTAAATCCTCGATAAAACGGATGAATTCCTAACAAGATGTACAATAGTTAATATTAAACCAGAAAGAATTTTTTTTTGAAATAAAAATAATGAAATTAAACTAAAACAGACGACTTTTCAACAATATCGTGGAATGCAAAACAAAAACGGATTAATTTTCAACTAAAAAATTGAATCTTAAGCCAAAAAGCATGAAGTGTCAATTAAAAATTATATTTATACTACAAAAGATACAGTTTTAACAAAATACATGAATTTTCAACCAAATAATTTTCACTAAAAAAACATACATTTGTTACCAATTATTTTAACTTTTAAGAAATTGGTCGTATTTTTATCTAAAAAGATGTGTTTTTTTAATTAGGTGCATTGAAAAACAATAGTTAAATTTTCAAGAAATTAGTAGAATTTTTCACCATACATTATAAACACCCAAATAAAAATATAATGGTAGACTTTTCACCAATAAAAAAAATTTTAACCAAAAATAGTTGGATTTATTTTTTGGTATTATTAATGAGGTTCGCATTTAAACGAAAACACGAGAAAAAACGAAGGATCTAGAGGACAGGGGAAAACGAAGAATTCTTTAAAAAAGAGAAAGAGAAGGAAATAGCGGAAAAGATGTGAAGTATGAAATATCAAATTGTTCTTTATACTTCGAAACTAATTGTTTTTTGGTTTGATGGCAGGTCTATCTTTCGTAAAATTCGCTATCTGTGTTGAAATTTATCATTAGGAATCTGGTTAAACTTTATCCAAGTTTGTAACGTTACCTTGACTGACCCCCCTTACGGTAAAATTGAAAAAGTAGTTAGGCCAACAAAAAAAGTTTTTTGTAGCCTACTAAGACGTAAATAAGTCGCTTATACCCACCCTTTCATCATTTTCATCCCCTACTCTCCCCACAATCCCCTACTTTCCATCTCCACCATTATTTCTTCCACCCACATTTTAACCTTTACTTTCCTCCTTTCACAGCAATAGGATATATCGTGATATCCCATGCCATCCCATTTATTTCCTGGGTTGTCCGAAGGATATCCCGGGGATCACCCGCCTGATATCCTGTAAAGCAGGAATAAAAATATTCCTGGGTTAAACTGAGGATATGTGGGAGTTTCATGAAACGCTTGTGGGATATTTAAATGTCCTAAGTAGGATATACAAAAATTTAATATCCTACTGATAACATTTAAATATTCCATAAACCTCCCAGGGATATCCCAGGATAAGCTATTAAATATCCTGCAAAGCGGAAATTGGGATATCCCAAGGATATTCCCGATGATATCCGGGAAACCTATGTGACGTTAATAGGACAGTAATGTCTCTAAAGTAGGATACAAAAAATTTTAATATCCTACTTGGGATATTTAAATATCCCAGAAGCGTCTCATCAAAATCCCGGATATCCTCAGTTTATCCCAAAAATATTTTAACGTACATTCTATTGTTGTGTACATCCTATTCCCGAACTTCTTAGACATCTACTTCTTCCTCTTCTCACATCCTTCTACATTTCCACTCACTTCCTCTACCACCCCACTTGCCCCTGATTCCCCTGGATCCGCTCTCCTTATTTCCCTGAGTTCCCCGAAATGTGATCTTTGAGTTCTGAGTCGTAAGCTGTAAGTTGTGATTTGTGAATTGTCAGTTGTGAGTTTCCCTCGTTCCTCCTTCTTGGAAAAAATACTACCGATGGACAGACACCCGACCGAAACTATAAGGGTTTCTGCCCGAATTAAAGCTATCCTAAACATCATGGCGGGGGGGGGGGGGGGGGGGGGGGGGGGGGGTTTGACTATGGGTTGCCACCTTCTAGGTCCGCGCCTGATATCAATCCAAAAATAAAATGAAATATCCTGAAAATTTCAGAATAATCAGAGTCGTTAGAAACTCAAAGATGAACGTCTCTTCAATTATGAAGCAGTTAGTAGAGCAATTGACCTTTCGATATCGATTGTCGTTAGGGATAAAGCGAGTTGCGATAACTTGATCGGCGCAGCATTAATCAAAGTAAAGCTCTTCCTTCGACGCGATATTAAGTAGAAGCAGGCTCGGAAGAAGGCAGGTAAGGTATGGAGTTGACTCGGGAATGTTGGCGATGCGATGGTAGTATGTGTGGCTGAGAGCGATTTTAGAAACGCGAGCTGGCGTGCCGTCTCTGTAACTTACGTCCGATTACCGCGAGTGGAAACGAGAAAACGAACGGGGCATAATTCACAGAAATCACCGGTCACGTACGAAAGGGGCCATCTTTCGCCTCCCCCCCCCCCCAACCTTTGGTGCCTTGCCGTTCCATTGAAGAACGCTCTACCAAACGCCTGCTGCTGTTCGTCAGAATCGCTCTCCTTAACTTTCGCCCATGTAACTTATGGAGGAAACGAGCCGTTCTCGAATGTCTCAAAGTACTTCCGTCCATACAAGACCTACAGCGGAAGTTGGTGATTGCGTTTTGCCCCTTTGTTAATCGATTGAAGCTTTAGAGATCAGCTACTTTTAAACATCCTCTCCGATAGCAAGTCACCATTTTTATCATTAATCGAATTTTATTTCTTTTGTGACAATAGTACAAAGGCCAATGTCCTAATCATTTATTTTTCAACGATTGCATTTGGTTTATTTGATTCGCAATTCATCTAATTTGTTGAAAATTCGTGTTTTTTTGTTTAAAAATCGTTACTTTTGATTTGAAAATTCATGTATTTTGTTGTACATTTATTTTTCTATGTAGAAAATAATTGAAATAATATATAATAAATTGTATAGCAATATAATTAAAATAAAATCATCTTTTTAGTAAAAAATAAATTGTCTTGGATGCAAATTCATTTTCCTTAGCTAAAAATGCAATTGCTTAGTTTGAAACTTAATCTGTTCTGATTAGAGATTTACGATTTTCTTAAGAATTCGTAATTTCTGGTTCAATTCAACTAGTTTAAAATAAAATAAAATTTCTTGGTTTTAATGTCAACTATTACATATTTTTTGGAGAACCTATATTTTTTAGTTGAAAATTTAATGTCCGTGAAAGGAGTTAAATTGGCTCATGTAGGGTAAAGTTGTTCATCTTCTAACTCATACTTTCAAATTTAATATCAAGTTTATTAGCACAAGGAATAGAACATTATCAAATTTTTAGTTAATAGAGCCGTTTAGCCTTATTTTGGAATGTATGTAATGCGAATTTATTGGTGAGCAACTTCAACCTTCACAATCTAATTTAATCCGTTTAACGGCATTTCTTAAAAATTGGACTTCTTTGTTGAAAAGTCATTTTTTGGTTGAAACTTCAACTATTTTGGTAGAAATTTCAACCACTTGGATAAAAATTTAAATATTGATTTAAAATTTAAACTATTCGGTAGAAAACTACCTTTTTGTTTCAAATAAATTTGTTTGTTACCAATTTAACTATTTTACTGATAATTCGTCTTTTTGGCTACAAAATTCACTAATTTTATAAAAAATTCATGCTATTTTCTCAAAATTCTTTTTTTTTTGTCAAAAAAAAATATTTTTTTAAATCATGAATTCAAAAATTTCATTGAAAATTTATATATTTTGTTAAAGATTTATCTTTTTGGGTAGAACATTAATCATCTTGGGCAAACAATTATCTTTTGGTAAAAAATGAATTTTCCTGGATGAAAAGATCTCCTTTTTTGCTAAAAATTGAATTATTTTAGTCTTATGGTCTTTCTTATGTTAGTTGAATGTTCATCCTTTTTGGTTGAAATTGTTGTTCTTTCCTGACTCAAAAATCATTCGTAGTTATAAACTAAACTATGTTTTAATAGGAAATTTAACTATTGGATTTAAAATGAACTGTTTTATTAAATATCATATTTTCAGTATGAAAATTCAACTGATTTGAAGAAAATTTGTGTTTTGCTTAAAATTTCAACAAGTGGGATGAAATTATTTTTCTTTCTTGCACACAAAATTTTCCTCCGTTTGAAAATCAACGCTTTTGCTAAATTCCGTATTCTTAGTTGAAAGCTTCGTTTTTTATGTATTATTTTTTTGAATTTAAATTTGAAATTAAGGTCGAAATACTTTGTCATAAAATTATGTTTTTGTTAAGACATCCATCATTTTTGATTAATAGTTGTTCTATGTATTTGGTAGCAAATTTATGTATTTTGTTGAAAATTGATCTTTTCTGGTAGGGAATTTATCTTCTTGGTAGAAAATTCATAATTTTGGTTGAAACTTCAATTACTTAGTTGAAAGTTTGACTCCTTGGCTTAATTTTTTTTAAGATTGATCATTTTATTTGAAAATCCATCTCTGGTTAAAATTGTATTTTTTTAGTTGCAAAATTCAGATATATATTATACTTGAGAATTTCTCTTTTCTGGCTAATGTTTTGCGAAATTTTAAATCATCCAATGGACTTTCAGTGGGAAATTGATGAGATTTAGGAAAAAATCCTAACTCTGAACATCTCCTCTCGTTAGTCACTGAGATTAAATGCTGTTGTACTTTATGCTTACATTTTGCGAGTAATCTAATCGGGAACAAAAAGTGCTTCAATCATACTTGATTAGTGAAACAAAATAACTTTTCAAGAGTATGAAAGCCATATTTTAGAATTTTTTAATATTATGTTATCTTCATTTGACATTCTTATTGACATTGTTTTACTTAAAATTAAACAAAATTCTCGGTTAAACAAAAAGGATAATTATTTTGCGCGACGCGCCCAGAATTGCCCAATAATTTAAAAAAAAACACCTGTGATTATTTTAAAAGTAATTCCACTTCTACGTTATTTTTATGTTAAGATACGGTTTAAAAGGACTTAGCTTATCTCGTATATTTATGTCTATGAATAAGAAATCCGATCCGTGAAAGTTTTTAGAGTGTTCCACGTTTTCCTCTATAACATCCTGCAGCTCTTCCTTCGTACCATTAATAACGCACAAGGTACACTGCCGCTGGAAATAATTCAAACACTCATTCTCTCAAATATCATTCTACATTGCATAATTTCCTCTTCTCGCAAACAGTTGAATAATATTTTAATTAAATATTTGTTAATTACGAATCTCGAATATGAAAATGTTAAAAGTTCAATTTAATTTTTTCATAATCAATGTAACTAAAATGTCATAATTGAGATTCATTCATTTCGAAATGACGTACCCTGGAATTTATATTGGATAAATTATTTAATATTAAAGTGGAAAAAGATTAAAAGCAACACAAGTAGTAATTATTGTAAAATTATAATCTTTTTATTTAGTAAAAATAGACCTTCGGCTTTTTATCTGAAGCAATTGGATTTTAAGTTTAAAACTTATAGCATTTGACTTTTAACGTATTTTATAGCAAATTTTTAAAATTATATCCTAGCAGTTTGAAAATACACTTGAAGATAAAATCGAATCTAACTCGAGCTTTAATTTGTAATAAGCTTGCATTATTCGAAGTTCCCACTAGACAGTAATATAAAATCAATAAAGTTCAGGTAAAAGGTCGTAAATTTAACTTTTCATGTATTTGAAAAGTATTAATTTTTTGGCATTACCAATACACGTATAGTAAATTGGATTCCATGATATTTCAACACTATCAGTTTTCTTCAATGCCTGGATCTCAAAAAAACTTTAAGAAAATGTGTAACGGTATTCTGGTTTTATTAAAAATCTACAAAAAATACCATTAAAAATTTTTAAAAAAAGTAGTACAAATTGTTAATAAAATTTTTTGGTATGTATATTTATGAAATAATTTACAAATGTTAACAGGATGTAAATAATTTATTAATTGATGTAAAGTTCACTGACATTATAATGTTTGAATTACAAAAATTAATTTTTAAATTCAAATATATTAAAGAAATTACAGAGGGGCCTTTCACAGTCTAGGTCTGCTAATTAAACACTTTTTTCTGCTCTCATTTTCTTTGTCACAGATCATGAATGGAAGTTTAAACCTCACTTCTAACTCCAAAATCCTCTCAAAATAGGGGAAATAGGATTATTTTTTGCGATTATATTCAAAATTAAAACATTTTGCATATTCAACAAAATATATGAATGTTAAACCAAAAAACATTAATTACCTAGCGAAAGATATAATTTTTCAACGACAGAGTTGTTTTTTCAAGCTAAAAAGTCGAATGTTTTCGAAAACCGTTGAATTTCCTACCAATAAATTTTCTACCAAAAAAAAATTAAACTTTCAAGAAAAAGTGATAAATTATCAAAAAAATTGTCTAGTTTAATTTTAAATAAGGAAATATTGCTTCTCAACGAAAAACATAATAGTTAATATTTTAATAAGAAACTATTTTAATTTTAAATAAAAAGCAATTGATTTCAACGAAAAAGAAGTTCTTGTAACTGAAGTATTCGAACCTTAAAAAAAATGAATTTTTTACGAAGTAGCTTAACTTTCAACTGAGTGATTGAATTTCCAATTAAGAAGATTAAGTTTCTAAAAAAAAGTTACAACAAAGTACGTGAAATTGTGATCAAGTTATTGAACTCTGAACTAAAACCAATCAATCCTTAACAAATGATAACTTTTAATCTAAAAAACTGATTTTGAAGAAAATAGTTATATTTTCAAATAAAGGAACGGATCTTTAAATTATAAAATGAATTTCTAAAAAAGTATTTTAACTTAAAACCAAACAGTTAAATTTTCAACCAATGGTGGATTCGTTAAGCTTTATGCGAAAAATTGATTTTTAACGAAAAAGAACACATTTTAAACAAAAGAGTTATACTTTTGATCAATGAAATAAATTTTTAACGAAGATGTTTAACTTGCAACTAAGTAATGGGATTTAAAATAGTTTTTCTATTTCTGATAGTTTTTCTATTTTTAATAGTTTTCTATTGCAATTTTTTCAATTTTCTGCTAGATTTTATAAAACTTGAACTAGCTCAGGCAAAAATTATTTTCCAATACTGCATTAATTTTGAAACCTCTTAATATCTCCTAAACGTCTTAAAACCGGTGAAAATTCCTGAATTTGCTGAATATCTTTGAAGTTCCCTGAAACTCCTTTATAATTCTTCAAAAATCGTATACATTCCTTTAAAGATCTAAAAATTAATAAAAGTCCTTCAAAATCCGTGAAGTACTTTAAAACATTTTCATGTATTTTCACATCACTTGCAATATATTAAAAGCCATTGAAAACTTTTAAAAGTCCTTAAAATTCCTCTAAATCCCTTTTAATATTCGGAAGTCCTCTGAAATTTTGTTAAATCTTTTAAAAGCTTACAGAATGATATAAAATCTTTGAATACAATTTAGAATATTTTTAAATCTCTCAAAATCCTTTGAAATCCTGTGATTTATTTAAAAATATTTCGCAATCTTTTAAAATACCTTGAAGTCAGTGAAAAACGGTCTTAATTCTTTATAATCCCTCAAAGCCCTTCAAAATCCATCGAAATGTTTCAGAATCCCTTCAAATCCTATAAAATCTAGTATAATTTCTGGAAATCTTATTAGACTCCTTGAAGTATCTTAAAATATGGAAAAATCTCTGTAAATAATTGATATTTTTTTGAAATAGTGCATATTAATTTCATTAAACTGTTGGAAACGTTGAAAATGATTTGTAATCCTACTCGAAAATTTTTGTAATGCTTTGATATCTTTTTAAATTCTTTGATATCTTATAAAATCTCAAAAAAGCTTTGACAATCTCGTTAAATTCCGTAAGAATTTTGTAATTCTTTAAAATAATTTTTAATTTGTTTAAGCCCCTTGTAATATATAAATATCCATCTAAATCTTTCAAAAGCCATTGCACCTTTGTTACGACCTTCATATTACAGCTTTCGAAAATCCTTTAAAATTTCGTGAAGTTTTTCTAAATCTTGCAAAATCCTCTGAAATCCGTGGATTTAATTTGGATTTTCTTAAATCTTTTATAATCCTTTAAAATTTCGTCAAATCTTTTAAGCTACGTTAAATATCTTAAAGTCCTTTCAAATCCTAATATTCTTAAAAAAATTTGAAAATACTTCGCAATTATATTTAAATCCTATCCTTTAAAATTTCTTAAAATTGGTTTAAATCCGTGTTATTGTTCTTAATTTCTCAATATTCCTGAAAATCCGTCAAAATCCTTCGTTTACTCGTCAAAAAATCATTCGAAATCATATACAATTTCTAGAAATCTGATTAGAATTATTAGCATTCCTTGAAATATTCTGAGGTCCGTTAAAAAATTGATATTTTCTCGGAAATTGTACTAGGAAATTTCTACAAAATCTTTAAATCATCTAAAATAATTTGAAATTTTACCCTGAAACTTTGTTAATTTCTTTAAATCGTTTGAAAAATTATGAGATCTCAAATTCATTTAAAAATTTTGGAAATCTGTTCAAATTCCGTACAAATCTTACTATTCTTTGATCAACTCTACAGTCCATTGAAATACCCTGAAATGCCTTCAAACCTGTTGAAATACTTTAAAATCACTGTAAATCTTTCAAAGCTTTTGAAATCATATGAAGTCTCGTTTTAAGTGAAAATAATTTATATACTTTTTGTATATTTATTTAAAAATACAAAATATTTCATAAGAAGGATGGGGGTCCTTTTGTCACTTGCAATCACGGAGGTCGGAAAACTGTGGCCGTGTGCGGATCAACGTAATAAGATATTCGAGACGCAGCGTGTGGTTTGAAGGGGTTTTGAAACCAGATTTTACGAGAAAACGAAGCAAGGACTCAAATAGTCCACTATCCGAAGTGCTAATATCAAACTTTGAAAATATCAAATTAAAAAAAACTTGCTAACTTTGAGTCAAATATAGTCAGGTGAATCTAAAAACTTAGCAAACGTAGGCTACATTTAAAAATTAGTGTTATATCCTCTAGTGGTTTGAAATTTTTTCGATGTTGAGAAAAAGAATAATTATACATAATAATCTACCATTTACTTAGTCAAGGCAGCAGAAATATTACACTGTGAATGAATAATATAGAAATATAAAACAATATTGCAATGATCCCAACGTAAAGAGGTTTGGTGAAAGTGAAACTAAATATGCAAAGAGGATCCGTTACCGGTCATTTCTTGAATTAGGCATTAATTCTAGTGTATTAAAATGCATTGAAATGTATAATGATTGTCTAAAAATAAT
>NC_046665.1:62262158-62275395 GCF_010883055.1 Belonocnema kinseyi
TTTGTGTATTAAAATTCATTAAAATGTATAATGATTGTCTAAAAATAAATTTAGCCATTTTTAAAATGTTGATCAGCACCAGGGATTAAAATCGAAATTCTAATGAAATCTTTGTAAATCAAACAAAAACACAAACATAAATTTAACTGATGGATGACAAATAATTATACAGGACTAAGAAATGGAAAATTTTAGAGACATTAAAATAAGACTGTCAAACAAGGATGATTTTTTTGTCAGTTTCAAGTTTAAAGTATCCTAAAAATTATGTAAACACAATATTTTTATGAAAGTTATATTAGCTTTAATTGAAATTAATGATATTAACATCAGTTCTAATTGATGACAACTGACCTTTAATTTTTCTAGAAATCAAATTTCAGCAGTTAGGCCCCTTTTTATCACACGGCTTTACTGTACAGTTTAATCACTTCAATATAAGAAAATTTAAATTTAGAGGAATTGAGTTTCAAATGTACGATTTCAAATATTTTCAAATGTAAAATAATTCAATTCTGAATTTCTATTCCTTGTACGGATTTATTTTTCAGACATGAATTCCTAGGTGGAAAAATAATGAATTAGTTTAGTCCAAAAATCCATTTTTTATAGAGGGCAACGATTTCCCTATTTAATTACAAATCCGAAAAAATACATTGTTTATCTTATTTAAGTTTCGATTTTTAAAAAGCTGTCTGTTTTGACTGGAAGTTTGCCATATAAATTGCATGAAAAAATCACGTTTTGGAATAGTTTTCTAGTGTTTTGGAAAATATAACGGGAAAGTATAAAGGTTTGTTGAGAATTATCAAATGAATAATTTGTATGTATCACATATTTGGGTCTGAACCCCTAATACACCCTCATTGTGCCTTGAAAACTACACTGAGGACCACAAAACGTATTTCTTAATGAATTTGATCTTTCTTTAGCACTTTAATCTAGTTTTTGTTACTAAAATGATTTCTATTGATCTAGTGGATTATTTATCATAAGTGTCGAATAAATTTTTAATTATTCAAAGAAATATATTTTTTAATCAAATGTTTTTTCCAAGTATTCATCGAACTGCAAGTTCATTATTGTAAATTTACATACATTTTTTACAATATTTTCTAATTATTAAATAATAAATGATTATTCAGTTTCAGCAACATTTAATTTATTCAAACAATATTTTGTCACCATAATTTGTACATTTTTATTTCCCGCTATTAACATTAAAACTTTTAATTAATGAAAATAATAATTTTTAATATTTCTAGATTGTTTCAACAATTAATTAATATTTTAAGCAAATTAGAATTGTTAACACAAAAAATTTTTTGAAAAAATCAGGGTTTGTTAAATAATTAATGTAAGATGTAAATATAATTTTAATTAATTTGCAAACTTGTTTACTAGCTGCAGAAAATAAAAAATAATTTATTGTTTAAAGCATTCGAAACTACTTTAACATAAATTTATGTCACTTGACGATAATAAACTGCCACCTTGACGAATATTGGAAAGAAAAATTTTTATCGAACGAAATTTGTTTCCATAATTAATAATAATTATTCAACTAATTCTTGATCAATATTTCGCTAAGCCAACAACAATAATTTTTATCAAAAAAAGCAAATTTTCAAAATAATGATTAAACAATTTTGATTAATATTTCACTAAACAATTAGTTATAATTATAAAACAAAGCATTTTCGAAAACAAATTATTTAAACAAATTCCAGTTGTTTGAATAATTAAAGATTAATTAACTACTGTCAATAAATATTCCAGTAGACTAATAGAAATAATTTTTAGTGAAAAAAGAGAAAAAAGTTCTGACAAGGTCGATAACATTTTCCCAAACATCTGTTGAAATTAAAATGTAAAGAAATAGGGAATTTACTTTTCAGATTTGGAATTAAATGTTTTTCACTATGTATAACTTTTACGCTCGTTTAAATTAATTTTCTACCGCTTCACAGTCTATGCTTTTTCGGTATTATAAATTATTTAATATAAGGTTATTATGCAGTAAAATCGTTGAATTTCCTAAATTTTAAAATAATTATTCAATTTTAAACGCTCTAAGCTTCAAATTGGTTGATTTTAAGTTTAAAAGTTTCTAAGTTTTAAATGCTTAGTTCTAAAACTATAAAAATGAGAAAACCTGAAACTATAGATTGATTTTCTATGTTGAGTGGTTTAAACATTTTTTATTTTAAAAGCTTTTGATTTGGTTTAACACTATACTATTAAAGAGTACTATATAAAAAAATAAATATTAGCACTAAAAACTTACTATCGCAGTGAAGATAATATCATTTCAAATGAAAAACCGTTAGTTTTAATGAAGCGACAGTACGACAAAATTTCAGTACAAACAATTGGGTGGAAATAGTTTATTTCATACGTTTTAAACTTTTTTTATAAAATATGACCGAGAATATAATTTTAATTCTCAAAATTATAGAAAACTTGTTTCTAAAGACCTGATTTAGACCAAAGCTACTTTGAGGAATCAATCAAACACAATTAAATTTAAAAGTTATAGGTGCTATCTACATTGACATAATTTTTTTTGTAAATTATCAGCTTCCTACATTTCGAATTATGTTTTAAACCTTTCCCATAACAAAATAATTATAAAATATTTAAAAAATACTGTCATCACTGTAAAGGGAAATTGATGGATCATTATTAATATTAAAAATAATTATTTAAAAAATATTAGATTCCAATCCTTAATTACATAAATCTACTTTATTAGAGATAAAAAATTACTGATGCGAGATACTCGTAACCTTCTCATAGTTTCATGAGTGAATTAACTTTTGATTCATTCTAAAACGTTAATTGACTATCAAAATTAAGAATTCTATCTACATTTACATAAATGAAATTGATAATATGTCGACCAATATTTTGAAATTAAAACTTCAAGATGACATCTATTGTCACTTTCTTCTAGAAAGCCACTCTCAATATTATCTGATGTATTTTTAATGTTAGGTAATAAAATCCAGGAACGTCAACGATTGGTTCTCCTGTCAGCATGTACTGTTAATTTAAAGCGATTATTAAAACTAAAATTGAAAAAGAAGCAAGAATTTGAGGTTTTTTAAGAAGATGAAGAAGGGAAAGTCGATAAAATATAGAAGTTTTTCAGCCACCTGTGAAAAACAATTTTATTCATTTTTCCTCCTTTATACATCTAATCGCTGTATCGTTTTGGCGTTGATGTTATATCCTCATATAAAATTCAAACCCGCTAAAAGCACTTGCGCCGGAGCATCTTTTCATCGCGATCGATCCCGCGTTTCTACGCGCGAGAAAATCGAGATTTTCGTATAAAACCTCGACGTGCTCTTGATAGCTTTTTCACACATAATAATCCTACAGACCGTGGTAAATGCTTTGAACTAAACTTCACGTAAAATCTTATCGAAATTTTTAGATTAAAAGATTTGAAATTGTTTGGAGAGACCTAAAAGGTGCTGAAAAGGTGCATTATATTATATGATATTCAATAAAGCGTTAAAAGTAATATTAGAAGAAAAAATACGTTTTCTCAGTTTTAGCGTCAAAGAAAGTTTTTTTCATTTTTATGGTTAAAGAATTATCATATTATATTTTCAATGAGTATGAGTAAAAAAATTAATAGTTTAAAGTGCCTATTATTGAAAAATACGGTAAAATATTCTTTGAAGTTAGTATGGCTGACAAAAGTCTACATTTCTACTGAGAAAGTGAGGGTCTGCTTATTGTGGGATTTTTCTACTTAACATTTGAAAGATTGCATTGTACCCGCCTGATTTCGGCTTACATTTCTACTTACATTTTTTTCATCTTTTTTATCTTAGAAGCCTTTTATAACTACATTATCCATGTAAATGAAATAGTTTAATTTGTCAACAAGAGATTTTCTACCACAGATGAATTTTTAACAGAAAAAAAATAATGTTTAAACAAGCAGTTTTTGCATTAAAGACAAACAGTTAATCTATCAAAATTTAATTTTTAATCCTAAAAGTTGAATTTTTCCCGAAAAAAGTTGAATTTTAATAAAAAGTGATCATTTTTCTAGTATGAAGAATTATTTTTCAATTTGAAAGTAAGAATTTGTAATAAAAAAAGATCAATTTGAAAAAATAGGTAGATAAGTTTTGAACAAAATAATTGCATTTTGAACTAAATAGAACAATATTTAAGCCACCAGGATAAATTATCAAATAGTTCAATATTAAATTAATAATGATAAGTTTTCAAAAAAAAATTTTAATTCTTAGTTTAAGAAAATTAATTTCAATTAGAATTTTACCAGTTTAATTTAACCGAAAAAGACCTTTGTCTAACTATAATGCATTTGTTCTATTTAAAATATTAATAACAATAATATAAGAAAACAATATTTTAGTATCGAATCTCTAGCGAAAAAATCATTTTTATCCTGTCCAGGACTGACTATGTCATGGATTTTCTGCATCTGAAACCTAAATTTTCTCCCGGCTGATAATAATCATTTGTACCACTTGAATTACACGTATGAACATAATCTTTGTTTCGGCGAACTATAATACATTTATTCTACTGAAAATCCAAATGATAATATTGAAAGGAAATAATATTTCAGAATTAAATTTCTTGTTAAAAAGTCTACCTTCAGGCATGTCTATTTAATAGATTTTTTGCTTATAATCCAGAAAATGTTAAAAGCTGATTATAATAATTTTTTTCACTGGAATGCTACATAGAGGCAGATTGTTTCTTTTGGTTGACTATAATACATTTGATCTACTTAAAATCCTACTAATAACAATGTAAAGGAATAATATTTCAGTAATGAATCTCTAGCTAAAACAACTTTTTTACTATCCATGCCTATTTCATGTATTTTTTGTGTATAAAACATAAATTTTACACTGACAGACTAAAATAATTTTTGTCCAATTAAATGCCATATATGAACGCCTTTTCTTTGGCGGACTATGATACATACTATCCATTAAATATTCCAATAATAGTGGAAGAAGATACTATTTCAGTATAGATTTATTTGCAAAAAAATCACTTGTCTACTGTCCACGACTGACTGATTTTAGGGACTTTCTTCCTATAAACAGGAGATTTTTCTTTGGCTGACTATCATAGTATTTTCCACTTGAATGTCACATATAGGCAGAGAATTTCCCCTGGCTGGCAATAATTTTTTTTTTCACTTGAATATCAGATGTAGGGAAATTTTGTTCGCCTAACTATAAAACATTATTTCTACTTAAAATCCTGAAAACAATAATATCAGAAAACTATATTTCAGCATTCAATTCCTGGCCAAAAAAAACTTTTCTACTGTGCAAGGTTAACTGATTCACGGATTTTCTGTATACAAAACATAAATTTTACAGTGGCAGCTTATAATTATTTGTACCACTTGAATGTGACATATGGACAAAACCTTTTTTACGGTGGACGGTAATACATTCGTTCCACTGAAATTTCCAATTATAATAATAATGTAAGAAAATAATATTTTAATAATGTATTGAATATCGCGAAAAAATCATTTTTATACAGTCCAAGACTAAATATTTCATGAATTAGCGAGGTATAAGCTCGAGATTTTCTTCTTGATGTCTATGATAATGCTTTCCACTTAAATATCGCATATGGGCAGATATTTTTCTTCAGCTAACTATCATACATTCCTTCCACTTAAAATCCAAATAGCAATAATATAATAAAACTGTATATCAGCATTGGATTTTCACTTAAAATTCTAATTATAATAATATAAGAATATAATATTTCAGCATTGAATTTATAGCCAAAACTAACGTTTATACTATCCACGACAGATTTATTCAGGGATTTTCTACGCATAAACCAGGGATTTTTCCCTCCTTGACTATAATACTTGCTTACAATTGAATGCCAGATATAAGCAGATCTTTCCCTTCGCCTAACCATAATAACTTCTTTCCACTCACATTCCTAATGATAATATAAGAAAACAATATTTCTGCATGGAATTTCTGGCCAAAAGATAACTTTTACTGTCCAGGACTGACTATTTCAGGGATTTTCTGTCTATAAAAGATACACTTTACACTGACAGACTATAATCATTTGTTTCACTTGAATGTCACATATGAACAAAACGTATTTTACGGCGGACTGTAATACATTGGTTCCACTAAAATTTCTAATAATAATAATAATAATATAATGTAAAGAGATCCTACGTAGCTGAGTTGGTTAGAAGCTCGGACCAAACCTTAGAGGCCCGGGGTTCGATCCCTGAGCCGGTGCCTCTGGAAATTTTTCTATGTACCTTTACCGAGGTTCTGGTGGTTTGAAACTCATCTTAAGCTGTAGGTCCCCCCATCGATTACTTGAATGCAACCCAGTTCGTCAATGGTGGGGTAAAAACCAGGCCAATATGTCTAATCCAATATGTCGGGGCACACTTCTCTCATCAGATCACTTGATTGCATTATAAAAATTCGTCCGTGATTGATGATATATACCGGGACAGCCCCATGTTAAGTATTTCAATAAAGATCCAACTCCATACCAAAAATTCCTTCGACATGTTGGGCAGTAACCATCTTAAGCCTGTTACAACATTGCCTTTACAATGTTTTTTATGTAAAAAAATATTTCTGAGTATAAACCAGCAAATTGTCCCAGGCTCGCTATACTCATTTCTTCGATTCGAATACCACATGTAGGCATTTCGTTTCCTTCTCTTGACTGTATTTGCTCTACTTAATATCCTAATGACAATACTGTAGGGAAATAAGATTGCAGTTTTGAATCTCGAACTAAAAATAACTTTTCTACTGTCTACGACTGATTGCTTTAGGCATTTTCTACGTATAAGCAGGAAATTTTCCCATGTCTGACTATAATAGTTTTTTCACTTGAATGTCACATGTAGGCAGATATTTTGCTTAGCCTGACCATAATACATTCGATTCACTTAAAATAATAATGATAATAATATAAGAAAAATATATTTCAACATTGAATTTCTGGCCAAAAGATAACTTTTATGCTGAGCAGGATTCACTATAACACATTCGTTTTACTGCAAATCGTGATATTAATGTAAGAAAATAAAATTCTTGCAAAAAATTACTTTTCTAGTGTTGAGGCCCAATTATCTTAGGGATTTCCTACGTATACACGAGAGATTTTTTTGAAGGCTACCTTTAGTAATTTTTTCATCTGAATGCCACATGTAGACAGGTCTTGTACTTTGTCAGACTATAATATGTTTGTTGCACTTAAGATCATAATGATCATATTGTAAGTAAATAATGTTTTAGTA
Source organism: Belonocnema kinseyi (assembly GCF_010883055.1). Classification (NCBI taxonomy): domain Eukaryota; kingdom Metazoa; phylum Arthropoda; class Insecta; order Hymenoptera; family Cynipidae; genus Belonocnema; species Belonocnema kinseyi. Next base: position 62,269,477 of record NC_046665.1, read on the forward strand.
TTAAGTAGCGGGCCAAAAATCACTTTTCCACTGTCCAGGACTGGATCTTTAATGAATTATCTAGGTACAAACCAGAAATTTTTTCACCGGCTGACTAATCATTTGTTCCACTTGAAGTCTTTTCATTGGAGATGAACGGTTGAGATTGATAATTAATCTGAGATAATAGTGAATTTTAATTTAGGACTACACGGATGAGTGATTTTAAATCTTGAAACCATGTTTTCCTTTTTCTCTTGTACAGAAAAAATAATTTGATTGATTTTAACGGTTTCGTGAACATACATTCAAGTTTAGCGTTCGTACGCCTCTTTATCCTTTGTATCTCTTTTTAAGCTTCTTCATAAAGCTCTGCGCGGTATTAGCTCGCATCCCTTTATCCTCTTTGTTCCCAAACATTATTTTATCAGCAGCTTCATGGATTTTTATTCTCCACATTCGCGTGGAAGCTTTAAAAAAAGAATCTTTGGTTTAAGTAAGGTTACAGTTATCTCAAGCAGATATATCTTACTTAATATGAGATAGCAAAACACGTAATCGTTAGAGAAAAGAAATTTTTCCTTAATTAAAACCTTTCAACTTGAGCAAATGGCACTTATTTTTGTTTATCTTTCTTCGAGAACAGTATTTGTGAATATTTAATTTTTATTTTAAACATCAAAATGTGGGTTTAACAATAATTCAATTATTTGGAACAAAATTTCAGAGACCACAGTAAGTACCTTATTCCCCCTTTTCGTCTATTGGCCCCCTTAACTATTTTTTCCAATGTCCTCCATAGTTCATATATCTAAGAACTTTTTACATTTTCTTTCTTAGTTCAAGCTGCAATGGATTTTTTTAGAAATTATTAAAAGAGTGCGACCATTACTAAAGAAATTATAAGGGGCTTAGATAAACTGCAATCCAAAGAGAAAAGGTAAGAACTGACGATTTGCATAAAAAGATAGAAAAAAATTTAACATGATTGATTCAACGAGAGAGTGGAAAGAAATCTCACGCTTGATTGATATACTTTTGTTCTTACAAGATTTAATTCATAAATAAAATGTTGTTTTATATTTCTTTGTAAGAAAATAGGCTTTGCATTAGGTACTTCAAGTTATTTTATAGCTTAGATATTGAAATTAAAATTTTAAATAAAATTGCATAATCTCTGAATTGATTGATAAAATTAATGAAATAAAAACTCCACTGATTATTGCGACAAATTTTTAAATAGAAATCCAAGCATAAATAACAAACAAATAGTTAATGCCCTAATTGTTTATTTCAATGTAGTTATTTTTATATTCGTGGGCTTATATCCGCTTTTGCCGAAATTTATAATTTTTATTTAATTTACACTTACAGAACTTAATTCTATTCTTTAAAAGGTTCTTTACAATTGCATGCGCTATATTTTTTCTGGAAAGTATTTTATATAGAAATAATACGTACAACTCTTTAGTCAGCCATTTTTTAAAATAAAGCGAAAGAAAAAACACAAATCTGCAAATAACTACATTTTAATAAAGAATGATGACTTTAAATATGTTTTCTCTTATTTACGCTCATGATTTTTCTTCTAAAATTCGTTGTAATAGTCAAGAAGCTTTTTTTAGACAATTTTGTAAATCAAGTTAAAAAGCAGGCAATTTTAAACTTGGCGATACACCTAGACTGTATTATTATTTTTCAAATTAATAATGTTATATGTCCTAAAACATCCCTTATATGACAAATAACAGAAAACCTTTTGAAATTTAAAAAAACATTTGTGTTTTTGTACTTTATTTGGGGTTAAATTAAAATATGAAATATAGTGTAGGCCTTTTCCGTTTTTTTATGTTTTTATTCAAATATTGCCGACATGTTTCAAATCGAATCCGAGTCCTTTCCAAGATAGTGCTCTTATTCTTTGTCAATGGAAATAAGAAACAATAATCAGTTGTAGATTGTACATATTTGTCTAGTCAAGTTTGTCAAGTATAAAGCTCTAGGATTTATCTCCTGCGAGACGAACATTTTTGAAACTTTGTGGTTATGATGCTCTCATTTTTTTTCATTTTTCAACTGAAACTAATTTTTATACTTGACAACTACGTACAATCTATATCTGAACAATTTTTTAAATTTCCATTAACTAAGAATAAGAACTACGCCTTAAAAAAGACTCAGATCTGAGTCGAAAGATTGCGGCAATATTTGAATAAAAAACGTCAAGAAATGAGAAAAGGCCTTCACTATATTAATATTCTAACTATCAGAAAAACTTAAACGACATTAAAGCATTAAAATTGTGTAATAAATTAATGCAAATTTAATCCATGCTGGGATACTAACTTGAAATTTTATAAATAAATAAGAAATAAAGAAATAAATAAAAATGTCCTTTTTTAACAGTTCTAGTTTATATTCACCTTTTCACATTATTACTCAAATGTGTTGGTATTTTTATTAACAGATTATTAGATCTTAAAGAATATTTACAATTTTTCAACAACTCTAGTTTATGTTGGCGTATTTCAACTGAAATTGGTATTTAAAAAAATTATAATTAGATTTAAATGTAATGATTTATGTCTTGACAAATCAAATGTAAAAGCTTAAACAAATTTCGGATTGTCTAAGTGTTTTAAATTTCAATTTATATTTAAAAATCCTTAGATTTCAAAGAAGATTTTTAATTATTCGATTTAGAATATTTCAACAACATTACACATGTTGGTATTTTTTGTTTGAAATTGGTAATTTTAATTTTTTTTAATTGAGTTGCAAATATTTTGAATAAGATTTATAACATATTACCAATTTTGTGGTTTAATTGTCTTTTATACTTTAAATCAGCACTCGTGATAATGAAAAAATTAAAACTTTAAAGAACACGAAGAATTTTTGTATCGTTAAAACTTGTATGCCAGAAAATTGTATTGCAGAATAATTTAATATGATATAATTTTTTATGAGTAAAAGCAGGATCAAAAACTAGTCAAAGTAGGTGCAGCCGACCTACGAAAAAGGGCTTCATAGTATTTATATACATTAATTTAGTCAGTAAAATCACCTCTATCATATTCCCCCTACTATTTCGTTTAATTTCACCAACTTTCTCTACCCTTGCATAATTTCCCTCTTCTTACTTCCCCTACTTTTCCCTTCTGTTCTTCCTCTCTCCTCACCCCCCTTCCATCGCTACCACACTTTTTTTACCACCCCTCCTTAAACTTTTCTGTCCTTCCACTACTTCTCCTCTTACTTCCCATATTCCCTCTTCCCCTTCTACCTTTCCCGAAAAAAAGCACAACGAACGGAAAATCTAATGGTGTTCTAGTAATTAATGTGAAAAATTTTGCTTTAGAGTTAATGAATGATACACAAAGGAATGTTCTTTGAATCATCATTTTTTCCATTGTTTCAAATCTCTGGCCTTTTTTCGTTTTTGTTTCTGGCTGCAGTTCTGCACTTAACCGCGGCTCTCTCGGTTCGTTTAAACGACACTTGCATAATCCGGCGAGATTTCTAAACGAGTTCGATATTTCATCTCTGAAGTGGACCACTCTACAGGCACCGGAACGCGGGAGCTCTCTAGTCTCGAATTATCGGCTAGAATAAGGTAGTAGAAACTATTACCTGTACTTGGCAGTGGCACCCTGGATGAAGGGGGTTGAAAACCGTCTGGAATTGAGGGACAAAGAGAGAGAGAGACAGCCGTAAGAAAAAGAGAGAGTGCGGAAAACCACTCTACTGGTCCTGAACTTACTGTTCAGGCTTGTGTAATGATAGCCGTGAAACACGAGGATCGATTATTTACGAGCTCTCCCTCTGGAAACTTGATTGCAACACGTCACGGATTAACTGCTCTCGGTACCCAGCCCACTTTACCCCTTGCCCTCAGCTTTAATCTTCATTTTAACCCACCTCATGTTCTAGCCTGTCCTTATTACTAATACCCGCAGGTCCGCGAATTTATTTCCACTTTACACCTCTTACCAACTGTACTACTCTTCAATCGACATCGCAATTTTGACTACCCAAGGAAACTTATCCTCTAAAGACAGCACGAACTATAAATGTTTTCAGAGCAGAGATTTCCGATTCTTTTTAAAGAAACCCACGTGAAGGTCTTTTTAACCATTATCACATGATTTTTCAATAAAAAACCTCGCGTGAAAAGAGTTTGCATGGCTTCAGCATGGCAAGACACTTGGAAATATCTGGCAGAAGCATGGATCACGGCTGAATGGCAACATGGCGCAAGCCTTGCTCCTGTCCATTTCCCATGCTTACGACTCGCTAAACACATGAATATTCTTAAGCACATGTAAGTGTAAGAAAAAATTAACCTGCGTTAACATTAGCCAAATAGCCGACACGTTTCTAAATGATAGGCTAGTTTAAAACGTTTTCTGCGAGAACTTTTTAAAAATTTAAGTATCGTCAATAATAAAAACAATTCCAAAAGGTGATTCGACGATCCGGGTGCACCAGGTCGCGCCTTAGGTAGCTTAGTGCGCATTCCACGAGAACTTTTTCAAAATTTAGATTGTTTCAATAGCTAAAATTATTCAAAATTGTGAGTCGACGATCCAGGTGCACCAGATACAGCATCAGGTAGTATAATACGCATTCTACGAGAACTGTTTTAAAATTTAAATTTTGTGAATAATGAAAACAATTGCAAATGGTGAGTCGGTAACCCGGGTGAACCAGGTTGCACCTCAGGTAGCTTAGCACGTATTCTGCAAGAACGTTTTTAAAATTTAGATTGTTCCAAAAGCCAAAAGTAATAAAAATTTGAGTCGACCTGGGGCACAACCTGGTGCACCCGGGTCATCGATTAACCTTTTGAATTTTTTTTCATTATTCACAAAATTTAATTTTTTTAAATTCTCTAATGTACCCAGATCGTCGACTCACAATTTTTATTAATTTTGGCTGTTGGAACAATCTAAATAATGAAAGAGTTCTCATTAAATACGTGCTAAGCACCTGGGGCGTGACCGGGTGCACTCGGGTCGTCGAATGACCATTTGGAACTGTTTTCATTATTCACGAAATATAAATTTTGAAAAACTTATCGTTAAATACGTATTAAATGACGTAGTGCTCGACCTGGCGGACCCGGATGGTCGACTCAAAATTTATAGTAATTTTGGCTGTTGGAACAATCTAAATTTTGAAAAGTTCTTGTGGAATACGTACTAAGCTACTTGAGGCGCGACCTGGTGCACCCGGGTCGTCGACTCACCATTTGGAATTGTTTAAATCATTCAAAAAATATAAATTTAAAAAAAGTTCTCGTAGAATACGTAATTAACTACCTGGTGCTCGACCTGGTGCACCGGGATGGTCGACTCACAATTTCTAGTAATTTTGGCCTTTGGAACTATCTTCATTTTGAACGATTTTTCGTAGAATACGTGCTAAGCTACTTGGAGCGCGAACTGGTTCACCTGGGTGGTTGCCTCACCATTTCGAACTGTTTCCATTATTGACAAAATTTAAATTTTTTTAAAGTTCCCGTAGAATACGTGCTAAACTATCTGGTGTGCGACGCAGTGCATCCAGGTAGTAAACTTACCATTTAGAAACGTGTCGGCTATTGGCAAACCTAAGATTTTCATTTTTAATGCAAGCTCATTTTGTCTGACACATATATGTTCTTAAGAATATTCATTTGTGGTTAGTGCGTCCTAAGCATGGGAAACGGACAGGAGCAAGGCTTGAGCCATGCTGCCATTCAGCCGTGACCCATGTTTTAGCCAGATATTTCCAAGTGTCTTGCTATGCTTGATTTTAAAATAGCAGATTAATAATTTGAAACAAAGTTATAAAAGGATTGATAAGTTTCCGGCCTGACCAAGAGATGGCGCCACTAGGCCTACCTTGAGGTGGCGTTCTATAGTACCATCCTTAGATAGCTTGTAGCTATAGTTT
>NC_046665.1:62275495-62282974 GCF_010883055.1 Belonocnema kinseyi
CAGCCTTGGAGGAGATTATGTTGAGAAATAAAAAAAAAAATTCTTAAAAACGTTGTTTTTCTTGGTCAGGCCGGAAACTTATCAATCCACCCTCGTAATTTAACAGTTTTTACTTAAGTAATTGTTCAAATTTCCTTCTAAATGTATTTAAATAGAATAATTTGTCTATTATTGAAATCTTATAATTATTTTGTATATACAGGATGTTTATTTTCTTTCTTCTTTTAACATTTCTGGGACATTAAATCAAGGAAACCGACATTTTCTAGGAGAAAAATTTTTTTCTACAAAATAGGTGTGTCACTGAAATCTCGAAAACATGGTCGTCGCTTTTTCTCTATGAGGATTGGGTGATTCGAAAAACTGCAAGGAAGGAATGTTACCAAATTCACACACACGATTAAGAATCGAGTTTCAGTTAAAGGACAGTGAAAAAAAATGTATCGTTAAAAATTAAAATTAAAATAATGAATTTGCAACCAATAAAAATGAAATTTTCAAAAAAGTTGTTTATTTGTCAACGAAGCGGGTAAATCTTCGGTAAAAATTAAATTTTTAACAAAAAGTGTAATAATTGATAATTCCACCAAAAAATATGTTGATTTTCAATAAAAACTGTTAAATTGACCTGAAAAATACAAATTTCAAACAAAACTGTTTCACTTTCAATCAAGAAAGATTTTTCAATCAATAAAGAAACAACAGCTCACCCAAAATGTTGAGTTTTCAAGTAATAAACACGAATTTTTCAAAGGTCTAAATGTACAAAAGAAAGTGCATGTACTACCAAAGTAAGTAAACTTCCTACTAAAAAATACGAGTTTCGAACAGAACAGATCATGTTTTCACAAAAAAATATCCATTCATAGCAAAAATGCAATACTTAAATTTATAATTAAAAAAATTATTAATAAATTTTTTAATAAATAGTTGAATTTTCAACACTCTACTAAAAAAAAGACAATTTTTCTACAAAATAGATAAACTTTAAACTAAAAGATACATTTTTAACGAAAATTGAATAGTTAAATTTTAATTTTGCGAAATTCGTTTTTAACCAAATAAAATAAATTTTCAAAGAAATGGTTAAATCAAACAGGTGAATTTCTAATCAAAAAGATCAAATGTCTATAAAAAAATTCAACCAAAGAAATGGAATTTCTTACAAAATAAATAAATTTTCAACGTAACTCACAAACAAGATTAAGACTGCAAGAAACAAAATGGTTATTAAGAAAGAAATTAATCTGTGAGGTATCATTTTGAAAAATATGGAAAACCTCTCAAGTGTGAAATTGTGAAGTGAAATTTGTCATCTCACTGGATCAATTTATAAGGAAAAGCTCAAATTGTTTACAGATCTAGTAAAATTAACCGTTGTGCAAAATTTCATCATGAACGTAAATGTTACATTTTTCTTAGTCTTGAAGTTTACAAATGAAATTTTGATATAAAAATAAAATATCTTAATACAATCGTGTGAAAAATATAGCTAGAAAACGCGGTAAATAAAGCTTTATAGGAAAATCTAATTAGATTCATTTATGTAGACGAATTTCATTCTATCCTGATGTACGGTTGATACGAAAATACCTTGAACATGCATTTTCTATGTTTTTTACTCTATTTTGTTAATCAGAAAAGCAATCTAATAATTATAAAGAATTGCAATCAAATGAAAAAATGTTGTCATTCATATTCAATTTACGGAAATTTCCTCACCATAATAAAAAAGGTTCTGTAAACCATATGTAATGTTATCAAATTATATAAGATTTTCGGCAAAATTCATTTTAAAAAATGTCGCGAAATAAACCGAGATTTTTATAAAGAAACGGTACTTAAATTCGAGCATAGCGCGGACAATGTTCTAGTTCCATAAAAATAAGTACTGGTGGCTTCGACTTTGAAAAAAAACAATATTTAAACTAACTTTTCTATATTACTCAAATACTTTTTTCATATGATAATATATTAGGGTACGCTATGTTTCAGTAAGTAGGTTTTAATTGTTTTTCCTAATTTTTAAAGAAATTCCTAAAAATTATGAAAAATATATTTTTTTCAAAAATGGATTTTTGGAAAAAGCATGAAAAGATCTTAACAGATTTAAAAAAAAGAAAATTTTCTAGATTCCTGGGAAAATTTTAATTGATTTTTTGTATGGAAAAATTAATGTCTAGAAAATATTCGTAAAATAAATTTCAGTTAAAAATATTGCAATATTTAAATTTCACAACATTTGTTAACGACTCGATATTTTTCAGAAATTTGGTAAAATTCTGTAAAATAAAAAACTATCTTAAGAAATTTTTATAAGCCTTTTCGACTTATCTAAAGTATTCAAAAATCTTCCTGAATATTCCCTAAAACCTAGGAAAATTATGTCCAATGACCTTAAAAACAATTAACCTTGATAAATAACTAGTCATTAAAAATGGTTGTTTTCTATAAAAACATGTTTCCCTTTAATTTATAATTTTTCGGAAATTCTTTTTTTCTTCAGAACTAAAAAGTCTTTCTTGGACAAAAATTAAGCTTTCGTGGTATAAATTTAATATTTTGGTAAAATAATAATAAAAAGAAAATTTTATACACTTTGTGAAAATTAATTTTGTTGGTTAAAAATTCATTATTTCAGTTGGAAATTCGTCTCTCTAATTGGTAATGTAATTCTTTTGTTGAAAATTAATCTTCTTCAATTTAGCATCAACTATTTCGTTACAAATTTTATTCATGAATTCAAATACTTTTAGTACAAAATCACCATGGGTTAAAATATGGATTACGTATTAAATGTTTCGTTAAGAATGCATTTTTTTGTTAAAAATTGAACTATTTACTTCAAAATTGACTTTTTTGTTAAAATTTTCATTTGAAAGAAACTGAAATATTAAGAAATATTGTTGAAACTTCTGAAAAAGCTTAGGACAATCATATAAAACAAATAAAACAAATAAGCTAAAAAGTAGTTTGTAAAAATAATTTATTCGGAGCTGTTAAATAATATAATAATAAGGACCATGCACAAAGATGCTTGTATTAACAATATTTCGAAATATCATAAAATTTAAAAACCTGTGCTGCATTTATAAAATGTCGTAGAGCAAACTTTTTTACAAAAATTTGTCATTTGTATGAAAAAACTTCTCAAATATATTTACATATTTAATGCATTCATTATTTTGAGACAAGATAAAGTCCATGGCTTTATATTATAAGTTTTCAGCTTACCAAGTCAGCTAATATTATTCTAGGACATCCGAGAACATTGTAGCTTTATCCGTCAACGTTGTCGTTAATTACTATCCGCATAAATCTCATTTTCTTGATAGGAGTTACGGTCTTTTTCTTGAGGAAAATATAGCACCCTTATCCAGTCTCCCTTTAAGTACGATGTGAAGGGTATAATTATGAAGAAAAAATATTTACATTTTTCATTTATAACTGAGAGCTTCCAGGAAATTAAATTCACGACGTTTCTTACTTTTTAAACTTGTCAAGAAGCTTTGAATTTCAGATTTCTGTCCTCTGAAGTTATAACTTGTTGCATTTTCATAAGAGTGATAATAACATTAATTCTAATTGAAATTCCTTGATGATACAGGTGTCGCCTGCAAGCGGTATAACAATTTTGAAAACTTGGATGTTTAAAGTATTAAGAGTTTAATATTAAGGTAGCGTTGAAAATCAGTATTATTTTGAAAACTTTAAATTACTGTAAGCTAAAAAATGTCTGCAAATTTATTTTAAATAATTTTAGTGACAACGGACATGCAGAATTTAATTAGTCGTCATTTACAAAATTATGCAAGACATGCATAAAATAAAATCATTATTAACCCTAATATTGTAGTTTTTCACACGAAAGGGTTAATTAAGGCCAAAAAGTAAAAGAATAATTAGGTTTGACTAAAAAAATCATTCTGAAACTAAAAAGATCAATTTTGTACCAAAAGAATCTGGAACTATAGATATATTTCCAAAGAAATCAACCAAGGAAACTTATTCTTACCCAAAAAACATTAAGTTTTTAAATGTTGAGATTAACTTTCTACAAAAAAGAACAAATTTCAACAAAATAGTTGAATTCTGACCTAAACAGATAAATTTTCAATATGAAATAGAATAGTGAAGTTTTCAGTAAAAAATAATTTTAAACGAAATAAAATAAATTAGATTAAATAGAAAAGATTTTTTTTCAGTTAAAAAAAACGAGTTTTCAACAAAAAAGGTATTTTTCTAACAAAATAATTGAATTTTCAACTGTGAAAAGACAAGTTTAAAAAAACAATGTATTTTTCAACTAAAAAAAGTCAAACAAGAACAGTTTCTTCATCAGTAAAAAAATGATTTTCAATTTAAAAGAAAAAGACTTTGTAGATAAATTTTCAACTGAAGAAATGGATTTTTGCAAAAATTACAATTAAATATTTAACTTAAAGGAACAGTTTTGTACAACAATGACAAAATTTCAACTAAATTAATTAATTATCAAACAAAAAAAAATGATGACCGTCCAACTGAAAAATTCATTTTTATTTAAATATTACAATTTTGAATCGAAAAGACAAATGTATCAAAAAACAATTTCTAACATAAAGTAGAATAGTTAAATTTTAATTTGCATGTATAAAGTTCCAATTAAAATAAAACGAATACTTAATCAAATAAATTGAATTTAAACCAAAACTATAAAAGTTAAATTTTCCATGAAAAAATTAATTTTTAACTTAAATGATGAAATTCAACCAAGAAAATAAATTATTAACTGAAGTAAAAAAAAAATACTTAAATTTTTACGTAAAACACATACATTTTTAACCTTAAATGGAATAGATAAATTGTCAATTTAAAACATTCTCAACCAAATAAAATGAGTTTTCAATAAAACAGTTTAATTCTCAAATAAATGGATGAATTTTTCAACGAACAAAATATATTTGTAATTGAAAATAGACTATTTGAATTTTTAGTTTCAAAAATTGATTTAAATATAAAAAAATAATTTTCAGCAAAATAGAGAACAAAAAAGGGATTTCAAATTAAATGATGAATAATAAAGCAAAAAAATGTGTTTTTAACAAAGTAGCTTGACTTTCAACTAATTAGTTCAATTTTCAACAAAAAAGATAAATTATCAACCCACAAAACGAATTTTGAACTAAAAAGAACGATTTTTTTTCATCAAATTAATTAAATTTTGAACCAAAAATAGTTAGATTTTATTACTGGGTTCTATTAATTTAGTTAAAATTTAAGTGGGAAAACATTAAAAAGGAGAAGATAGTGCACTGAACAAAATGGTTTAGCTGTCTCGGCTAACCGTTTAGCTGTATTTCGTCTTCCAACAAAATATAGCTGTGTCACCTAGATTTCGAGCTGTTTCAACTAAATTTTTTATCTGTAAATAATCTAGATAAATCAGCTGGATAATTTTTTAGACAAAAAATGTAGCTAAAACAGCTAGAAATCTAGGCGACACAGCTATATTTTTTTGCAAGACGAAATCCAGCTGAACGATCACCTTGGACAGCTAGACCATTTTATTTAGTATGTAATAAGGAAATTGTATACATAAAAAAGATCAACAAATTTTGTTGAAACCATTTTTTTATGAGACGCAGATTTTTGTTTTAATAATGAAAAGCGTGATCAGAAATAAAAAAAAATCCATTTTTCGGCCAAGCTATGCAAGATAAGAATAAAAATAAACAGGCACAAATTGTTCATTCAAAGAAAGTCTACAAATTTGTTGTTATTTATTTCATGATAGGACATGTATTTTTTGTATTGATCCTAAAAAATAACATTTGTTGTTTTATTATATTATCACTATTCATATAATTCTAAAGTTTCAAGTGCAATAAAATATATAAGAAAATAAATAAAATATTTCTTGCATTTAATTCATTAGTGTAGGATCATTTATTTGAACAATATTTAAGAGTTCTGGATGTCAGTGACTGAATTCTGGCTACAGCAATTAGCAGAATTTAACTGACAATGAGTTATATTTAAATAATTCAAATTTAAAGAATAGATTTTTTTGTTAAGATTTATCATAATTACTTACAAATTAGAGAAGCTTAATCACAAAATTCCCCCTAAAAAGTGATTCAAAGGTACAGAAAAATTGTCCGATAACTTTATTTTCCAACAATGACGTCGATAAAAAGAATCTTTTCACTCGTCAAAAGCGTGAAAAGTCAGAATACCCTTTTGGTGGTTTCTCTATTGCATTACATCTCTATCGCGCTTCGCGTCATATTCTTTGAAAGAAGAAAAAGTTTTCATTTGCAAACAAATAAATAAAGTTTTTAAAAAGCGACGAATTTTCAATCTATTATATTCAACTAATGGTCCAATTTTTAAACGAAAAAGAATTATCCTTAAGTAAAAACGGTGAAATTTTTAATCAAATAGTCGAATATCTAATATTTAGCTGAAGGGAAATGACAGACCGAAGAGGAAAGGCTACAGCAGGTTTGCTAAAAAAAGATTAGTTTCAAAATTCCCTAACTTTTTCCTGATGAATTTTTTATTTTATCCGACAATTAATATTCAAACACCAGAATTGTTATATTTTAATATTTTTATATATAATATTATTTTCTGAAATTAAATATTCTCAAATTAGAATTTGTTTACTTCAATAAAAAAATATTTCTTTCATAACATAAAAGGTAAATTTGTAATCCAAGAGGATTTTAACATAAAAAGATAAATTTTCAAACAAATGGTTAAAATTTCAAACAAAGAAAGGTTCGACTTCAACCAACAATATAGTATAACTTTATACCATAGTCGAATTATTAACACAATAATTAATTTTTCAACAAAACTTTTGAATGCTTAACCACTGAAAATATAAAATGATAGATCCTCTACAAAAAGTGTTTTTTTTTTCACCCAGTGGTTAATCCTTCAAACAATAAGTTGCATTTTCAACCAAAAAATATAAAAATAGTAAACGAATAATGCAGTATCAGATATTTCAAATAAAAAAGATTTTATTTCTTAATTAAAAATAGTCAATTTCATCAAAAAAATGTATTATGAATCAAAATAGTTGAATCCTCAACCATAGAAGAAAATTTTTGAACTAAACTATTACAGTTTAAATAATCGGATAATTTTGATCCTGTAAGACTTTGAACATCGAATATTTTCCAAACGGAATAAAACAAATTTAAATTGATACTTAAGAATATCAGATACACTACAGTTTATAATTAACCCTACAGTTCAGTCGCTAATGACCCTGGCAGTTGATGCAACTATGATTTGCAACGTGTGGGGGCACCTCGCACGGAAAATACGAGGGTGGATTGATAAGTTTCCGGCCTGACCAAGAAAAACAACGTTTTTAAGAATTATTTTTTTTTTATTTCTCAACATAATCTCCTCCAAGGCTGATACATTTCTCATAGCGGTGTTCTAGTCTAGTAATGCCATCTCTATAGAATGATTCGTCAA
>NC_046665.1:62283074-62326599 GCF_010883055.1 Belonocnema kinseyi
TATCTAAGGATGGTACTATAGAACGCCACCTCAAGGTAGGCCTAGTGGCGCCATCTCTTGGTCAGGCCGGAAACTTATCAATCCACCCTCGTATAAATATGAATAACAATTTTTAAATTTGTTTACAAAAATTAAGCTAAGTGACTTAGTTTTACAAGCATAGCATCTATAAACATATGCTTCACACTGTATCCCCTATTCCCTTTTTTCCCTTTGCTCAGAGTTTCTGTTTTCCTCTGTTTTCGCTTAAATGTAAACTGAGTTGATAGAACTTATTGATTTTAGTTTAGAATTCTACTATTCGGTTACAGATTTCAACGTAAAAATTAAGCATTTGTTGTTCAAAATTCATGTGCTACATACATTTCTCATTAAGAATATATTATTTTTAACTCATCCGTAAAAAATAATTTTCATTAGTTGAACGTTCAACTATTTTTTTTGTCCATTTTTTAGCTGGACATAATTTCTTCAAATGAAAACTTATCTATTCTTGTTTTGGTTAAAAATGGGTATTATTTTAAATTCAACAACTTGGTTGAAAATTTATGGATTTCGTTATGAATTCTTCTTTTTGTATGGACAAAAATAGATTTTTTAACTGTAAATTTAAATGATCTATTTTTGGTTGAAAATTTATCAATTTTAGTTTAGCATTAAAAAGTTAGCATAAAAATTAAACTGTTTTGTTAAAAATTGAAGTTCTTGAGTTGAAAAATATATTTTAGTAAAAAAATCAACTATTAAATGACAATTAGGACTTCCGTTTCCGGCATGAAAGTGTAAAGCAGTGGAAATTATTGATGATGAGTTTTTCTGATATTGTGGTGAAATTTGAGGTGAGTGGATTGTGGGAGTGTGTAGAAGGGTGTGGATGTGAGAGATTAATTGAGGGATTGTTGGATTGAAAAGGGGAGGTAGATATTTTGGACGATTGAGACAGAATTGTGTGGAAGTTAGTTTGGAGATTGTGACAGGGTGGGATGAATGTGTTGATCGGATTGGTAGCAGCAGGGTTGGGTAGCGAAAAAGAAAGGCATGACAGGTACCAAACAGCGACGGTAGATAGAGACAGGAAAGGATAGAAGGCGGGAAAGTTTGAATTTTATTAACGGTTAGCGGAGCGCGTATCTCCGCAGAAGAAACAGATTTAGAGTAGGAAGTGTTCAGTGCACCGAAAGAGGAGATCAAGGAAAGGAAGGCAAGGGGAAAATATAAGAAACCTATAGAAAAGGAGAGATTAAGAGCAAAAAGCGTAGGTTCAATAGAAGCATTTTTCAAAAGGAAGAGAGGGGAGAGGGAAAGCAGTAAAGATAAGGAAGATATCGTTGCGAGCGTAAAATATCAGAAAATGTTTAGATCGCCGCCGGAAAAGCAGAGTTTGGTAGGGAAAAGTGATAATAGTAAGGGGCTGACGGTAGCGGAGATGAAAGTGAAGTTTCGATGAAAGAGAAAAGACTAAAGGAAATTCGAGAATAGATGATAGAGGTAATGGGGATTCACGGAGAAAAGCAGGAGAAAAGGGGAGAGGAATTAAAGAAGGAAATTAGGCGGGAAATGGCTAAAGTTAAGAAAGAAATGAAAAAATGGGAAGAAATCAGGGAAAAGTTATATAAGAGGATGCAGTCATCGGAGCAAAAGCTGGAAAAGCAGGAAGAAGATAATAATAAAAAGGAAGAGGAGATGCGAGGTAGGATGAAGAAACTTGAAAGCTCGAACGGGGATTGTGGTGGGGGCGAGAGTGGAAATAAGGAGATGGATAGGCTGAGAAAAATAGAACAAAGAGTAGAAAGGAAAGAGAGGGAAGAAAGAAAATTAAACATAGTGATAAAGGGTATAAGATTAGAGGGGAAGGAGCTGAAGGAAGGGGTAGACGAACTACTAAAAAGGATTGACTCTAAGGTAGAAATAGAGGAAATTCGAAATGTAGGAAGGGAAGAGCGAAGAGGGGAGATAATGATACTGGTGAAACTAAAGAAATGGGAATATAAGAGGGAATTGATGACAAAGAAGAGGTTATTATATGGTAGTCCAGAGAGAATAGAGGATGATTTGACATGGGTAGAAAGGCAGATGCAGTATAAATTAAGGAATATAGCGAAAGAGGAAAGAAAAAAGTAAAAGAAAACATGGGTTAAGTATAGGAGGTGATGTGTGGTGGGATTGGGATGAAGAAAGGGAACGGATAGTAAGAAATGAGGTGCAAGGAATCTAGAAGAGGATGGAACGGGAGATAGGAAAATAAGAAATAGTAAGAAGGAAAAAAATATGAGAAACGAAAGTAGGGAAGAATGGAAGATTTGTTACTGGAATATAGCAGGATTAGAAAGAAAGGATTGGGAGTTTATAAAAAATTGGACACAATGTGATACAGTTATAATGATGGAGACGTGGCTAGATGAAAAGGGATGGGAAAGAGTAAGGGGAAGGTTACCAAGAGGTTACAAATGGCAAGTGCAAAATGCAAAGTGGAAGAATAAAAAGGGCAGAGCAATGAGAGGAATGGTAATGGGAATAAGGAAGGAATGAATAACAGGGAAAGATAAGAAAGGCAGGAAAGAACAGAAAGAAGGATTAATAGTAGAAAAGACAATGATCGGAGGAGAGAAGTGGAAGGTAGTGGGGATTTATGTGAACGGTGATATGCAGTAAAAAGCAGAGGAGATTTAAGAAATGATTGAAGAAAATAAAGAAGAGATTAGGTTAATAATAGTTTGAGATTTCAGTGCGAGAACAGGAGACACAGGAGGAAGGGAGTGAAGAGAAGAGAGAGGAAGAAAGTCCAAAGATAAGGTACTAAATGGGGAGGGAAAAACGTTGTTTAAGAGCTTGGAGATGTTGGGATGGTATATCTTAAACGGAAATATAGAAGGGGATGAAAAAGCAGAATATACACGCTCTGGAAGTGAAAGGGGAACGGCAATTAATTATGCGATACTGGATGATGAGGTAAGAGAGAAGGTTAAGAAACTAGAGGTAGGTGAATATATTGATTCGGATCACTTTCCCTTAATAGTGACATTAGAGGGACAAAAAAGCAATAGTAATATGAGTAAAAGGGAAGCACATGTAATAAGTGTAGGAAAAGGGGATTGTTCAAGGGAAGGAAAAGAACAGTTTCAAAAAAAATAAGAAGTATCAAAATATTAGAGGGAAATGTGGATGAGGAGATGGGAAGAATGATAGGAGATATAAAAATAAGATTAAAGTGCACAAACAAAAGTGAAGTTAGTAAAGGGGGAATAGAAGTGGGTGGGATGAGGACTGCAAAGAGAAAAAAAGGAGGTCAGAAAAGAATTAAGAAAGTGGAGAAAAAAAGGAGGTCAGAAAGGAATTAAGAAAGTGGAGAGAAGAAAAAGGTAATGGGGAAGAATATAAGAAAAAAAAGAAAGAGTATACTGAGTTGTGTCATCAAAAGAAAGAGAAAGAGAAGAAAAGGTTTGAGGAAGAGGCGGAGAAGGCTAGGACGGACGAAGAGGTATGGAAGGTAGTAAATAGAGAAAGAAAAAGATTTTTCCAAGATATTGAAATGATAGAATGGAAGAAATATTTTTTGGACTTGCTAGGAGGAGTAGAGAGAAAAGTTATAAAGGGAGGAAGATATGGTAGAGAAAGAGATGAGGAAGACGACATTTCAAGGGAAGAAATAGTTAAGATAATGTGTAATAGAGTATGGAGAGGAGAGGGGTGGCCGGAGTTATGGAAAGGAGTAGTTATACCAATAGTAAAGAAAGGCAAGGGAGAGGAGGTTAAAGATTATAGGGGGGAGACGTTAATTCCAACAATGTATAAAGTATATGTAACTATTTTGTCGGGGAGATTGAAGATATAAGTTGAAGAAAAAAAGATCGAGTCACCGAATCAGACAGGGTTTATAAAAGGAATAGTGGTAATGGACAACATATATTTTCTGAACTATCTAGTAAATAAGAGAATTAAAAGGGAAAGAGGGGCAACGATACTCGTAGCAATGTTCGTGGACTTAAAGGCGGCGTTTGACTTATTAGACCGAGGAGAAATAGAAAGTTATTTATTTATTAATATCAGACGTGGATGAAGAAATGAGGAGAAAGGGTTGGGGCGGAGTTAGGATAGGGAAGGAAAAGATATATACACTGGCATATTAATAAAGGGCATATTAATAAAGACAGTATCAGACATTTTTAGAGAGAAAAAGCAGGGCAAAGGTAGGAGAGCAAGTATGAGTATTAGAGCGGTATGAGTATTAGAGCGGGAAAGATGGCATGGAAATTTGAGACGAAGCTGAGGGAGGGAAAGGGAGGGGAGTTAGAGAGAATGTTTTTGATGGAGGTAGAAGAGAGGAGAGGGAGGGCGATCGAATTAACGAGATGGGAAGAAGAAAGGAGGGAGTTCTTTAATGATAGAGAAATAGCAGGCGGGACTGGATTAAACTATGAAGAATTGGAAAAAAGGGAAAGACAATTACTAGAAAGATGGGGGGGGGGGGCGATTAAGGAATCAAAATACAATAAATGGTATAAGATGATAAAAAAGGAAGGGGTGCCAAAGTATTTAGAAAAGGGATGGGGAGAGAGAAGGTGGACCAGAATAGCAATATTTAGATTGGGAAACGAGGTAAGGGAGGAGATGTACTAGGAAAAAGTAGAGAGCAGAAAGTGTAGAATAGGTGAATGGGAGGAGGAAACATGGGAGCATGTATGGGGAGGATGTAGGAGAGGAATGGAAGATAAAGGAAGCTGGCAAGAAAATGTGGTTAAGATTCTAGGGGAAGATGGATTAGGAGAAGAATGGATGAAGGAGTTGGAGGGTGCTATACAAGTGAATGAGAGAGAATGAAAGAATGCACGTGAAAAAAGGTAAATGGAGGTATAAAAAAGTGAAAGAAAAAGGAAACGGAAGTCGCTTCGATTAGAAGCGTAAAAATTGTTAGTAATGGTAAAGTAAAAGTTAAGTAGACTGAGATGCGTTTGCATTCTCATGCGCTCTTTCTCGCTTGCACTCTCGCTTTCGTTCGCGCGCTCACTCGTTTGCTAATAAGTCCTAAATTGCGCTACCCCAGGAAACTAGATATAAGACTTTATGTAAATTGTTGTAAATAATTGTATATATAGAAAGGATAAGATTGTAAAAAATATAAATATAAACGGAAAGATTGTAAGGAATGGAAGTCATGTAAACCCTTAGGGGACACATTATGAATAAAGAAGGATGACAATTAACATTTTAGTGAAAAATTCAACTGTTTTTTCGAGAATTTGCGTTTTTGGTTTGAGAATTGAACGAATAGTTGACATTTTTTTTCTCGACTGATAAAATCTTTTCTGATTAAAAAATCAACTCTTTTTCCGAAAATCACCTTTTTGTTTTCGAAGCTCTTCTCTCTTTGTAGGAAGTTGATCTTCTTTTGCCAAATATGCAATATTTTTGTTAAAATTTAATCTTTTTGTTTTTAGGATTCAACTAGTTCCATGAAAAATCGTTTCTTTGGTTAAATTAAATTCTTTTTTATTTTAAATTTTCATCGTGTTTTTTTCTAAGTATCAAATATCATATTTTTTGTTAAGAAGTAATCTTCTTGGATTGAAAATTGAATTATTTTGTTAAAAGCTTTACTATTTTCTTAAAAATTGATTTTTGTTCTCAGAAATGTCATGGTTTCGATGAAAATTCGTCTTTTTGGATAGAAAATTCATCCTGTTGGATTGAAAATTCCACTGTCTTCTTAAAAATTCGTCTTTTTACGTGAAAACTCCACTATTTGATTATAAATTCAACTCTTTGGTTAAAAATTGATTCTTTCAGGTTGAAAACTTTTTAGCTTGACTGTCATAAGATTTTAATAATATATTGATAGAAAATCAATATTTTTGGTTTACAAATCCAACAAGTTAATTGAAAAGGCAGTATGTTTTAACTTGAAATCTTGACCGTTGCATATATAAATCAAGATCGTATTCATAATATATATATACACACACACACATATATATATATATGTATATATATATATATACATATATGGAAAAGGGTTCCAAATACCGTGCCGTCGTGTTTGAACAGCCCCTGAACAATAAAATTCTCTGGTTTCAAGGTGTTTTCTACCCTTCCACTAACCTGCGAGCCTCTAACCCTCTTTATATTAGTAATCTACATTTTTTGGGTGTCTCGCAAGGTTGAGCATTGCCTACCAAAAACAAAGCGCTGCAAAAAAGAGCTTAAACAGTAGGAGACTACTCTGAAACCATAGAGTAAAATCACTTCGAGCGTACAGAGACGCTTTTTCAATTCTCTTTTTTTTGTTCTCTTTAATTATCCGTTGTCGTGTAAAGGCTCAAGAACTTTTTATCCGACATTTCCCGCTCTATTCTTTCACAATCGCTTGAAAAAGTCAACCGCAGTGTGTCTTCTGAATGAGAGTTATTATTTGAAAAACCTGCCTATGAAGGATGCTTTTTAAAAACAATAAAAGCTTTAGAAAATTAAATTTTCTGGTTATATGGATATTTTTTCGGGGTTAATAATTGTTATTTTTAAATATCTGAGGCGAACATTAAAAATTGGAAAATATTACGCAAGGTTTGAAAATTAATTATATATCTTTTTTTCTTGATTAATTAAAAAATTCAGTCCAAAAAATGATTTGATCACAATTATCTTAAAATCGATTACAAGCGTTAATGGAAAATGTTTAAATCCTCAGATTATCTATAAAATAAAAGCAGATATATTTATGCAGTCTTGATATTCTTGAAAATATTCTATATATTTCATCTCCGTTATCGCAAAATTCCTGAAACTCGAGAAATTTCTCATACCTAGAATTATTTAAATATTTCGAAGTAGAAATGAAAAAGTACGGAAAAAAACACGCGCGCTACGTGCGCGATTATAATTTTTTTGTCCTACGCAATTTTTAAATTAAAATATTATATTGAAATAAAAATGTTATATTTCATTATATCGATTTATCAGTTTAGGATAGCAGAAAAGACAAAAATGGACCATATTCTGGATAATTAATAAAAATTTGTTCAAAATTTTAGGTTTAATTTATGAAGTCAAATCATTTTCGTTTCTTTAATATCTAATAATGTTTAATTAACAATAGAAATTTTCAGGTCAAGAATGTAAATTTTATTATTTAGAGCAAAAACTCTAACATAACCTAAAGCTTTCAAAAAATTGCATATATTATTTTTTATTTAATTATTAATTTTTTATTAAAAATAATCATAACCTCAAACAAAAAAACTAACAAAATGTAACAAACAATTGTTCAAAATGGTACATTTTTTGTAATTTAATTATTTTTGTTTCATATTGTTGTTCAAATATTGTAAATATTCTTCGAAATTTAATCATTTTTGTTTAATATAATTGATTCGCCGTGAAAATCGATACCATAACCTGGAATTTGTCTGATTTCAGTTTAAAAATATCAATTTTCGGCTTCGTTTCCTGTTAAAAAAACGAAACAATTTGAAAGCTTTATTTTAATCGCATAAGAATATTAAAAAACACTAATGTTTCTCAATTCCTAAAAAGTTTTGTATGATTTTTCTTAGATTTACTTTCCATACTTTAGACATTTAAGAGGTGAAGAAACTCAAGTAATGAAAAAACAATCAGGCTTTCAACAAACAATGATTTTTCAGGGTTATTCGTTTATTTGTTTTTAAGATTTTATAAATATAATTTGTCTAGCATTCTTTACAAAATTCAAACAAATTTTTTTAAATTTCAATTACGCCAAATCAAAAATTCATCAAAAAAGTTCATCATCAATCAAATCGTTGAATTTTCATGCAAAAAAGATAAACTCTTAAAGAAAAATGTAGCGTTTGATATTCCAATTCAAATATTATTTTAAATTTAAATCAATAAGGATTGAAAAGTTCACAAAAGAAAAGTTTTCAAGAAAATAGAAAGTAATTTTAAAAGAGTA
The DNA here is from genome assembly GCF_010883055.1 of Belonocnema kinseyi. Lineage (NCBI taxonomy): Eukaryota > Metazoa > Arthropoda > Insecta > Hymenoptera > Cynipidae > Belonocnema > Belonocnema kinseyi. The sequence goes on from NC_046665.1 coordinate 62,291,002, forward strand.
TTTTCTGTAAACCAGTTTAATTTTGCAACCCAAAAATATGAATTTTAAACAAAATATTTTTATTTTTTATCCAGTAAGATAAGTCTTTAAATGAAATGCGAAATTTTCAATAAGACTTTAAAATTTTTGACAAAGGGCTTTACGAAAGTATAGTTTAAATATCCATAAAAAAATATAAAATCTTAGAGAAAAATTTAATAGTTAAAATAAAACACAGAAGGTTTTTAATTTTAAATCATAAAGAATTTATGTCATTTTTTTTTAATTTTGAAAATTTGTTGTGATGTTAGAAAATCTCATCAAGTATTCTCTCAGAATTGTTATTTTTTTAAATCAAGAATCACTTTCAACAATCCCACAAATTTTAAGATAAATTGTCTTATTATCTTGAAGCCTCTCAAAATTCTTAAAAAGGTTCTGAATGCTTTGCTTGAAATATTTTAAAATCTACTATTTGATTTACATTTGCGTAAATCCCTTTAAGTTTAGTATTATTCATTTATATTTATTTATTCGAGTTTTCTCTGAAATTTTGTAATTCGAAAAAATTGCAAAATTTTACTTTAAAATCGTCTACGTTCTTTTACCTAAATTTCGGAAAATTATTTAAAATATTCTAATCTTTTCAAATTATTTCTAAATATTTACTTTTTAAGATAAACTAATCAATATAAATTTAGACTAGAAGCTATTTAAAAAGTTGTATTATCTTGAAACCTGTAAAAATGCTTAAAAGGTTTCAAAATTTTATTTCAAAATCTTGAAATTTAAAATGTCTTTATTTGATCATCTTTTTAAAACTTCTAAAACTTTTCGACATATTTTGAAATCTTTAAAGCTTTAGATTAATCTTATTTTTTGAGATTAGATTATTTTATTTTATTTTATTTCTGCCACGCATAACTTCAGTAAGACACTGCTTATTCATTCTAAAAATAAAGGGTCTATTATTTTGAACAATACGTTTGCTTTTTTACCATTAAAGGCATTCAATAATAAGACCTTTATGGCCAACGTTTTGCTATCGACTGTAACATAAATTTTTTTCTTCGTGTGCACTTTTGTGGTGCAGAAGTGGCTTTGTGTTGGCGAAAATCGCGCGAGAATGGTCTTAACGTACTCTGAATAGCCAGGTTTCACTACACAGGGTAACTAGCCCCATTCACTACCACCAAACCAACCACCACGAATTTTCAGCAGCACTCATTGTGGGCAGAAAAAGGAGAGCGCGATAAAATTGTCCATCGACTCGATTCTTTTGCATTTCAACAACTAGCATATATTTTTCTACTAACAAAGTTGAATCGTTTTGAGCACTTAGGCACATTTCGTATGTATCCAGGTAATTAAAATAAGAGGAACTTAGGGAAATAATCAGGCCGGAGATTGGCAAAAAATAAGTAGAAGAGCCTAAGTTATTGAACGTGGAGGGGGGGGGGGGATTCTTAAAAAGAAGTTATATGAGGGGTATATTTGAGGATGTTACTGTCACGAATACGACGAAAGTGTGTGGTACTGCGGTTATAGAAAGAATGTCTGATGATGTATGGTTGAATGATGAAATTTAGGCAACAGTCCAAGAAAATAAAAAAGCACATGAAAGAACGTAGACTCGCCATGTGCCTCTTCCTTACATCAACTTCAAATTCGGTAAGTACCTTGAGCATGGATTAGATGCGTGTTCACGAGACGATATCGGAATAATCCGCTAACGCGTCGAAGATATGTTTCCCGGCAAGTATTAGGGGTAAGGCTTAACTAAGAGGGCGCTCAGTGAGGACCTCGGTCCCGAGCACCTGGCGCTTAACGAGAGTTTACTGTAATATGTAGTATTTAAAAACTCTAAAAAATAAATTGAGTAACAGAAGAAACTCAGATAGACGAAAGGAACGAAAGCGATTTTTACGCAAAAATAAAAAGTTCCTTCATGAGAAAATGTTTTAGGAAAATCATTATTAGGCTTATAATAAATTCCCTATAATTTGTTCAGGATTAAATGAACTTTAATTTATAGTATTCTTTAATTGCCAACTGCTGGAATTTTAATTTTTAAATTTCTTCAATTTTTGATAGTTGCCATTCCAACAGTGACAATTCGAGAGCTGCAAATGGAAGAAAATTGAATTTTCTACAGTAAAAAATATAATTTTCTTCCATTTTTAATGTACTTTAAGTTATAAAACTTCAGTTTACAACTGCTGGAAATTCAGCTTGTTCTTAAAATAAAAAAATATTGAAGAAATAAATAAAAAAAGGAAACAAACTACAAAAGAACGATTTATTTTACAACACTCATAATCTCATATTGAAATGAATTAAACACACTTAAAATATTTTTTAAATCCTTTAAAATATTTAAAATCTGTTCAAATCCGTGAAAATTCATTGAAAGATTTTAACTTTTTTTTAATAGGAAATAATTTTAATGTATACCTTATTATTTTCTTAAATTCCTTAAATCCTGTGAAATTCTTTTGAATTCCTTAAATCCTTTGGTAATCCTACACAATTTTTTGAAATCATTCGAAATTTTTTTTATTCTTGTGAAATTTTCCGGAATTTCTAAAAATAGTTTACAATTTTTAACAACCTTTAAACTTTTTAAAAATTATTTCACATTCCTTTAAATTTTCGAAATTTATACAAATCCTTCAAAATAAAATTTAATTTATTCCCTGAAGTACTCTAGATACTTATTAAAATTCCTTAAAATCCACTAAAAATCAATTTAAATCGTTTTAAATACCTTTAATAAAATATAATTAAATCTTGCGAATATATTGAAATTCTTTTGAATAAATTTAAATCTTTCAAAATCGTAAAAATACATTGATATAGCTAGAAATCATTTGAAATGCCTTGAATTCCTTCCAATCAATATTCATCAATCAATAACATTGCATCCCTTAAAATTGTCTACAAGATTCTTCGAAATATCTGAATATTCTTTGAGATGTGTTCAAATAGTTCGAAAATTTTTTTTAATCGTTTGTAAATATTTCAAAATGATTATAGTCAAAATTACTAGAATCCTTTAGGATTTCTTGAAATCTTTGGAAATGCTACAACATTGCTTCACATTCCTTGAAACTATTAAAATCTTTTGACATTCTTTCCATTTCTTTTAAGATAACTTGAAAGCTTGAACATTTTTTGACATTTTTCAAGTTCGTGGAATCGCTTGAAGTTTCTAAAATGCATAGAAATCTCTTTATATATTTGAAAATTCTACAACATTTTTTGAAATCTTTTTAAATTTTTTATATCTCTTGAAATCTTTTATAATGCCTTAAAAACCCTTGAAATCTCTAGAAAAATAAAAAATTTATTTAAGGAAATATAAATTATTTGAGAGTCCTTGAATATCATTTAAATTAAATTTATTCATTGAAATTATACTCAGAAAGCCGTTTAAATCCCTAGAAATCATTAAATCTCTTTAAATCTTTATAAATCCTACAACGTTCTTTGAAATCCCTTAAATTCTTTAAAAAACGAAAAAGTCCTCTAAGCTCCCTCGAAATATTTCAAAATTTGTTGAAATAAATGGAAATATGATTTAATTAGAAATTAGATTAAGTATTTTTTAAATCCCTAAAATCCTTATAAAAGCTTTAAAATTAGTGTAAGTCCCTCGAAATCGGGTGAAATCGTGCAGAATCCCTTAGAACGTCCTGATGTATTTTGAACTAGGTAAAGTGTGGTGCCATTTTTATGAAATTTGACGGTATCGCTTGGAATCCATGGATCTTCTCTAGAATTTTTTAAAGATTTTTTAAATGTGGTAGAAATCCTGCGTTACATAAGTAAATAAATCATTTCTTTGCACTTTCTCTATGTATTGCATGAATTCTTTCAATATTTAAACATTCTTTATTTCTGTACTGATTTTCCTGTAATGATTTAATATAAAATGATTTATCTAGAATTTCAAAAAAATTATAAAAATCTACAAACAAAAACGTAATACTTTCTATATTTAAAAAATTAGCCGAAAGGCTATGAAAATAATAAATGAAAGAATGCCTGAAAATGACAATAAAGAGATAATTTCTTAATTCTTAACTCTGAGATTTTACTTTAGATATAAAAGAGAAAAAATAAGGAGAAAATGAAATACTTAACGTCACTTTTTATATCAACACCTTTATTTCGCATTTACGATGACGTATGTATTTATTCGTGTATGTGTGTATATATACATATTTATTTTTCATTTATATATAGATATATTTTTATTTGACTTTGTAATTATTGTAAATACACGTATATGGTCATCGTCCGCTTTTTATTTTATTTCTTCTTCCGTTCAATTTTCACTTTTCAGATTCGCACTTTAACAAAATTACACTTTGCATACGGGAGCAATAACAGTTTTACTCAAGCATAAAATCTTTCGTACAACACACACGAAACAAGAGTCTGTATTTGAATTATTCTATCTGCATAATTTTTTAATTGGGAAACTATATATTTCTAGAAATATAAAAGTTTATTTTCAACCTTTCAAAATGCTTCTGTTTCAAATTGAGACTTAATTTTTTCTGATAAATAAAGGAATTTTTGTTTAAACTCGTGTCTCGTATGTGTCTTCGTAGACATTGCAATCTTGGAATAACAATAAACATTGATAGAAAATTATTTTCTCGCTAAGAAAGACTTAGGTCCCGATAAGTCGCATGAAAATCTCTTCAAGAGACGAGGAAATAATTATTAGACAGTCTCAATTTGTCGAGACAATCGACATTTTATAAATAAATACCGAGATTGTCAGAAAATGACTCATGTCATTCATAACTTACCACACGTTGAAAACAATGATTAAAATCTCGCATTCATTAAAATTAATCAAACCTGGGAAAAACGAAATTTTAAGTTTCAATAGTATAAAAGATAGTTAGATATTCGAAGAAAGGGTTCCTTTATTTTCAGACATTTTATACTTTTCAATATTTGAAAAGGAAATAACATTTCCTTACAGATTAATATTTTTTAATATTCTGTTTCCGAACAGTAAATTTCAACATTTAAACATTCACGATTTACTCTACAGTCGAGGAAAAAAATCCTCGGTAATTTTCCCGGTTCGCAAACATTTTTCACGGTATTTGAAATTTCAAAATTCGAAGTCTTACAGCTAAACTTTTTTTTAACTTTCAAGTGGAACTCCAAGTGGGACTATTTTTAATATGACATTCTGAATTAAAGTTTGAAAAAAATAATAATTAGGAAGCGCTAAATTTTCAATGTTCTAGATTGAAATATAAATCAATAAATTTGTTAATGTTCAAAATTACATAGTTTTCAATAATTTTTACTTCGAAGAATTAAAAATATAACAATGACACTTTTTTTATAAGCATTTTTCATATTAGAAGATGAATTCATTGAAAATAATTGTTTTATTGTTATTTATAAATTAAAATGCAACACGTTTACTCACAAATTGAAAATGTAACAATTACAATTTGGATGTTCCAAGCTTAAATTAACATTCTGAAATGTTAACTGTTCAAGGCTGTATCAGAAAATTCAGTTTCAAATTGTACCGATTTTATTATTTAATATGTAATTGGTCATTTTAAATAAAGACTAAAATATCTCTCAATTTTTTAAACGTTTTTTTTTAATTAAAATTTTATGATTGAATGATTTACAAAAAAAAGACTTTGTGACTGAACACATATCCAACTATCACTTAAAAATTGAATAAACGCTTTCAATTAACCATTTGTTTCGGATTAAAATGTTGAAACTTTCAATGTTAAAATCTGTAAATTGCTTAATTAAAAAAAAAATTGCAAAATGAATTCTTCTTTAATTTGCAATACTTGAACTACAGCGCAATTTTAAAAGTCATTAATTAATTTATATTTACAATTGATCAACCTAAAATATTTTTATCAGTTGAAAATTAAAATTTTAATATTCTCTTATTTTTTAGGGTTGAGGATTCAATTTTTTCTATTATAACTGTTGAATATGACAAAAGAAGAAAAGGAAAACGTATTTTGTTTTAAAAACAAGAAAAAATGTCATATTTACGTCATGTTACATACAAATTTAATAAAAATTTTAATTCATAAAAAATGTTTGGAGAAATCCATTTTTATAAACGTATTACCACTGGCAAGTAATATTTTGGAAAATTAATAGTCAACCAATTGACTGACAGACACGATATTATTAGATTCAAATAAAAATCCCTACTACGATCATCTCCTTCTTAAACTGCCCAATATAAGCTTTTGACATTGACATTTCTTATTCAATAAAACTTTTTAAGGTGATCAACTGCAAATAAAAATTAATAAATGACCTTAGAAATTCAGCAGCAGTTCAAGTACTAAAAATTGAACAATAATTAACTTTACAAGACAATTATGAATTTTTTCAAAATGAAAGAACTTAATGTACACCTTTCATAGATGAAAATTGAAGGTTAAAAATTAAATTGAAGAGAACTTAATATTATAAATTTAACCAAGCTTTTTGTAAATCCCTTCTTTTAAATCAGAATTTAAATTATAAAATTGTCTTCAATACAAAATTCGCGTGTTATCTATCTTTATTACATATTATCGATTTGAAAATTAAAGAAAATTAAAGAAAATTGGATTTTTAACGGTCAACCAATTCAAAATTGAATTAAATTTTTAACAGTTGAAAATTCGAGTTTGAAATTTCTTTAATTTTCAACTGTTGAAGACTTAATTATTAATTTTCTTTAATTTTAGACTGTTAAAAAATCAAGAAAAAAGCGTATTTAGTATTTAAAAAAGTGGAAAATGTTTAGACTCACATAATTTTACATTTAAATTTAATAAAAATTGCAATTCGTACCAATTTTTTTTAATTTGATTTTTTCGTAAACTCTGATAATATCCTATTTTATTTATTTATTTTACTATATCATGTGATTGGATACATTTTTCACCTGCAGTTTGTTTAATTTCCTGTCAAAAAATAAATCGACTGTGATTTCCTGGTTTTTCCCGATTTCAAAAATTTCCCGATCATTTTCTGGTTTTCCTGGTTTCCCAATCTAGCGGCCACCCTAAATTTTTTTATATTAAAAAAAATGTTTCCTACAAATTAAAAAATTTCTAGTATCACAGAATTATTTTCATTTGCCAAAAAGTTAGCGACGTGAACTAAAAGTGGAAAAGGACAAAATAATATTTTCCCAGGCTCATTGTGAGTAACGAGCGATGCCAAAAAAATGGCTACGATTGATCCGTACGCACTAGAAATATTTGACGAACGAATGTCGAGAACGAAATTTGCAATCGTCGGCGAGGATCGTGCCTAAAATTTCAGTGGACTTGCAAGAGAGGAAAAAACTTCTGGTTATTCACAACCGCGCACAAATTTTTCAGACTCGTAGTTCCTGCGCCGGAAATGAAAATGAAAACGCTCTCATGATAACGCGAGAGCTTTTCCTCTCCTCGCGATTTACTTTTTCATTAATTTCACTGCTTCCGTCCAATACATAAATACATAAACACACATACACGCATACAGAAGGAAAAACTGTATTCATAAATCTTATATTCGTATCTGCATTTTTTATTCTTCTTCCGTATAGATATATATAATTTTATATATAATCTTATTCGCTTTTTGTAGTTATTCATTCGTTTTTCTGTGTTCACAAAGTCTCAATTCTTATGCAATTACGCACTTTGAAAAAATATCGCTGTACAACGGAATATATCTTACAAGGTTCAAGTAATCTTATTTTTTTCCTATCAATTAATTCCATCAGACATTCCCCCCATTGAATTCTAGGATTTGAAATCAAAGAGGGTCGAATTCGTTGAGAGATTAAGTTTTTTGTCACTGTTCGCCTCATTAGTTCTTGAAAATAATTTAACATCGTTAACATTATTTTATGAAAAAAGTAATTTGTTAGTGTCAAACTTTTGATAAAAAGCAAGCTTTTCTTTTTATTTTTTGCATAAATGTGTTAATCTTTAAATTATTCTTACAAGAAATCTATTTTCATAACAAAATACTGTGCGAAACAGTTGTAACATTTTCAGGCTGTCTACCCGACGGATGATTTTAAGTTCCATCTCAGTTTTTGGCTTTCTCAAGAGATTTATTTGCTGGAAAAAAATAATTTTCAAACTCAAGCTAATTCTAGTTTTAAACAAGACCATTTCAGAATTTGACAAATTTTTATGCGTAAAAAAAATATTATAATTTTTCATGGAAATTCCCTGTTTTTAGTCTCAATAATATTTATTATTATTTTATATTATAATCCAGAAGAAATTTCACTTAAATTTGTAGAATTAGGAAAAAGAAAGTTTCAAATTCCGAAAAAAAATTTTTGCAGAAAAAAAACTTTTTAATTCAAACAAATTCATATTTGGAACAAGAAATCTTCCAAATCAGATGAATCCTGGCTTAGAACAGCGAGAGTTTCAAATTCTGACAAATTTTCATTAAAAAAATAAATTTTTTGATTAGAACATATTCAGATTTGGACCAGGAGAAGTTTTAAATTCTGGCAACTTTTTATTTACAAAACAGATGATGATTAAATTCAAACAAATTTAATAAAATTTCAATTTGGAACAGAAAATCTTTAAAATATTATGAATTCTGACGTAGAACAGCAGAAATTTTTAATTCTGACAAATTTTAATTTGCAAAAAACCAAACTTTTCAATTAAAAAAAATCTGATTTGCAAAAAAAAAAACATGTTCAAAATGTTTAAAATTCTGACTTGGAACATGAAAATTTTATAATTTAAACAATTTTTATCTGCACAAAAAATTTGTTTCATTAAAGGAAATACTGATTTGGGGCTGATTTGGGAACACCTGTTCCATTAATCAGAATTCAAATTATTTAATAAAAATTTCCGTTCCATCTAAAAAATTATCTGTTCCGGGACAAAACAATAATTCTTTACAAAATTTCCTATTTCAATGTCATAATTATATTTCTTTACTGTAATTTCCTGTTCCAATTTTAAAAATAATACTGTGAAAATTTTCTGTCCCAAACTCAAAATGATCATTTTTCTCTAAATTCCCCGTTTCAACACAAAATTATCATTCTTTTAGAAAATTCACCCTTTCCAGTCAGAATTAGAATAATATAAAAATAAAACCACTTTTATTTTTCACATTACTACTTTTGATAGAAAAATCCTGGACACGGAATATAATTCTTTGTAATTTCTTGTTTTTTCCGATTGGTTGGTCAGGTTAGACACCCTGATAAAACAGTACATTTTATTCCTCGTCACTATTCGCAAAATACTGTAGTTCTTATTAATCTTAATAATTACTTTTTTCCCAAATAATGTATTACAGTTACCCAAAAATTACAATTCTGAATATAACGTAAAGAAAATTAATTCCTCACTTTCGAACACTGAATTCTATATGGATAAAAAAAGATGATTAAATATTATCTAAATAAAAATTGGCACATTTCTTGACGGAGGAAAACTTTGCAATAAATTGAAAAATGTAAAAACGACCCTAAAATGTGGAAGTATACAATTTCAGACCAGAATTCGACCCATCGGAGAAATCATTTTGTCATTTGTTTTCCTCTTGGCATGAGCTGATGGTGCAGAGGGTAGTCATATTATCTCTCAAATAGAATATATCTAATCTCGTTGATTGTATTTACATTATATACATTTTCGTACCCAAGGCATCAAATTCGATATCCTTGATACGTATTGGTTATAATACACATAGAGCTCGCACACTTCGCAAACCAAACGTATCTTTGTTACGCACACGTCAATTCATCCCAAAACGTATTTGACTTCCGTGCAAACAGTTTTTTATTTACACATGAGAAAAATCTGGATTTTTTAGCTGCTGTTTATGACAAAACCTCGAGCTTTTTTAAAACGAATAATAAATGCAGACTGCCCTCTTAAAAATCGGATGTAAAATATGTAGGAACCTATGTAGGAACCTATGTCGGAAACGATTAAGAATCTTACGTCGTACACTATGGATTGAAAATTACGAGTGCGTTGCCAGAAAGTATGTAGAAAACTAAGTCGGGAATTATAGATGTAGAATCCGACATCGCATAATATTAATTGAAAATTACGTTTACGTTAAGAACGTAGAAAACTACGTTAGAAAATTCGGATGTAGAATCCGACGTCAACGTAAACGAAGTATCATCTGAAGTTGTATACTCCGTCAGAAATTACGTAGCATTCGACGTCGTACACTTCGTCGAAAACAACGCAAAAGGAAACAGAAAGTTCACTTTAATTTAAAATCAGTTAAAACTTAACTTAAGGTATCAATTTCTGATTAACACATTGAACGTCATGGATTAGATCAATAAAAATGAGTGCTTATAGCCATTATATGTTACAGTTTAGATCATTTAGAATTACTGATTAAGTAAGTGGATGTTACTGATTAGATTAAATTCGTCTTTAATAGTAGAAAATAATTCTTCTTTGTGCAAAATTGATGTTTTAGGTTGAGTTTATTTGTCATTAAAATTTCAATTAAAATTGTTGAGAATTCACATTTTTATATTGGAATATCAACTAGTTGGTTACCAGTTAAAATATTTAGTTCACAATTCAGCTATTTTCTCCATAATTGGTTTTTTAATTAAAAATTATTTTATTTATTTGCATCTGAACTGTTTCAATTTTTAATTAAAAATTGATCGTCATTAGTTATCAATTCAACTACCTGACCGAGAATTCAACTATTTTCTTAAAAAGTAATCTTTTCTTGTTAAATTTAATAGTTTTTATTTAAAGTTAAAATGCCTTTTAGTTCAAATATCAAACATTACATTTCTTGTTGAGAATTAAAAACTTTGATTAATTAGTTAGCTAGTTTTTTTGAAATTTCAACTACCTTCTTGAAAATTAATTTTGTTTGTTAAAGTCTCATCATTTTAGTTGAAAATGTATCTCTATGATAGAAAGATTAAACTGATTATTCCCTGTTTAGTTGAAAAGTCGACTTTTTTAGTAGAAAATTAAACTATTTCGTTAACGTTTCATGTACATTATTGAAAATTCATCTTTATTGGTAGAAAGGAAGTCTTTTTAGTCGAAAATTCTTCTTATTTGTTAACAATTTTGTACAAGATTTTTTTAATGAGGAAATTTTATTTTGAAAATTCATCTCTTCAGTCAAAAAATGCCGCTATTTATTTTAAAATTTATGTATTTTGTTAAAAATCTTTTCTTTATTAAAAAAATAATCTTCTCAGCGGAAAATTAATTTTAATTTTAATTTTTTTTTAATTCAACTACATGGTTGAAACATGAATTACTTTGATAAAATTTTACTATTTTGGTCAATGATTCAACATTTTAGTTAGAAATTCATCTTTTTGGTGGAAAATTCAAATTTTTTGTTCCAAACTAATTTTATTTTGGTATAAAAAAAATCTTTCTTAATTCAAAATTCGGATCTTTAATGGAAAATTTTATTTGTTCGAGAACTGTATTTTTAGTGTATGATGTATATTTTTTATTGTAAACATAACTAATTAGTTGAAAGTCGATTTACTGTTTATTCAATTCATTTTTTTCAATTGAAGATTTATATTTTCAGTTCAAAGTTCATCCCTTTGGTTAAAACTTAAGTGATTTGTTTTGGAAATTTGTCATTTTTTTGGTTGGAAATTAATTTTTTTCAATTGAAAATTCGCGAATTCCATTTTTGATACAAAAAGTGATCATTTTTAGTAGAAAATTGATATTTTTGTGTTATCAATTCGACAGATTGGATAATTTAAAATGACTGATTCAATCTTCAAGTCAAATTGCCTAATTTGAAAAGTTCCTTTTGACTGATTTGTCAATCGTCGAATTGGCATTATTTAAATCAGTCAAATTTGACTAAAAATCAGTCTAACTAATTCATATATAGATTGTAATAAGCCAGTTATGCAAAAAAATTTGATGATGAGTATATTTTTACGAGTTTCATGATTATGTTCACACACCATTCTAAGTCAGGACATTGTTAATTACGTCCGAATCCACGTCGTTTCTAACGTAGTATCCTACGAATTTTTTATGAGGCGGGCTAATGCTGGTACATTCCGAAAAGCTTTGTACTATCAGCAATCCAGTTAGATTAGCTTTGGAAATTTTAGAAAAAGATTTAAAAATTAATTTTGAAATTCCGATTAATTATCTATCGTTCCATATTATTTATACATCAGCAACTTCTTATCAAAATTCTTCTTTCATGAACATAACTTTTGTATTAGAAGATTCCTAAACAGAATCTACTTGAAATCACTCGCATCAGCTCAGGTAGTAATCTCGATGACGTCATAGCGTCTCGAGAACCCATAGAATGTCATTAAAAGAAAGTTCACTCTTTTGAGAAACACTAGACTTAGGTCCCTATTTGGAAACGCGAAATAGATTCGACGCGACACGGCTATCAGACGTAGTACTCATTGACGTTGAGCGCGTCGGAATCCCGACCCTATACGCAACTTTCCTGAGTAGAAATCAAGGGGGTGCGAACCGTGACGACCTCTCGAGGATGGTGCTGTTTCCCGATGATGGTGGACTCTTGGAGGACATTCGATCTGACTGGAGTGCCCCCGGTCAAGGGTGCTCCAGCCAAGTCGATCTTGGGCGGCCTTGCATTGTGATCTATACAGGCGTAGACCGTCGCCTCTTTCGTGTAAGGCTTACCACCTACGATAACTCCGAGGCCACTTCCATAGCCCGAGAGGTTTCCGAGTGCAGCCATGCTATTGATGCTCGATAGTTTTGATTCGGGTGCCGTTGAGAGCGTCGTAGGTCGCGTTAGACACAGCTCTGCATATGTCACCTCGCCAGCCAACTGAAACATTAAAAATATCGAATTTGTTAGTCAAGGAATCTGTATTATTATCAGAGAATAACAATAACAGAAATTCTTAAAGTGCTTTCAGACTAGACGGAACTATGAATTAAAAATGTTGTAAATTAAATTATTTCTGAAAAGATCTTCTCCTTTACACCGCTGAGAATCAAGCCACAGAACTTCCGATTGCCGGATGGGTTATTTTCCTATGGGCTACCAGAGATATATAAACAAGAATCCTTTTTCAGAAATATACACATTATTTTGATAGGTGTTACAAGTCAAATTTGGCCAGGAATATGTATTATCATCAGACCATAAAATAAAGCCTTTACGTCTTTTCAGACTGGATGAAGCTATGAATTAAACATTTTTATATTAAATTTTGTCTGAAAAAATAGCTTCTCATTCGCTACATAGCTCCATATAGTGTGAAAATACATTAAGAATTTCTGTTATTATCTGAGGATAATACAGATTCCTTGTAAAACTTTACTTCAAACACTTGGAAAAATAATGCGTGTATTTTCGAAAAAGTATTTTTGTTTCGATCTCTTAACCGCTTAATAAAAGTACTGTTATTCGATTCCCAGTGGAGCATAGGAGATCTTTTTTCTGAAAAAAAAATAATTTTGAATTTGCATGTATCTCTTTAATCAGAATCGAATGGTGTCAAAGCATAAGAGTCTAATTCACAAATATGAACTTGTTCAGAAGAGAAAAAAAATACTCAAAAATTGGATTATGATTCTTTAGACTTTAGAGTATGTGTCTTACTATAGCATTGTCAAGTCAATTTGAGTACGTTCGTGTGATCTATGACTATATATGACTATAACTTTGTGAAGATCTTCGCCTGGGTTCATTGCTTGAGAGATTGCTAAGCTATTTATATTTTAAGTAGTAAAGCTAAACTAAGTAAGACTAAACTTACTACACTAATATTTTTTCTTTCAAATCATATTTTTCCAGCGTGAATATTAACATGACCTAAAATTTTTGAAATGTGTAAATCCTCTTTCAAATCTTTGCTGATATTCGGTATGAAACGAAAATAATTGTCAACTTAATGATGCCAGAATAAAATTTGAAAATCTTATGAATTTGGTTTAAAATAACTGATTTCTTGTGAAAAACGTGAACATAAACAATTTTCGACCAAATACACTAGCATAACCAAAAAATCGTTTAAAATTCTGAATTGTGTTCAAATTTTTATGATTTTTATTTGAAAATGTCAATTTTAGATACATCATTATGGTGTAACCTAAGAATGTTCTAAAGTTACATGGTTCTTCTTTCAAATCTTATGGTTTTTTATACAAATATCAACTTCCGATAAAAAAGAAAAACTACTGAAATCCTAAATTGTTCAAGTTTGTAAATTTTGTTATTTTAAACAGAAACCATTGGATTTGAAACTGATAACTTTTTTATAGAAAAATTTCCAATTTAAAACACCAGTTTAATAACAAATTGTTATAAAGTTGTGAATCTACTTTTAAAATAAATTTTCATTTAAAATACAAATAAAAAGAAAACACTAACATTATGTAATATATCCATAAAAAATATCAATTTTTTTTAACTCATGATTATTTTTGCATGGATACGCCAATTTTTGATTTAAAGTTACAGTTGTTCACAAATTTAAATTTTCTTTAAAAAGATCTGGTTATTCTTTAATATTTGAATTTGTTTTTAATTGAAAATATCAATTTAAAGAGAGAAAAAACACTAGCAAAATTCTAGATTATTCAAGTTCATAAATTTCATCATTTTTGAAAAAAATCATTGGATTTGAAGATCATGACTTTTTGTTTGCAAATACCAAAATGTCCTATGTAAAGCGATCATGAACTTAATTTTTTAAGTAGTTCTAAATCTTCTTTGAAAAGAATTTTTTTAAAGAAAAGTAAAAATTCCAAAACAAAACACTAACATAATCCAAAATTTCTAAAGGATTATATATCACTTTAACTTATACTGATTTTTGTATGAAAATGTGAATTTTCTATTTAAAATTATAACGCAACCTAAAACTGTTTACAAATTGTAAATCTTTTTTGAAAAGTTGTGAATCTTCTTTAAAAAAAAATTAATATATTTCTATATGAAAACTGAAATAATATCCACGTGTATTAAATCTAAGCCTTAGCGCCTGCGTCGCGCAATGCTGTAGACCCTGACATGATAGGACCAGCAGAGAGAAAAATTAACATAAATAAATTATTGCTTTAAAGAAATTACCTAATTAGTAAAATTCATAACAATCCTTGGAATTCCCCTAAAAAAAGTTTCTCGAATTAAGCATTCGAATTAATCCACGTGGAAATTTCTTGAAATCCTCTAAAATTATAAAAAATACCTTGAAATCTGCAAAAGTACCCTAAGATGTTTGAATCTATAGGAAGTCTTTTTAAATGATTGAAATCAATAGAACGTTTCTTGGAATCTTTTGAAATTCCCCAAAATAATAATTCAACTCTTTTGAAACCTATTGAAATTTCTATAAAATGATATGGAATAATTAAAAACATACTTAAATATTAAAAATCTTTTGAAAACCCTTGAAATTTTGTTAAGCTCTTAATAATTCCTTTAGAGCATCCATGAGGTTTACTGGAATCAGGTTTCAAAAAACATATTTTATTAATGAATGCCCCGCAATTACAATAATTAAGAAAACATAAAACATTCTCAAATAAATCATCCAGAAGTTATAAAAACCCTCGTCAGAAAATACAGAAGCAAATCAAATAAAAATGCGTGAAGGAAGGAAAGCAATTAAACCTCTTTTTCTGATTCGTAATTACACTTGTTTTCCATTTTCCTTTCATAATTGAATTTCACAATCTATCGAGCTTCTCCCCTCGAACGTCTGAGTTGTAAAGCCGAGTTATAACCTCGGTAATCATCATAATGAAGCAGATGAGAATTGCATTCGATCTAGATAAAGTTTTCTTCTACCTTCACGAGTAGTACTTAACCACAGAGTTCTCGTCGTCTAGCGCCCTCGGCGATAAATTGAACTGAACGAAATAGTAAGCAAAGTTTTCAGCGAGGCGACATTGGGACTGATAACGAAGCTGCAAGGAAGGGAAATCAAGAAAAGACGCTAGATAATAGGCAGGATGAATGAGAGAACTGCCGTATTGATGCAGGCACGAATCCAGAGAAGGGATCGAAAAATTGTATACACACTGAGGTAATGACTAATTAAATCGACCAATTTCTCTATTGTTATGGTTCTTTTTTTCTTGTTAGTTTACCACTGTCACTGCTAAAGTATCATTCAAGTTCTTTAACATGAGAAAGTATGAAATGGCAAGTGAATCCACTTAAATAGGTATTGCTCAGGGGAGAGGAAGACTGCAGAAAACCATCATTTGAGTTCAGCCAGTTTTCCAAAAGTCGAGTTTGAAGGAAAACTTGAAAATTTAAAGTTTTGAAAAACTTAAATTTCACCCTACCCATTGAATTAACTTCAAATTACACACTCCACATTAGTTAAAACGCAGCTATCACACAACCTGGTCCTACTTGCAGATGCTCACCCGTCCGAGTACTACCCTTAATTGTTAAAAAAATTCTTTGAACAAAAAAACAAACAATTGGAATCGAGATATTTTAGAGACGAATCTAGGGGTGTTTTTAGTTTTTCGATAAGGCTCTTAGATTTTTTTACAATTAATTACATAAGGTTCAAATCCCTATCTACAGGTACACAGAAAATTTAGACTAAACTACAAAAATTCCGAAATCGTTAAAAAAATTGTTTAAAATTGAGATATTTTTTGGAGACGAATCCAGGATGTTTCTAGTTCTTTGACACGAACATTTGTTCAAAAAAATGAATTACATAAGTTTCAAATCCATACGTGTCAAACTTCAAGGTTGTGACATCTGGACTCTTTCCGAGTCGAGATTTACCACGCAGCTAATGGAAGTGGGAAATTACTGAATGTATTATTTTACATATTTAGCATTATTTTATGCTGGCAATTTCGATTCACGCGTTTAGAGCGCGAGAATTCTTTTATTAGTAGTCAAATTATCAATATAAATATATCAGAGTACATTCAAAAGCAAAAACATGTTTCTTGTAATTGCCTGGTTAAATTGAGAATTCAAGTAAATTGAAAAAATTAAGAGAATAAAAAAAATCTAATAAAAATTAGGAAAAATTAATAAAAAGTCAGGATAAATTCAAAATGAATTTTACTGAATTGCAAAAAATATTTGAAAATATTTGAAATATATTGAAATAGTATAAAATTGAATGGATTCTATAATATCTGGAGATATTTCCTAATGTCCTGCAAAAATTATGAAAATAACTATTAAAATCCTTAAAAATGATAAAATCGTCGAAAATCCTATAAAATCTATTGAAATATTTTAAAATATTACAAAAACTTATAGATCTTTTAGAATCGTTCTATATCATTAGAAATTCTATAAAATTCTTTTCAACCTCATGAAAGTTTTTTTTAATTCTTCATAATCTATCAAATACTTGGGAACATCTTGAAATGTTTTAGATGGCTTGAAAAGTCTTTGGAATCTTTTGAAATCTTTTGAAACTCTCTAAAGCTTTGGAAAATGCCTTGGGATAATTGAATATATCAAAAAACATATCAAACTCCTCAAAATCTCATTCACATTTTGAAATAAATTTAAATTAAGATCTTTTAAAATACCCTAAAATATTTTACATGATTTAAAATCTTTTTAAAGTTGTTTGCATTTTCAAAGTTTTTGAAAATTCCTTAGAATTAAAAGAAATTTTAATACCTAAAATGGTTCGAAATCTTTTGAACATTTTTTAAACTTTTGAACATTCCTTGAGACATTTAAGAATACCCACAAATCTTTAAACTAATTTGGAATCACTTTCAGTTATTGAAATCTACTTCAATGCTTAGAACTCCTAAAAAACATCAAGAATCACGCGAAAAAATGTGGACAACCACCATAAAATTATTCTTTTGTAATTTGGAAAAAGATCTTCTTAAAAAAAGAATTCTAAAAAGCAACAGATTTTGGACAAAACTCTAAATTTCTTCGCTGAATTCTTGGGTTCTTTCAGGAATTCTATACATTAACTTGATTATTTGACGTTAAATAGGAATGGAAATATCATTTCAATCCAGTACTTTATAATTCATTAGAAATATTAAAATAAATTGAAAATTTCTTGGAAAATTTAAAAATATCCAAAAATCTATTAAATTTTATAAAATTTTTGGATGCATCTTCAAAGATTTCTAAAATCTACAAAATCTTACGAAATACCTTAATTGTTGTAAAAAGTTCTTTTGAAAAATATCAAAATATTATAAAATTCCGTGATATTCTATGAAATCAGACGATATTTTCTGAAATCGTGCATGATTTATTGAAGTACTTTGAGAGCTTTAAAATCCCTAAAAATTATTTAAATCTTTGGATACCTGATAAAATCGATTGGAATATTTAAAAATATTTGGATGTTTAAAAAAGATCTTCATATCTTTTAAATTCTTTGAAATTCAAAATTTCTTAAAATCTTTTAAAATATCCTAAAATATTTCAAATCCTTGGAATCCCCTGAAACTCTTTTAAACTCTTGAAAATTCCATGATATTTTTGAAAACAATATAAAATCTTTCGAAATCTATTACAAATTTGACGAAATCTTTTGAAGTACCATAAAATATTTCTAAATAATTCATGAAATTGTAGAAATAAGTACAGACCTGAAATTAATATTCGTTCACCCATGGGTTAATATATAGGAAGGAATTTTATTAAAGCGATCTTTTATTTAAAAATACTATGACGGCTTTATCTTAAAGAAGTGACTAAAAAGTTTTTCAGGAAAAAAAGGTATCAAAAGTTCACTTATTACTCATGACAGTTACTCAAAATTTTTTTCATACGAATTCGCTAACTTTTGAATATCTCTTTCAAAATCGCTGACTTTTCCTTGAATTTTACTGACCAGCAAAATTCCCTAACTTCTTCCTGATTTTCAGGTTTTCCCTCACCTGCGGCTATCCTGGAAAGTTTTGTGGGAAAGTTTTGCGTTATTCCACTCCTAGTGGATACTATTGTTTTGAACTGTCCCTTATTCCCGAGTGCTTTCCTTCTTCAATTTTCCCACAGTATATTATTCCAGTAACTTCGACGAACGGAGAATCTACACTTCCACTTTCGTCGCCTGGAGATATTGCACTTCGTGCGGGTCATTGAATAAAAATGGATAAGTGGCATTGGGAATGGAGTTTGAAGTTCAAGCCGAGAATCGGAAATGGAAGCTGTCGGATTTTCACGAAATTCCTCTTAATATGTTCCTAGATCAACATCGATATTAAATTCTCTTCTGTTTGCCAAACTTTGGCGAATTTAAATTCTCAGCGGATGAATTTTCCGAAGATAAATTGGATATTAGTAGCTGGATAGTTATTTAAAATCAAGATTTTTTCTCGAATACTAAATAATAATTAAAAAATCTTCTGTACTATTTAAAGATTCGCAATTAAATTCGTTTCTCAAAAAGAGACATCACCACTAAAATATCAATGTCGAGAAAAAAATAAATATAATTGATTGATTATCCCCATAAAGATATTATGCCTGTAAAAAATTTACTAAGTACGTGCATCAATTTTAATATTTTATTACGAATAGTTTGATAAATACATATTGTTATTTGTTAAGAAAAGAAACTTGATATTTTGGAGAAATAAAAAGAATGTGGAGGGTCGATTATTTTCTCTAAATAATAAATATCAGTGCAGGGTGTCTACCTAAATACTGAAAAAACTTTGAAAATTCCATTGTTTTTTCAAGTATTTCTACATTTCTCTAAGTACTATTTTTCTTTACGAAATCATACAAATTTTAGGGGACGCATTTTTTACACAATTCCGAAAGTAATTCTTACCAAAGCAGCAAAAATATATTTCTTGAAAGCGTTGCATATTATTTCAATTACTCCTTTAATCATCAATTGGTCTATGGTCACACCTTAATTAACTAAATATATCTAAAGATCAGAAAATTTGAAAAAAAGAAATAAATAAACAATAATTTTGTGAGTTTATTCTAAACAATGTTTATCAGTCCTTATGAATATACAAATGTGTAAAAATAGTACGTTTAACATTTGAAATTAAAAAAGTAACTTTAAAAAGGGACACATAACTTCTTTGTGTTGCAAGGCTTTTAGACAATTTATCATTAAAGGATATTCTCAAATATACTCATATTATCCCTATCAAGGAATTAAAGAAATTTATAATATTTTTTGTATTAGAGTCTATAAAATTCATAAATAATTCAAATTTTGTCATTGGTACTTGAAATTTATTGCATATCAAACATATTCATATTTTTAATAAAATATTTATAATATTTTCCGACGATTAGTGAAAAAGATAAGTAAAATTATTGTTCTATAATTTAATGTTCCAATTCTTTCTTCAGAATATTGAATTACTTTTTCTTATTAAACCAAAAAATTATTAATTAAACTAATTGATTGAACTAACTCACACACACATAACTCAACCACAAAAAACTCTCCAATTGAAATTTTATATTTACTTGTTTCAATGCTCTGTTCTTGAATTTTAAACTAAGTATTTGAAATAATAACAATCCAACCTTCACAAGTTATGAAATGGACTTTATAATGTGTTTCCTGATCGATTTCGATATTAAATTCTCTGATTGCTAAATTTAGGAAAATGTACATTATCACAAAGAAACTGTTGCAGAAAAGTACGGGTATTAGTAACTTGATACAATAATTAAATAAAAAATTATTCTGAGTTTAGAATACCAGATAATGATCAAAAATCGCCTTTTCCATTTGAAGAAATTCTATTATAAATTAGATGTCCTTTAAAATTACGATGAAGCTTTAGCTGGAGATTGAATTAAAAAAGAAAAAATAACTTGGAATTGGAAAATATTTCACATTTAAATTTCGAAATTGAAAATCAAATTTTTAACAGATACAAGATGTAAGGTAATTTTCGTTTAAATTTTCGCGCCTAATCTCAATTCTCAATACCGCCTGCATTTTTGATAAGAGGCTTATTACAGCGACTCCCGCCTTGCTTCAATTAGTAAATTCTTAGCAGATGATCAGATGAGGCGCAATCCACCTATAATAATTTAATTTGAGTTATCACGTGATGCGTAAAAGAGAATCGCGCGAGTAAAAATGCTTCGACTTGAGTTCGACTTGGTTATGACTTGAGTTAATCTCCAAGACATCGATGCCTGGCTGCATCTCAAAACTGAGTCGAGACATAGGCCTTTTTCTTACTTTTATGGCCAAGACAGGTAAAATGGCGTTTACTTGTTTTAAGTCGAGCCTACTTTGGCAAAGACGACGTTCAGTTGACTCAAGGCGAGCCTTGTCTTGTCTGATATTATCGAACCTTTTTTGGCTCATAAATGAGATTAAAATTGACAAATGGAAAATTTGTAATTATTAAATTAGTTATTTTTAATTTCAAAATTCAGAAGCGGCCGGAGTGGTAGGAGGAGTGAGGGTAGGAGGAGTGAGGATATGGTCACTCGCATATGCGGTGGGAGAAATGGGGGAGGAGAGTGGAAGTGGAAGGGAAAAGTGGTACAGGAGGTGAAAGAGTTTGTGTACCTGGGCTTCTTGTTTTGTAGAAATGGGGGAGTGGGTGATCATATAAAAGAGAGAGCGAGGAGGGCAAATGTGGAGATGAGGCAGGTGTGGGGGCTGGGGAAGAGGTTGTTCACAGATGATTTTAAAAGAAGAATGAAATAGTTTGATTCGCTAGTGATGAGTGTCTTATATTACGGAGTTGAGGTGTGGGGTTGGAAGGTAAGTAAGGAGGTAAATAGGGTACAGGAGAGGTATGTAAAGTGGATACTGGGGTTGGCAAGGAATACGCCGAACTATATTAGCAGGAGGGATACAGAAAGAATGAGTTTAGGGATTATAACAGGGAGTCGAGCGTGTAAATATGAGGAGAAATTTTTGGAAGACGGGGGAAGTAAATTGGTTAGGGAGTGTTGGCGGGAGAAGAAGAACAGGTGTAGTGGTGCAAAGATGGAGGTGGAAAGGGAAAGGTATTTTAGAACGAATGGATTGCAGATGGATGAAGTTAGCAGAATGCAGGAGGAAGGAAGGTATATGAGTTTATTTTAAAAGAATGGAATGAAGAAGGCAGAAGGAGAGGAAAAAGAGAAGGCAGAAGAAGAGGAGAGAATAAGAGAGTCAAGGTATAACGAAAACTATGTGTGAATTATGGCAAGGGAGAGAGCGCAATATTTGTGTAAGAAAGGAGAGCAAGGAAGTCAGGAACTTATAGTGAGAACGAGGTGCGGTTGCATGGAGAATTATAATAGGTTCTGGCTTTCTAGAGAGAAGAGAATGTGTTAATTGTGCGGGAAGGGGGGTGTAAAATTGGAGCATTGGTTGCAGGAATGTAAAGAGATGGAAAGGAGGGGGATAAGCATGGAGGTACTGTTGCATAGAAGGGGTGACAAAAGTACAGTAGCATGGGTGAAGGTGGTGTTAAGTAAGATAGAGAAGAAGAGAAGGAAGGAGGAAGAGGAATGGAGAAGGAAAGATTGTAAATAGGAGAGGAAGTAGATGTAAGAGAAATGAAAATATTGTGAATAGTAGTTAAGTATTAAGTGTTAGCCGCGGAGACAGAGGCTGGTACTGCGAGGCATAGCGACAAAAGAGCGAAATGCGTGCGAGGCGAGGCGCAGCGAGGAAAGTTAGGTTATATATATATGTGTGTGTGTGTGTGTGTGTGTGTGTGTGTGTGTGTGTGTGTGTGTGTGTGTGTGTGTCGCATAAAAATACGAGATATACGAGATTGTATACAAGATTGTCCTGATTACCGCTCTTTCTAATTTAGCGGTCTTTCTTTAACGCCGCGTGACGAGTTCTGATTCGACAATTGGAAAAATCGTATGGTGATAGATCGCCAGGTATGAATCTACAAAAAAGAATTTGTGGCAAAAGTTTAGTGCGATTATCATTCAAAAAATGCAATGTGCAACTTGGTCTTGCAGCGGGGTTTTTATCGGATCAATGCCGCCGAATAAAAATCAACATCTTCGCTCAAGCGAACATCAATTCTCTCTTCGAATAAATAGAAGGGGAAGGATTCTGGAGTTCAAAGTCTAAGAAAATATCATGTTCGTTCATTTTTTGGAAATTGTAAACGTCTAGCATTTTGGGATTCCAAATCCTCCCCATCTTCAACAAACGATGCGTGCGCTTGATTCAGGTATTTCATCGAAATTATCTATCAGGGTATGATTTTTTTGCTTAAACTCGTCAATTTATAGTATCCGCCAATTTTCAGGATATTATAATATTTTGTATTTATTTGTGACATTTTAATGTGCCATGGTATGATTTTTCTGATCTCGAAAAATTATAATATCCGCTAATTTTGAGGATATTATAATATCTTCTGCTGCCTTCTGCTTCTGCTGTCTCTAAAATATTTCAATGTGTCAGGGTACGATTTTTATAACTTGTCCAATTATAATATCCGACAATTTTTAGGATGTTATAATGTGTGTATCGTGCTACATTTTTTAATATTTTAACGTCTTAATTAAAATTTGATCTGGTATTATGTGAAAACTGATACTGTGTCAAGAAAGTTTGTGTCGTAGTGTGATTGTTATCTGAATAAATCTCGTTCAATTTTAATTTATATAATAGTCGCAATCTAAGCCAGATCTCTGTCGTTATATTTGATATTCTTAAGCAGAATTGTGTTTGCTCATTTATTTGAAGCATTTTACTGATTTTAAATAAATTTAGGGTCAATTTTATTCGTAATTTTCATTCTTTTTTATTTCATCAACAAATGTTTATTATTTGCATGTAAATGTTTGTGAACATTTCAGAAAATTATATTTGAAAATAATGAAATAAAATTAGATTGTTAAAAAGATAAAAATACTTTATTTTGAAATTAAATTAAATCTGGCAGCTTTCAATTTGGAAGTAAGTTGATATCCTAATGAAAAAATGTATTACATAAAGTAACAAATTGAATTAGGTTTTGAATAGAAAATCTCCTGTCAATTATGTTAAATGAATCTTTTAAATAAGGATCTCTGATATTTAAAAACCTTAAGTGTAAATTTCTATAGCTGAAAATCAAAAGAAATTGAAATGCCTGATCCGAAAATTTTTAATTTGTGAACTTTATAAATTTTTGAAGGTTCTAATACTAAAAGAATTTCATTGAAACACTTGGCAAAGGAATATTAATTTGATTATTTATTGAAAATTCAAAAAATTTGGATAAAAGTCATACTTCTTAATTGAAAATTCGACTTTTTAAGTGAAAAAACGTACCAAAGGATTAAGAATTCAGTACTTTGGTCAAAACTTTATGTATTTTGTCGAAAATTCGTCTTTTTTTATCGAAACCCAATTTTTTTTTGTTAAAAATTACTTCTTCTAATTGAAAATTGAACTAAAAATTTAATAATGTTTAAAATTTAAATTTAAATTAAAATTAAAATTTTTTCATCAAATTCATTGTTTAAGACATTTAGTTGTGTGATAGGATGACGGTGAAGAGTTGAGTAAGAGGAGTGGGGTAGAGGAATCTAGAAGGAGTAGGGGTGGCAAAGTATGGCAGGGAGAGGTTTGAACGACATAATGAACTTCTAAATAGGCTACGAAATACTTTTTTATAGAACGCGGTGCTATTTCGACTTTTTTTTTTAATAGTAGCAAAATAGTATATTCGCTCAAAAAGTGACAACTAGTGGCAATGGTGTGGTGAGCCAGAGACCTGTTATTATTATAAGCCTTGTCTATAATTTTTAACAAATTTTCTTAACCATTTTTTAAATAGAATTAGGCAAATTATTGTAAATTTAATCATTTCACTTACCGGTAACGTTGGATAATTATTGTATTCGTTGTGCGTATAAGTCGGTAAGCTCTGTAGGTGATTAGACTGCTGGACTGGAAGTGAAGTTAGTGGAAGCCCAACTGGAGTATTTTGAGTCGCTAATGGAGTACCCGCTGTAGAGCCAGTCAGTTGATAATCTGAATCTATCAACAAAAATAGCAAGTGCATTTAAAAAAGCTAAAGTAAAAAAAAATAACGCTGAATTTAGTTTAAAAGCATTCTATTTTTCCTGAAAGTGCGGATATGGATATTAAAAAAATAAATGAAAATTGAATTCAAAGTACTTTAAGAGTTTTAGTATTATTATTAATTACAAAAAAACTCAAGTCTAATGGTGAAAAAAATTTTTTGATTCTCAATTTTTCAAACTTCAGGTTGTCTAGTTGTTTTCAGATTTTTTAAAACGAGATTGAGATTAAAAATAATTTCATTTTTCATAGATAAATTTTGAACCAAGCAAATTTGAAAGATTGCTTCTAATTTGAATACGAATAAAAAAATGTAAAATGTTTCTTATCTTAAGATTAATCCAGATTCGCGGTACCATTTACTATGTTACAATAGACTTTTTATTAAAAGTTTACGTAAATCGATTTGACAGATGCGGCTGCAAAGGGGAGCACAGAGAAATCTTAATTTCTTAAAATAATTCAACAACAATTAATTTGTATACAAACGTTTCGCCCAATGTTTGACCTAGAATTCTATATCAATATGTGTCCAATATTTATTTTAGAAAAATATGATATTCTTAATTATTCAAAGTTTTAGTTAATCAAATTTTATGTTTAAAAAATCGATTATTTCACATGTGCTGATCTAATATACAAATATCTATGTATGCTTAACATACTTAACCAAATAGTAAAAAATTCAAACGAGAAGATGATAGCAACAAATTCTTACTATTTTTTACAGGAATTTACGATATCTTGAATAGTTTTAACAAAATTTCATATTTAGTGTAAGAAATAAAAATGCAGATATAATAAAAAGATTTGAACACAGGAGAAAACCTAATTATTTGGAATCATTCAACAATAATGCATGTTTTATTCCGGAGAGTAAAATATATGTCTATAAAATCTGTTGGAAAATGAATGATCGATTCCACTTCAAATTGAAATAAAAAAATCTAATCGAAATTCGAAGTTTCAATTGAAATATATGGCACCATTTAGAAGAATTAAATAATAAATAAATTTATACAAATTTAAATGATTACTATTCAAAGAATCCATTTATTTTTTAATATTTATTAAATTATTATTTAAATTTTTTAATTTCAATTAAATGAGTCGAGCGTATCTAACTTATTTTTTTCCAATTGCCAAAAACAAAAACATCTCCGATGCCAAAAATCTGCCAAGTTCAACTAAGTATATGAACTTGTGCAATCAAAGTTGGCAGAGTAATTTAGAAAAAAATATTCATATTGAAATATATAATACAAATTTTTTATAGATTTAACTACCGACTGATTTTATTACAAAATTGCTAGATATGTGTACGCATGTATGAGAGATATGGGGTATATTATAATCTCACCAAATTTTTAATGTCCAATATAATATAATATCTAATATATAATATCTAATATATAATATCTAATATAGCTCTAATACATAATATCTAATATAATATAATATTTTATAATGTCTCGTATTTTTCGAATTACAGCTGTTTTTTCTTGGGATTTCTAATTTCTGGATTTGTTAGTTGTCAACATTTTTAATGCAAAGTTGTTCAATTTTTAATGCATATTTCTGATTTAAAAGTGTCATATTTTAAGCGAATTTATTTATAACTAATTATTTAATCTAGGTCCTCAACTTCTACTTGAACTTTCTGATTCCTGTGTCAAAAAATATGTGGATTGGCATCCGAAAAACTTGAAGAATGGTTTTTGAAATTGGTTAAAACTTTCTGTTCTCTTTTTTGAATCGAAAGGATAACAAACAAGCCTTATTAGTTCGAAAATTATGGCAAATTTTCCATATGTGCAATTTTTATTAGTTTACAATAAAAAATTATATATACATTTCTTTCATTTACAATTTTTTCAAAATCTGCGAAGATATGTTTTTTGGATTAATTCGAATTTTAAAATTTTGAAAAAGTTGAATATATCGAACCTGAAATTTCTTTAGCTTAAATTAAACAACATGTTATCATTTTGATTTTTCTTTAAAAAAAGTTTTCCTGAACTAGGAATTTTGGGATTTTTTCTCGTGATTCTTAAACATTTTAAAAACATCGTAACATTTTTTTCTATGAAAGAAAGATAATAATGTGTCTTTTTAGTTGAAGCTGAAGAAATTTTAGATTCGACATATTCAACTTTTTTCAACAAATTTTGTATTTAAGTCAAACAAAAAAGATTTTTGCACATTTTAAAAAAATTTGAAATTAGTGAAATTTTTTTACAAAATATCTTATATTTTATTATGATTTATTATTTTAAAAAATGTGTTGAGGAGCATTTTTGATAGAAATGCACTGGGTGAAAAAAATGAGGTGTAAAATAACTTGCGGAATGCAATTCATGACCGAGTTTGGATTTCTGTTCTTGAAAAAATTAGGCATTCAATTTCAAATAAATTTATGCAGCCCGATTTTTAAATATTTGTTTGCTAACAATTTATGTTAATGCAAACAGCGAGAAAAAGTAGATTTTTAAAATTTTTATTTTGGTATTTTTTGTCTTCAAAGTACATTTTTGCGTTTAAATCACTTTCTTTTATTCACAAAATTATACTCGATCATAAAAATTTCTTATCTGATATATTTTATTAATTTTATAAGCAAATACCCAGTGTGGATATTTAGAGAAAAGAAAAATAGTCTTTGTTCCTAATTTTGACAGAATTACTTGGTCAGTGATGCTGAAAGACAAAACTTTGCGATTCAATATTTTTATCAAGTTTAAAAACAGATCATATAAATAAATGCACAGTGTGGGCATTTAAAGGCAGAAAGAAATCGTTTTTCCCTTAATTTTCATTAAATAATGTTATCAGTGATGTCTAGTGATGGGATCACTGTTCTGAAAGCCTTAAGTTTATAAATTTGAATGTTTTTAATAACCCTTTTCTGATAAAGTGATTACCCGAGAAAGTTTCCTTTGTCGTTAACGTAAAAGGGATTATTTTCTTTTTGAGAAGCAATTGCTCACCTTTGTTAGTAGGAACGACGTCTGGATTTCTGTCGTCAGCATCGTAGAGGTCCTCAGAGCTCGGCACCGTAGCTTTTTTAAGCGGCAAGTCACCGGGTCTTTGAACCCGTCTCTCACTCCTGACTTTGAGGGCAGCTAGTATCGTGACGGTGACCAACAAGAGCGCGGTTACGACCCCGATGAGGACTCCGAGTAATGGTGTTATCTCAAAGGGCACAGGTGTGCCTGTGAACAAAACGCGCACTGCTCTCGTGCAAGAATTTCTTTACGCCAGGACACTATTATTTCTAACAGGACCGATTCTCTCTCTCTCCCTCTTTTCTATTTTCTATTTTTTATCCTTTTCCCCTTTTCACTCCACTTTTCCTGCGTTTTTCATTGAACTAATATTTTAATTGCCATCCGAACCAATCGCTAATTGCAATGCACATGACGCTAATTTTTCAGTGAAGCGCAAACACTCGGCTCTTTTACTAGCAGACCGTGCTTTAATTATTCGGACGATTTCAAGAACTTTTGCTTTGAAAGGATTGAACAAAATTATTATAGAAGAATCTCGAGCTGATGGAGAATTCAATCATTCGAAGTGAAATTTTTCTTTTTATGATAAGCTTTGTCTGAGTGAGTTATATTATAAAAAGCAGTATCGGCAGTATTCTCATAGTTTAGAGGGTTATTTCTTAGAGAGAAAATAAAAATTTATTTGATGCAGTTGTTTTCTTTTTTGTAATAATAGAGATGGTTCAGTTAAGTTTTCGAAAATATACTAACAAATGCACTTAGAGCATTCTTACGGGTATTTTTAAAAGGGAATCTACAATATTTAATAAGCAATTTATACCGAAAAATTAAATAGAAGTTTGAAAATTTGTTTTTCATATCCTTAAAATGTAACTATGTTTTGAAAGTGTGAATATTTGCACATTTCCAAATGTAAATTCTGACGACTTCAAAAATAACTTCATCTTGAATATTTCAAATTTTACATTATGACATGTTTCAAGCTAAAATTGTATCACTTTCCTTTCATTTTAAAATCAGATAATTTGTCAATTATTCATTTTTAAAGTTCTTTTTGATTAAAAATGGTTGACAATAAAAGAGCTTAAGCTGAAAATGTTTCAAACTTGAACACAATCAAAGTGAAACCGTAAAAAGGAGAAGGGGTTAATGGACCCAATTTTTGGGCACAGGGCAATAATTTCCTTTTTTTCTCTAATGCCATTAAAAATAAAAATATACTCTCATTCAACAGAAAGTTGATTCTCATTTTTTCAATATTTAGAAGCATTTAATTTTTTTATTTAATATAATAAAATCCAAGCTGCAAATTAGGGCAGAATAAGATTTAGTACACTTACAATTTATACACAGTGATTTGTGTATAAAATGAAAGCTTTTAACACTTTAGAATTGATGAATTCTACTTAAAATTCCATCAAACTGAAAAATTTGAAAATTTTAGATTTTATAGATTGAGCGATTCAATGTGTTCTCGTTCTGAAACTAAAAACCCACGATATCATTTTCACTGCTTTAAATTGAATAATAAGTCCATCAACATATGTTTGAAATTATATCATTTTCAGCAATTATAAGTTAAAGGCATTAAAAGAATAACGCTTTCAAATTTTGTTAAACTTAACACTTTTTTATATTGGAAATATTATTATTTGTATTTCAAAATGTTTCAAATTAATAATTAGTCACCTGTGATTTATAGATAAAAATTAAACAATTTCACTGGTAAATGCAAATTTATAGCTGTTTTTTATACTGTTGAATATATTTTAAAAACTTTAATTACTTCAAATTTATTGGGGTCAAAATATTTTATAAAGTTTCAATCGAACTTGTGGAAATTATTTCAACTGCTAAGTTCTTTTAATTAAACAGTTCAATGTTAAACTTTATTATCTGTAAACTTTTTTATTTTGAATAGATTAGTAATAATGAGGTTATGGAGACATCAAAATGCAACAATTTAAAATTAAATGTTTGAATAATTAATTGTCAAATTGTTATCACATAAAAATTCAAAATCTTCGTTCGGA
This sequence comes from Belonocnema kinseyi, assembly GCF_010883055.1. NCBI lineage: Eukaryota > Metazoa > Arthropoda > Insecta > Hymenoptera > Cynipidae > Belonocnema > Belonocnema kinseyi. The sequence continues at coordinate 62,321,010 of NC_046665.1, forward strand.
AATGACAAGAATCATGCAATCTAAAATGTTAAAGATCCGAGGTTTTCTATTTCAAACTATAAAGTTTTAAATTGTTTAGCTATAAATAAGCTTAAATTGAATAAAAGCGTTTAGTTATGAATCTATGAATTTGAAGTAATTTGATAATAGTTTATTAAATCAAAAGTATAGATTTGTTTATCTACTAAATTAAAATAAAACAGCTAAATTTTTTGTTTAAATATCTGGAAATTGTATAATTTTAAAGAGATTTAGAATCGACTTCTATAATCAATTTTATTATTGTTTAATTTTTAATACTCGAACAAAAATTCAAATTTAAAAATGTTTAATTAATTTACATTTATAGTTTATGAATTTGAAAGCTTTTCTACAAAAATTTTCCATTTTAAAATGTTTCTAGTTTTGAGCTGTGTGAGGCTATGAAACTGCATTTCCAAATCATTTAAATCAAACATGTACGTTTAAAAATATAGGGGACGACTGAAAGGACCTGAAAAATAAAATTTCCAAAATTGGAAAATTTCCATGTCGAAAAATTCACGAATAATCAAATTCTTGACTAATATGTTTCCTCATTATAAAATTTTTAATTAATAAAATTCCTGAAAAATAAATTTTCTGGCTGGAAATTCCCAAATGAAAAAAATCGCGCATAATAAATTTTCTGGTGTAAATTCCCGAATAATAAAATTCCCGACAGAAAATGGCTAAATCATAAAATTCTCGAATATCAGAAATGCATTTTTTGATGAACAAAACAAAATTAATTATATTATAGTTGTAATCATTTAATTAATTTTATCAAGAACATAAATTCAATTATAAAAAATAGAATAGGTCTACTAAAAAATCCCGAAAAATAAAAATTTCCAAATTAGAAAATCTAGAATAAACAAATTCCCGATAAGAAATGCCGAATTACAAAATATCCGATCTAGAAATTTACCAAATTATAAAATTCCATAATGCAAAAAATTGAAATTTTAATTATAACGATTTCATTAATTTTATAAACAAAAAATGTTAATGATTTTAATTCGGTAATTTTATAATTTGGCACGCTTATCTCGGAAAGTCTAAAGTTCGAAAAATTTTTTAATTAATTTTATAACTATGCATTCTAAAATGAAAGATTTCGTAATTTAAAAAGTTAAAAATTGATTATAACGTTTAAAAAAAGTTGAAATTGAACTGATTTTAAATTGTATGACATCACTTAAAATAAAACTTGTGATATTTCAAGTGGTTGCAAAGATTTTTCTTTTAAAAATTTATTATATTCCCAGTCAAAAACTAAATCCGTGGTCATTTTCCGGTGGATCGCAAAATACACGTGATTACATTTTATCTTGTAAAATTAACATGTCTGATGAGACAAAGAAATTGATAAGAGATTCTGACACAACCAATATTCTTATTACAATTCCGTCAATTTAATTTTTTTTTTCAAAATGACCAATGTCATTTGCTTGTTAAAACTTCCCATACCACGTGGAAATAGAAGCGATTTTTAATCTCCATTTTTACATCCCGTGTGGAAATAGCCCGGGTTAGCCCTGGTACAACAAGGTTTCTGGTCGGGGACTGACCGGGCTATGTTTGTTTTTTAAGAGCCTAGCCGTGCGCTGGTCGGATACTCGCTAGGCAAAATTAATGCATTTAATTAAAAAATGGATGCGTATACCCGCATGGATGTTCCGCGCGTGAAAATATATTGGGCGAATATCTTTTTGACACCACGAATTTTAAGGTTTCATGAGTTCAGACTTACAAACAATGCAGGTGCAATTGCAGAATAGGGGCGTCATCTGTTTTTTGGCTGGAAAAACAGTATTTTTCTGCAACAATTTATTAGAATCTTTAATTGAACAATAAATGAAGCGATTTTCCAGACAGAAGTTAAAAATTATTGTTACTTTTGTTACTACAATATCTCAAATATGGATATGTCACGATATCGGAATTATCATATTCAACTCACTGTTTAGGTGCTTTTAAACATCGAAACGGCCAGAAACACTCCTTTGACAGGTCCCAAAAATAAGTTGGTCCAAACCCTACCCTTTTCCAATGGTTCGTGGGGGCGGAAAGGCACCCATATAACTAGTAATAAGAATAATATTGGTCAAACCACTACCCATTTCCAACTTCTCGTTAAATATGATCATTATGATATATCGTGACAGACCCATATTTGATACATCATAGTACCAAAAGTACTAATAATTCTAAATTTTTGCCTCATCAAATCGATTCATTGTTCAATTAAAGATTCTAATAGTTTGTTACAAAAAAAATTTTGTGTCCAGCCAAAATAGAGGTGATGCCCCTATTCTGCAATCTAAACACAATGCATTTTGTGATAAAAATTCGATTACACTTTTTGGTAATTCGGACTTTTTTTTTAATTCTAAGTTGCATCTTTATGAAAAATTTAAAATGTTCAGAAAAAATTCACATTTTATATAGATCTTAAACGTTGTAAGATAGTATAAAACACCTAAAAACCAAACCTTACACGAAAGTTAAGAAAATCGTATTAGTAAAAAATTTTCAACATTCACGATTAAATTTCTGAGATCCTTCGTTAAAAAATTTAAATGTTCATAAATAATTATATTTCCTGTCATTTTAAAAAGTTGTAAAATAGTCTAAAACGGAAAAAAAAACAAAATAGCACGCGACGAAAAATTGTAATCGATTTAAATTATTTGTTCAAAAAGTATTTTTATAATAATAAATAATTAGAAAAATAGAAATTTAAATTTGGTACTTCAACTTTTCTGAACTGTAGCTTATCAAGATGGCTTTTTCAACGAATTTCAACTTGTCGGTTTAGCGCAGTGGTTGGCATTCCCGACAGCTAGGCGTTAGATTTAGGTATAGATATGTAGGTTCGATACCCAGTAGCATTAAAAAATCTATTTGTAATATAATGTTTAAAAATGTAATATATGTATTTACCCTAAACAGGACTATTAATATTTAAAGTCAAAATACTCGCAATCATTTAATATGTACTTTTTAAATCTTTTTTGTCTCTCAACGACTACGTGAAAATAGTTAATGTTGCCTGTGTGCTGGGCGTGTGGAATTTCATATATTAATATGCTTCAATTCTACAGTGAAAAAGAATAAAATTGATCCTCTAATTCAGTGACTGATGCTCTTCATACAATTGAAACTCGAATCATTTAAATCTAGTAAAGCACCAATTGATCTTGCCCGGGCGACGGTCGGGCTCCCCGGCCAGCTCTCGGCCATGCTTCATGGCCGGATGCTGGTCAGCGCAGCGTGACGATGCTGGTCGGATTCCGACCAGAAACTCCGGCCACAGCCAGACTTAAATTCGAACTCCCTGGCCAGCTCCCGGCCTAAAACCGGGTTCTCCAGCCGTATACTGGCCAAACCCCAACTTAAATTTCCACCCGGGATATTTTATTTCACTTATCAATTCAAAATGTCAATAAGAATGAAAGCAATCTCCAATATAACTTTCCCCTTAAGTCTTATAAAAATTACTACTGAACTCGAATAAAATGAAAGGAGCAAAATAAAAATGCACTTTAAAAACAATACCAACTTCTTTTACCAAGTTTCTAGCCAAGAATCTTACTACATTTTCCACTTTAAACTGTCGCAGGTATTCGATACTTTGGTAATGGAAGAGGCTTTCTCGAATCCAATAGGATGATTTTTTTAGACCGCATCATCGTGGGGAGCTTTTCACTTGCATATTAACGACACGAATGTACCCGGTAAAGGCTGGGATGGATTCTGGATCCTTTTGAAACCCGATATTCATTAAATACCAGCGACGGTCTTATTTATAAAAGTGCCGTCCTGCTAGTAAATCCACTCACCGGCTGCACCCCCGATTCTCTTTATGAATCACTAACTATCGCGTTGAGGACGACGACGAGGTTTCTAGTGCCTCCCACGCAAATCAGAGCGCAGAGCAGTCTAAGTCCAAAGAAACGACGCTACGCGACGAAATGTGCATGTTCTCAGCATACAATTTGCTCAAATTGTACTAATTACCACTCAAATTCCATGGAGTATCCATGGAATTGAAATTTTAGACTTAGGACTAACTTTAAGGATAAAAATAGTGTAAATAATATCACCAACTATAAAAAATAGTGTCAAAATAGTGTCATACAATTCTTAAAGTATTAGAAATGAAAGTTCAGAATTCCTGAAAATAAAACGAAAAAACCAAAATTGGAAAACCACCATAAAATGTTCATATTGAAATTAAAAAAAAAAACATTTTTTTCTCCTAAGAAAGAAAAGAAAATCATTTTTCTCCTTGGACAAAAATGAAAAAGATGTAAGAAAAATGAGAATGATCCGATTTCTGTCTGTTTGAGTATTTTTTATTGTAAATTATTTATTTGTTTTCGTTTGCCTTGATAAGGGTGCTGCATGAGTGCCGAAGCGTTTGTATTTAATTTTTACAGATGTTTCTTTGTTGTGATTTGATGATAATAAAAATAAAAAAGACGAAAGAAATGAAAAAGAGAAGAAAAGGGATTTGGTTGGTTTTCTTCTCATTTTTCTTTCTTCTTTTGTATTTTTTCCAAAAAGGAAATTTTTTTTCTTTTCTTTTTTAGGGGAAATAAGTGTTTTTCTTAATTTTTTTCTAATTTCAATAGGAACATTTTATAGTAGTTGTCCAAATTTAGTCGATCGATTCTTGGTTTTATTTTTAGGAATTCTGAACATTAATTTAGTTATTGGACGTTCAATCGAATTTTGAATTTGATTTTAATCTCATTTAGATGTCTTTAATTTTTATTAGAAATTAACTTCAATTCTTATTTAAAATGGTATTATTGAGTCTATCTAATTTCTTATTTGTTTATCGCACGCTTCACAGTCTTTCATTTTTATCTCACTTTTGCCACTTAAATGCGTAGTAAATTAATAGAACCTAATAAGTAAATCTAATTACTTTTGGTTGAATGTACATTATTTTCGATTGAGAAGTTAACTACCAAATTTTTAGTTAAGAATTTATTTTTTGCGTTTTAAATTTTATTGTTTTATTTAAAATTTAATTATTTTGTTGAAAATAGAAGAATTTTGGTCAAGTATTACTTCTTAGTTGAAAATTCTACTTTTTGGCTCAAAATTTCATTAGCTTGATTGACTTTTTTTGTTATTTGACTAGCAAATTTTTTTACGATTAAAAATTCAACTATTTTGTAGATAATTCATTGCTTTTGTTTAAAAATTCATCCCTTTTTTAGAAATGTCATCTTTTTTATTGAAAATGCAAGTTGTAGTTAAGAGTTAATCAGTTTCGGTCGATAATATAAATTTCCAGGTTAAGAATTTAATTGTTTATCAGAATATTCGTATTTACAGCTAGAAAATTCAACAATTCTGTTAAAAAAATACACAAATTTGGTTGATTTCATGGGTTTTTAATTGCCATTCATATCATAAGACTTTTAAATCTCAAGATTATTTTTAATTGCATTATACGAGGGTAGTTCAATAAGTCCTTAGAATGACCAACATATGGCGCGCGAATCGCTCCAAATCATCTGTTTTCAGTCAGCACCACTCCCGACTAGAT